>NW_028270155.1:17352610-17668651 GCF_037043375.1 Chiloscyllium plagiosum
GGGACTAGCATTTATTGCACATCCATTATTAGCTTTGAAGAGGTGGTGGTGGTGGTGGTGGTGGTGAGCTACCTTCGACCCACAAAGCCTTTGGGGAGTGAGTTCAATGAGGTTGACCCAGTAACTGTGAAGGGACAGTGATATATTCCCAAGTGAGTGGCTTGAAGGGGAACTTGCAGGGGGTGGTGTTCAAATGTATCTGTTGCCCTTGTACTTGTAGGTGGAAGTGGTCATGGCTTTGGAACATGCTTTCACAGGAGCTTAATTACCATCTGAAACAAAGTCACAGGCCACTCAGTTCAAGGTCAATTAGCAATGGCCATGAAATGCCGCCTTCTGAGTGACATCCACATCCCATGAAAGAATAATAGAAAATCCCTACAGTGTGCCAACAGGCCATTTGGCCCACCAAGTCCGCACCGACACTCTGAAGAGCATCCTAAAGGATTGGATACTCTGGAGGCAAGAAACATGTTTCCACTGATGGGTGAGTCCCGAACCAGAGGTCACAGCTTAAAAATAAGGGGTAGGCCATTTAGGACAGAGATGAGAAGAAACGTCTTCATCCAGAGAGTGGTGGGTGTGTGGAATGTTCTGCCCAAGAAGGCAGTGGAGGCCTAGTCTCTGGATTCGTTTAAGGAAGAGTTGGATGGAGCTCTCAACGATAGTGGAATCAAGGGTTAGGGAGATAAGGCAGGAACAGGATACTGATTGAGGATGATCAGCCATGATCATAATTAATGATGGTGCTGGCTCGAGGGGCAGAATGGCCTACTCCTGCATCTATTGTCTATTGTCTACTCAGACTCACCACCCTACCCTATCCCCATAACCCTGCATTTCCCATGGCTAATCTACTTAACCTATACATCCCTGGACACAATGAGGCAATTTAGATTAGATTACTTACAGTGTGGAAACAGGCCCTTCGGCCCAACAAGTCCACACCGACCCACCGAAGCGCAACCCACCCAGACCCATTCCCCTACATTTACCCCTTCACCTAACACTATGGCCAATTCACCTAACTTGCACATTTTTGGACTGTGGGAGGAAACCAGAGCACCCAGAGGAAACCCACACAGACACGGGGAGAATGTTCAAACTCCACACAGTCAGTCGCCTGAGGCGGGAATTGAACCCGGGTCTCTGGCGCTGTGAGGCAGCAGGGCTAACCACTGTGCCACCGTGCCGCCCATTATTTTTTCTTCCTTCCAAGCCCAGCTCCCGCCGTTCCTTCTTCACATCTTTGGGTTCTGGGAGGAAATCGGAGCACCTGGAGGAAACCCACGCAGACTCTAGGAGAATGTGCAAACTTCACACAGACATGTTGCCTGAGGGTGGAATCGAACCCGGGTCTTTGGTGCTGCTAATCACTGAGCCACCACGCTGCCCTCCACAAAGAATGACTGATTGACTATAGTGAATTTTGGATGGCTGTCCCTGTCATTTGGTTTGCAGGGCTGCACAATAATTGAACATTATAATTGTGGAACAGAAGGATTATGTTTTAAAAGTTTATTTGACTGCAAATTGTGAAAATATACCTGGAAACAACTTGCATCTGATTCCTCCCATACCCCCACCTCCTTCAAAAGACATTCAGAAGGTATTTGTGAATGAGGTATAAATTCATGATCACGTATTTCCCCATTGTCATCTTTAACCTACGTTGTCATGTTTATTCTTCTTACAAATGAGGAAAAGCTTTCTCCAACAAAAGTAGTGCTGTACCATATTCGACCAAAAAAAAAATAAATTATTTCCATTGCTTTCAACAGAAATAAAGATTTGCATTTATGTAGCAACTTATATGGCCTCATGGCATCCCAGCATGCTTTTCAGCCAGTGAAGTAGTTTCCTGCTGTGCAGTTGTTATTGTAATGTAGGAAATGTGGCTGCTACTTTGCACAGAGCAAGCTCCCACAAAAGATGGTGGGATTTCGGAAGAAGTTGAGAAGGAATTTCATCTCCTGAAGGGTTGTGATTCTGTGGAATTCCCAACCCAGTGAAGCAGTTGAGACTTCCTTGTCGAATGTTTTTAGGGCAAAGATGGACAGGTTTTTGATATGGATTCATGCCAAACTGGATTTATACATTGCCATCATAACCCTTTGGATGGTATTGAGCAAATGAAGCTGACGTAGGGGATTCAAGCCTGTGCCGTGCTGAGTTGCAGTGCCTGAGAACTGACACTGGCTTAGCCGACACTTACTACCACACTTACCTCGATGTGAAACTGGCAGTGGGAAACCAGCGCAGAGCTCAGAATGCCAGTCTCTCCCGAATCAATGTTTCAATGGCATACCAGTAACACCGGATATCTGGCACATTTGAACTCATTTTAAACACATGTTTGCTGGCCTCATTGCCTCTTCGATTCTTTGGAAAGGTGTGGTCATGAGAGTGTCAATCAAGATTAACTCATGCTGTGGCATAGAGTTTTATCAGTCTGCTGCCAGCGAGATGGGAGGAGTCGCCCATCCAGATTTGCGAGTGAACTCCCCAAGGCCAGAGAACAAGTATCACATTCCCGACCTCTGTCCTGACTGAAGAATAGAAGTTTTGTCCTGAAATCCAAACTTGTTCATTGCCACGAGAGAGCTGGACACTGCAGTTCCCTTAATGGCTACTGGGGTCAGTGTAGTAACAGGAGAAAGTGAGGACTGCAGATGCTGGAGATCAGAGCTGAAAATGTGTTGCTGGAAAAGCGCAGCAGGTCAGGCAGCATCCAGGGAACAGGAGAATCGACGTTTCGCTGCCTGACCTGCTGCGCTTTTCCAGCAACACGTTTTCAGCTCAGTGTAGTAACATCCAGGTCGTGTTTGAGTAGGGGAGAAAAGATGTTGCTTAGCAGACCAACATGTTGACTGAATCCCTTTAATCGTCTTCTTCACAGCCAATCATAGGCAGTGTATGCACGCAGAGATATAGGTACATTTCACTCTCCGTAAATACTGCCAGAACTGCTGGGTGAGTGAGACCACGTGTGGAAAGCCCACAACGTGGAGAGACTGCACCCTATAGAGGCAATGTAACGTTTATCTTTTCACTTTATTCCTTTATCTTCCTAATATTTACAATGAAGAACTGTAATGTAGAACTTCTAGTTTTCTCTTTATTTATCTATTTTTATACATAATTTATTTTAGTACCTAAGACTTATGCCGAAGTACTTTGTACGTAAGATGACACCATGTGTGGCAACATTGTACACTTTTCACTGTACTCCTACACTTTGTACTTAAGTACATGTGACAATAAACCAAATTCAAATTCTAGGTTTCCCCAGCACTTTCTGTTGTGTTTCAGATGTCTGTTTTATTTTAATACATGTGCAGCATTGTGTGTGTGCAACTATTTACAATCTGTGTCAGTGACTTGGAAGAAGGGACTGCATGTATAGTTGTTAACTTTGCCAAAAAGGCGAGGATAACTAGGAAAGTAAGATGTGAAGAGAATATGACAGGTCTGCAAAGATTTATAGTTAGTTTAGGTGAGTGGACAACAATCTGGCAGATGAGATTATAATTTGGGAAAATATGAACACATCCATTTGGACAGGAAACCAGAAAAAATGTATGTGATTTAAAAGAATGGAGATAGCAGAACTCCGGGAGATCTGGGTATCCAGGTGTATGCATCACAAAACAGTTAGTATGCAGGTTCAGCAAGTGATAGGGAAGGCATATGGAATGTTTTTGTTTAAGTGCGAGGAGAATGGAATATAAAAGTAGGAATATTCGACACTGGGCAGTAGTGAAACTACATAATTCTACAGCACGGAAACAGACCATTTGGTCCAGCCAGGCCATGCCGACCATAATCCCAAACTAAACTAGTCTTAGTCTTCTTAGTCTACTTATTTAAGAAAGGACGTAATTAAATTTGAAGCTCACGGAAGATTCACTTGGCTGAGAGGGGGAGGTTTATGATATGAGGAAAGGTTAAATGGGTTTGACCAGAGGAATAAGTGCTTAAAAATATGTTGCTAGAAAAGCACAGCAGGTCAGGCAGTATCAAAGGAACAGGAGAATCTCTAACGGTTGAGGAATCCAGAGTGTGGTGGTAAGTACATGAAAGTTTTTGGTACTTACTATCTTTAATATCCGATATGACTGGGAAGAAGAATAAGTGGTGAACTTGTAGAATTATGTAAGATCCTGAAGGGACTTGGGATGCTAACAGAATGTTTGCTCTTGTCAAAGAAACTAGAACCAAGAGACACAGTTTAAGAATAAATATTTCTCACTTAATATAGAGATGTGTATTCTCTGTGTGTGGTCCAGAGTCTGTGGAATTCCCTTCCACAGAAAACAGTGACGACGAGGTCATAGAACATTTCTAAAGCAGTGATCAATTCCTGAGTCAGAATGTAAAAGTTTACCAACAAAGTGGGTTGAGGCCACATTCAGATCAGATCCTTTTATCAAATGGTGAAGCAGACGTGAGGGACTAACAGCATACTCCTGCTGTTAATTCTGTTTTTTTTTAATCTGATCATAGTTGTGGACATTGCTGGCTGAGTAGGGGTTGTGTGTCTTACACATGGTGGGCACTGCTACTTTTCTACCTCAGTGATGAAGGGAGTG
The DNA here is from genome assembly GCF_037043375.1 of Chiloscyllium plagiosum. NCBI lineage: Eukaryota > Metazoa > Chordata > Chondrichthyes > Orectolobiformes > Hemiscylliidae > Chiloscyllium > Chiloscyllium plagiosum. The sequence goes on from NW_028270155.1 coordinate 17,357,203, forward strand.
AACGTGGAAGATGCTGGATGGGATGGCAGTCAGACAGACTACTTTGTTCTGGCTGGTGCAAAGAGTTTTGAGTAGTGTTGGTACTTCACAGCCAGACAGGTGGACAGTATTCTATCACATTTCTGATTTGTGTCTTCGAGACGATTGACTTGCTTTGGAGAGTCAGCAGGTAACTTACTCTGCCACGATATCCCCAGCCTCTGACCTGCTCTTGCAGCCACTATATTAATCTGGTTAGTCTAGTTAAGTTTCTGGTCAATAATGGCTCCCAGTATGATGTTGATAGAGCTGGATTCCACAATGATAATGCCATTGAATTCCGGGGGAGATGATTTGATTGTCTGTTGTTGGAGGTGGTCATTGTCTTCCTTTTGTGTGATGCAAATATTACTTGCCGCTTTCTAACACCAAGCCTGAAGGTTGTCCAGGTCTTGCTGCATTTGGACACAAACTGTTTAAGTATCTGAGGAATCACAAATAGTGCAGTCAACAGCCCATATTCCCACTTCTGATTTTATGATGGATAGAAGGTGTTGCTGAAAGAGCTGAAGATAGTTGGCCCTACAATGGCACTCTGAGGAACCCCAGCAATGACATTGCAGGACTGAGACGATTGGTCTCCAATCATCATAACCATCTTCCTTTGCACTCGGTATGACTCTGTTTCAGAAAGAGCTGAATAATTAAATGAGGGAGGAACAAATAAAGGATTATGTTGATAGAATTAAATGAGAAAGGATGGGAGGAGGACCAATTGGGACACAGCTTGGTTGGGCTGGTTGACATCTTGCTGCATATTCTGTGTACTTCTATAGGAAAAAAACTTGACCAGAATAAATTAGCCTGATTCCATACCTGTCTTCACTCTGCAGGATTGACTTTAGTGATCTGTATTTCTGTTAGACTCTTTCTTCACATTGCACTAGTCCTTGCTCCTGTTCATTGTGGAGGTGGAGGGCACTGTTATAATTATTCTGACAGGTACATCTGCTCATGCTATTATTTTCTTGAGAGGTACACTTTGAAGAGGTGGTGGTGGGAGGGGGTGGGGTGTGGGGGTGGTGGTGAGGAAACAGTGATTATTCACCCAGAGTCTGAATGAACTGTAACCAGTCCAATTAAAAGAATAACATTTTATCACCATAGAATGCATTTCTTGATGGAATATTGTTAAATGGATAACTTCAGAGAACCACTGCAACTATTTGAGAACACGTTGTGTGGTTAGTCAAACAACTTAAAAGTGGTGGAATAACTGCAAGACTTCCACAAGTGCAGTTCTTTCTAACACCAAAGCACTGTTGTTATCGATATAAACTGGTGGGTGAGGCACTTTGTGCAAGGAATGAGCATGACTGAAAAGGAGGATTTTTGGAGAACATTTGTGGAACAAGATTATTCTATTATAGTTATAAAGAACAAAAAAGTTTGAAGTCTATACTGAAGAGTTGCTAAGTTGTGATAAAAGCTTTCTTTGACTTTGATTCAGCAGGATGACATTATTTAAGGACTATTAATCAACAATGTAGCACTCTCTTTTTGGTTTAAAAGGGGGACAGCATTTACATGATACCCTCGTGGAATGGTCAAGCGTGCATTGTTCCCCACAAGCATCTAAGATGAATTCAGTAGCTGACAGAGCCCTAGTGACCTTCCACAATGCAGCAATGAAACACAAAACCGTTTGGTTGTAAAACTTGACTTTTTTTAACGAAAATGTCAAGGAACATTTTGTTTATTTTTTTACACAATGGGGAGTGAGTACTTGGAACAAAGTGTACTCTCCTTGGGCTTAACTTTCCCTCCAAGGATAATACTAATATCAGTTCCTGTGGGAATTTACAGGCCAGTAAAAATATTTTCTTTGCCCACTGCAAGTAAATAAGCATGTTTCCATCACTTCCCAATTTCACAATTGCTGTATGTAGCCTCAGTAAATGGCTTCCTATCTTCACGGTCCTCTTTTTCAAGGATATGGGTTTTTATCAAGAAAGTCAAAATTCACATAAAGTTACAAGATGACAGTGCTTTATAGTATTTGGTGTTACAGTACTTTCTACTTCATGCATTTTTGAGGTCAGAACATCTGCAAATTTGAATAATTTTTCAGGCTGTTCGCTGTTTTGTTTAATTTGCTATTTTGTATTCCTAGTTAATTTTTGAGTCCTGGGTGAATAGAAATAAAAACTTATTTTGACCTTGTAACACTCAGAATACATTACGCCATTCAGAGTAATTTTTGCTATTTATTTTGCCCTCAGCTCATGCAGATGTTTCAACTTAATTGTTGCTAGGATCACCTGGTGGTCTTGCATTAACAATGTATCATACATTTCCTGTCCATTGTAGTTCTAGTCACACAAAACTTTCTGAGTCACTCTTCAAAGAAAGATATTACAACCGTTAAGTATAAGAATGAAAATCTCTTACTTGTTATCTGCATCACCCCACCCAAAATTTACTTGGAAGCAGTTGCTTTTGTAGCCTTAAAGGGATATAGTCCTGTACTTTCTGTTGCTCGACATAAATTGGAGCTTACCGTCTTGTGGTTCAGTGCTAGTATCTGAGCCAGCATGTCTATGTTCCAGTCCCACTTGTCCTCCAGAGATGTCATAACACTTCTCAACAGATTAATGTTTAATAAATGTCCAGCCAGGATTCAATGTACATGTTCAGCTCATAACGTAAAAAGAAAATTCTGACTCTTGTGGTTGTGTCACTACCTCTGCTTTTGGAGACCAGGTTCAAGTTCCTACCTGCCCCAGTGGTGTGCCATGACATCTCTGAACAGCTTAACTAAAAATATCTATAAAATGGAGCTGGACATTAAACCAAAGGTGGGGGGGGGGAAATGTATTAGTAACATTCCAAAAAATTTACCCATGTGCACACTTTCTGTTCATCATTCGCAGAGAGCAGAAATCTGTGAATGGCGAAGGAAGTCCATCAAAGGTAGGAAGTTGAACCAATCTCTTCCATGAAAATGTTTATTGATTTATTCAGAGCCTCTACTTTTAAAACAGCTAATTGAATACTTAGGAATGGAAATGTTGAGACTGAAGTTGGTAACATTGTTAGGAAAGGCAATTGGAGGATTTGAGCTTCAGGGAGAGGCTGAATAGGCTGGGGCTGTTTTCCCTGGAGCATCGATGGCTGAGGGGTGACCTCATAGAGATTTATAAAATCATGAGGGGCATGGATACGATAAATAGACAAAGTCTTTTCCTTGGGGTGGGGGAGTCCAGAACTAGAGAGCATAGGTTTAGGGTGAGGGATTTAAAAGAAACCAAAGGGGCAACTTTTTCATGCAGAGGGTGGTGCGGATTTTGGAATGAGCTGCCCGAGGAAGTGGTGAAGGCTGGTCGAATTGCAACATTTAAAAGGCATTTGGGTGGGTATATGAATAGGAAGGGTTTGGAGGGATATGGGCCAAGTGCTAGCAAATGGGACTAGATTGGGTTGGGATATTTGGTCGGCATGGACAAGTTGGACCGAAAGGTCTGTTTCTATGCTGTACATCTCTGTGACTGTGAGTCTATTATTTATTCGGTGGAGTGCAGAAGTTACGAAACAAGTTAGTAAGATTTCGACTTTGGAAAATCTCGAGAGAGCCACTTAGATCATTGTACTTGGATGGAACTCCAATTCTTTCAAAGGATTGGACTGGTCAGCAACTGTTTATGCAAGTTGCCCCCCTAGTTTTGTGGTTGTAAGAAACCATATTAAACTGTAGTCTGTTAATTATTGTGTATTAATATATAGAAATATGATCATCAATAATCCTGAGCAAAAAAGACAAATAAACCCTGTGAGTGCTGCGAATCTGAAATACAATATCCTGGGAATGAGTAGTTTGCCAGCCAATATCTGAAGGTTGAGTAATGTTTCAGGTAGAATGCTCAGTCAATGCAATTTCTGGCTATAGTATAATTTGTTAAGGTCACTGTGTCTGAGTAAGCAGCTGGCCTGTGTTTCAGTGTCCTCCCAATTGATCATTGACATTTTGCCAAGTGTGTCAGCAGGATCCACAGCCAGTTACTCGTGGCCTTCCATCACCAGTTCAAAACCTGCAAGGCTTTTCCTACGTCATCAATTTTGTTGATCCTGTTGGTGAATTTTGTTGAATTATGCACATTTTAATTATCTGCATTTTTCTATACTGTCTAAATTAAGCTTCCCATCTGTTCTACCTGATGGACTCCAAATGAGGATTTTTTTTTTCCACCTATCTTTTATTTAACTTGAGCTATTAAAAGCAATTCTCAAACACAGTTTGCATTCCTTTGTTATTTATGCACAGGATGCCGGCCTCGCTAGCTGAGTCAGCATATATTGTCCATCCCTACTGCCCAAAGGGCCCTTAACAGTCAACCGCACTATGTGGGTCTGGAATCACACGTGGGCCAAAGAAGGTTATGGCAGTTTCCTAACAACCTGTGGGCATGGATAAAAGGAATTACCAACCAATGTGTTACCCCTGCATTGGGAGATTTTATTTTCCACCATAACCTTTTATATGGCACCTTAACAGATGTCTTCTGGAAATCCAAGTATAGTGCATTCACCAATTTTCTCCATTTTCATAGCACATGCAGGACTAGTGTACAGGCCCCCTAACAGTAACCGCACAGTAGGATGCAGTATAAAGGAAGAAATAAAGGATGTTCCTCAGGAAGGTATGATGTTAATCAGTGAAAAAAGACAGATTTGCATAGTTAGCCTCAATAAGGAACCCATAGCATTTTTCTTTATATTCTTTCACAGGATGAGGTCATCTTTGGCTAGACTAGCATTTATTGCCCATCCCTAATTGCCCTGAGGGCAGTTGAGAATCAACCACATTGCTGTAGGTCTGGAGTCACATGTAGGCCAGACCAGGTAAAGATGGCAGTTTCCTTCTATAAAGGACATTTAGTGAACCAGATGGGTTTTTCCCGACAATTGGCAATGGATTCACGGTCATTAGATTCTTAATTGCAGATTTTTTGGATTCATATTCAACCATTTGCCATGGCAGGATTCAAACCTTGGTCCCCAGAACATTGCCTGGGTGTCTGGATTAACAGTCTAGTGATAATACCACTTCGCCATTGCCTCCCCTTTTCTTAGAACAGCACATACTGAAAATGACCAGAGAGCAGACCACACCAGATTGTTTATTTGTGAAACAAGATAGGCTTAATTAATAGACTTGTTAATGAAGCCTCGGTAGCAACGATCTTTTATGATTGGTTGTGACATTCAGTTTGAAGGAGAGAAGAGTGGGTCTAATACTCATGTTTTAAACTTAAATGAGGGCAATTGCAGGGGTATGAAAGTTAGAGCTGTCTAAAGTGAATCAGAAAATTAGACAAATTATGACCCTCTCTGATGTGTCAGCTGCTGGAGTTCACACTCCAGCTCATAAACTCTCTACACTTAATGGGAAGGTCTTGGGGAGTGTTGCTGAAGAAAGAGATCTTGGAGTTCAGATTCATAGTTCCTTGAAAGTGGAGGTCAATAGGATAGCTTGCCTTTATTGGTCAGTGCATTGAGTATAGGGGTTGGGAAGTCATGTACAGGGCATTAGTTAGGTCACTTTTGGTCACAATTCTGGTCTCCCTGCTATAGGAAGGATGTTGTGAAACTTGAAAGGGTTCAGAAAAGATTTACAAGGATGTTGCCAGGGTTAGAGAGTTTGAGCTATAAGGAGAGGCTGAATAGGCTGTAACTGTTTTCCCTCGAGAGTCAGGAGCTGAGGGGTTACCTTATAGAGAGTTATAAAATCATGACGGGCATGGACAGGGCAAATAGTCAAGGTCTTTTCCTTGGGGTGGAGGAGTCCAAAACTAGAGGGCATAGTTTAGGTGAGATGGAAAAAATGTATAAGGGACCTAAGCAGCAAATCTTTCATGCAGAGGTTGGTGTTAGAGGAAGTGGTGGAGACTGATATAATTACAACATTTAAAAGACACCTGGATGCGTATATGAATAGGAAGGGTTTAGAGGGATACGGGCTAAATGCTGGCAAATGGAACTAAATTGATTAGCATGGATGAATTGGACCGAAGTGTCTGTTTCCGTGCTGTACATCTCTATGACTCTATATCTGGTTGGCATGGATGAGTTGAACCGAAGGGTCTGTTTCCGTGCTGTACATCTCTATGACTCTGTGAGGCTGCTCAAGCTGTAGACAGTAATTCAAGTAGCATCCAGGCGATAATGGGATTCACTCAAAGTTCTTTGTCAAAGAGAAAACCTCTGTCATTAGTTGTAAAAATGCCTGTATCTGTATATGCTTTGATTAAGACTCCGTCCTTGAAGAGTTAATGTCTCTGCTATCTCCACAGGCACTACCTTTACCTGCTGCGTGCTTCCCTCTATTTTTTCATCTTGTGTTAACTGATGAAAATATCTCTATCTCATGTTTGCCTTATCTCTTGACATGCTCTTCAGATCATGAGGGAAAGGACAGTTTGACATCACCTGTCCAGCTATGTTCATAGTGTGTTTAAATGAAATCCCAGCTCCAGACTAAAATAGGCAAATAGCAGTTAAATGCTTGCAAAGCAGTAGATATTCCCTTTGGTAGGCTACCCCCAGCAGCTGATGCCTTTATCCAAAAAAGGGGTTAAGGATAATCCCAGTAACTATGGACTGGTTAGTGCAATATGGGCCAAACGCAGGCAAATAGGACTGGTTTAGTTTGGGAAACCTGGTCAGTGTGGACGATCTGGACCAAAGGGTCTGTTTCCAGGCTGGATGACTCTATGATAATCAGGGCCAGAATGATCAATCACTTGGTAAGTCATTTCAGGAAAGCCAGCGTGGTTTTGTTATGTTTGTTCAACTGAATTGCACTTACAATTCAGAGAGATAATAGAGAGAGTTGAAGAAGATAAAGCGGCTGGTGTGGTGTACATGGACTTCCAAAAAAGAATTTAATAAGTAGCCACGTAGCAAGTCAGTCAGCAAAGTGAAAATACCAGGAACGAAAGAGATAGTGGCAGCTCAGCTAGGAGATTGTCTGATTGACAGGAAACGGAATAATAGTGAACAGTCATCTTTTGGTCTTGCACAGATTAACCATGAGCGGGATCATAGGTTTTAAGAGGACAGGGACAATCTGGTAAATTAATGCATGCATGGCAGATGAAATTCAGTGCAGAGACGTATAAAGTGGCATATTTTAATAGGAAGAAATGATATAAGATCAGGGGTGCAATGCTAAAGGAGTTTCAGCAGAAGGTTTGGAAGGCAAATGGAATCCTAGGCTTTACAGTGGTCTCGAGCACAAAAGGAAGTTGTTCCGAACATTTAGGTTAGATCCCCTACAGTGTGGAAACAGGCCCTTCGGCCCAACAAGTCCACACTGACCCTCCAATGAGCAACCCACCCAGATGGCACGGTGGCATAGTGATTAGCACTGCTGCCTCACAGCGCCAGAGACTTGGGTTCAATTCCTGCCTCAGGCAACTGTCTGTGTGGAGTATGCACGTTCTCCCCGTGTCTGCATGGGTTTCCTCCGGGTGCTCCGGTTTCCTCCCACAATCCAAAAATGTGCAGGTTAGGTGAATTGGCCATGCTAAATTGCCCGTAGTGTTAGGCGAAGGGGTAAATGTAGGGGATTGGGTCTGGGTGGGTTGCTCTTCGGAGGGTCAGTGTGGACTTGTTGGGCCGAAGGGCCTGTTTCCACACTGTAACTAATCTAATCTAACCTAATCACTTCTTCATGCCTTGCAGCCAATTTTAGATCGAACATGCTACTCAGCCTTGAATCCCATTGGCTCTTCCTGTCTTTTGCCATTAAGGACCTTCTGATGTTTTTACGTCTAGGTTTTGACATCTTGGTCAAAATGGTTGAAGCCCCCATGAGTTAGAGGCTCCATAATCATTGAACGTAAAAGCTATTGTACTTAAGGGAAGTGGAGGTTGAGAGAGTTACACAAAATCGCAAGGGATCTGGACAGAGGAGATGGGGAGAAATTGTTCCCATCAGTGCCCAATGGACCAGAGGACTCCAATTTAAAATAAATAGCAAAAGAACCCAAGATGAGTTGAGATAAGTCTTTTGTTACACGTGAGTGGTTAGGGTTTGGAACGCAGTATTCGAGAGTGTCGTGGAGACAGGCTCAATCATGCTTTGCTGAAGAGAATTGGATAATCATCTGAAGAGGGAGAATTTGCAGTGCCATCAGGACTGCATGGGACTAGCTGAGTTATTCTTGTGAAGAGCAAATATAGATAGGAGGGATCAAATCGCCTGCTTCTGTGCTTTATCCAGTCTGCAGTTGATATAGTTTGAAGTTTAAAATTGCTTCCCTTTCATTTCATTATTGATCTGAAATGAGAATGTGGTGACTGCAGTAAGACTGACTGGAAGCAGTCAGCATCTACAATCCTAGACTAACCAGAAACAATGCTGAGCTCATCCCGAACGATCTGTTACTGCTCACTAATGGTTGTTTCTTTTTTGCTGCATTCTCTTCTCATCTAGGGATTTTGTGAATGCCTTCATTCAGTTTAAGAAACCCATTGTCGTAGCAGTCAACGGGCCAGCTCTGGGACTAGGAGCCTCTATTCTCCCGCTCTGTGACATTGTGTGGGCCAGTGAAAAAGCATGGTTCCAAACTCCATACGCAACTATACGTCTGACGCCTGCTGGATGTTCATCGTACACCTTTCCGCAGATAATGGGAGTCGCTCTAGTGAGTTCTCGGCTTAAGGAAATAACCTGTTTTGTTAATTGTAAAAATGCGTGTACTTACTGTTCCCCACCTTATGCTTTCGTGAAGGTTCCACCTTTGAAGAGTTAATGTCTCTATCCTCTCTGCACACACTGCCTTTACCTGCTGTGTGTTTCCACCTAATCTCTGATCTTGAGTTAGCTGATCAAAATACTTGCCTTATCTCTATTTCACGTTTGCATTATCTCTTGATCTTGACATGGTACAGACCTTTCAGATGCTGAGGGAAAGGAGATTGGACCAACCAGTGCAAGTGGAATAAATACCAGTTGAAAGTAACGTTCCCTTGAGGTAGCATAGCCACATAACCAGTCAGAGGGTCCAGGAGTCACTACTGTGCATGGACCTCGGAGGATAGGTTCAAAGCAATACTGGCTAAGCCGGCAGATACACAGTACACCTGTCTGCTTCTAATGACAGGAGGGTGACAAAGGTCTTTGTTACCAATGGTAGCCCATTCTAATGCATAACATTCTTTAATCTAGAACAGGGCCCAGCAATCTTTTCCTTTACACCAGAAGAACATATTTCGTTTTTAAAAGTTGCATAAAAATCATATCTGTTCGGGATAGCAAGATGAAAATTCAGCATTTCTGAACAAAACAGTTTGCAGATTGCCAACTGTCTCTGGTAGTACATGTAATTTGTGTAGACAAATAAAATGTCAGTGTTGAATTTAGTTATCAGTTTAAAAACAAAGTGAAATTAAAATCAACCTGGTTTTGAATTGTAGAGCTTTTTTGGCTTTGTTTTACTATAATTTTGTCAGTAACGTCACTTTTGAAATAAACTCTTTAACAGGGCGCATAGAATTAAGATAATCTTTTCACCTGTTGACCAATAAAATTATTCTGGCCACACATTCAGAACTGTTCATTGTGTCAGACAATAATATTTGTCAATATATAGAACCTTTACCCTGAATGAAAGGCATTATCTATAACCATGCTGTGGCCATAACACTAGGAATGGTTCATTTGGAGCACAAAGAGGTTTTTCATGAAAATAATCATTTGAAATAATAAAGTTCAACATAATGATTCTCTTCCAAAGAGGGATTGAGCAGTTTCGACCTACACTCTCTGGACTTTACAAGAATGAGAGGAGACCTCATTGAGGTATTTAAGATGCTAAAGAGGATTGACAAAGTAGATGTAGAAGGAGAAAGTGAGGACTGCAGATGCTGGAGATCAGAGTCGAGAGTGTGGTGCTGGAAAAACAGAGCAGGTCAGGCAACATCCGAGAAACAGGAGAATCGACGTTTCGGGCAAAAGCCCTTCATCGGGAAAATAGATGTACAAAGAGATGTTTCCTCATGTGGGAAAATCTAGAACAAAAGGTCATGGTTGCAGGATATGGGGTAGCAGATTTAGACAGAGCTGAGGAGAAATTATTTCTCTCAGAGTCGTGAATCTGTGGAATTCCCTACCTCAGAATGTGGTGGATGCTGAGTTGCTGAGTAAATTTAAGGAGGATATCGACAGAGTTTTAATTAATAATAGATTGGAGGGTCATGGAGAATGAGCAGAAAAATGGAGTTGAGGCTGAGATGAGACCAGCCATGATTGTATTGAATGGTGAAGTAAGCTTGAGGGACTGAAGGGCCTACTCCTGTTCCTAACTCTATGTCCTTATGGTTAACATTTCAGTGCCAACATTAAAAAGAAATTCCCATGACTTAGTTTCGTGTTAGACCTCTGTCATGTGGCATTTTTGCTGCAGGTTACAAGACTCTGATCTGGACTGTTATGAAGACAACCGTTTCCACAAGTGCATTGTCTCCTTACTGGAGAGAGTGTGCAGCAAGCAAGCATGATCCGTAGTCTGGTTTGACAATACTTTTGGCATGTGGCTTCCATATATGTCAAACTCCCAACTGACAGAAAAAAAACGTGGTCAAATGCAAGTGTCGCATTTCAAGATGTTTTGACTATTTCTTCACAGATTAGAGTTTAGGGGAAAAATTGGTTACGTTTAAAGTGTGTTTGAAATTGTTCACTATTCTTGCAAGAATAGAATGCTTATTGATAAGCTTCGTTGTTGGTTCATAATGGACAGTGATTTATGAGCAATTTCCAAACCTGTTAAAACAATACCTCGGATATATCATTGGAAAACCTTTAATCCCTTTTTCATAATGAATATTGGAAGGTGTAGAGACCGAGATGTAAGCAAGATCTGAGGAGTTTTATAGCAGAAGGCTAGTCAGATACTAAAAAAACCAACAATAACTGTTCATTAGTCATCAAGAGTTATCCAGTTTCAATTGAACAAGACAATACCCTGCTTTAAAGAGGCGCAGCGTATTTAATATTTTGTATTATTACAGAGAAGCAAATCATATTGATTTAAATATGTGAAGTCTGTCAAAAATGTTTCTTTTCATCTTGGTGACCTTGCCAAAACTGCTAAAGCAAAGCATACAAAACTCTAGTTCAGATCACTGAGGGATAGTATTGTTGTACTGCTAGATCATACTGTTGTATTGTCAAGTATTGTACAATACACAATAGCCTTGTAATATAAAACATTTAGATTGTTTATAGGAATCATTAACACTACTTTACCCAAGAATAATGGCAAGACCTTAAATTTGTAAAAGCTGCTCTCTCCAGGGTGTCGTTACCAGTTGAAGTTACTGACCACAAAGAAGTGCTTCCACAAAGTTTGTATCTGTTGCCTCAAAGCCTTTAGGCTGTGTCTCTTAAGTAGTGTTCCAGCTACAAAATAGCTCCCTGCAAAATTGAAGCAAAAACTCTCATCGTTGATCTACTTATCTCCATACTTCAAGATAAAAGAAAGAATAACCTGCATTTATTTTAATGACCATGTATTTTTCTTTTACTTTTTACTGTGGTGTAAATTGAGAAAAGGGCTGTTTTACAACAGAGGAATTGCTGGAATTTTGAACAGCGAGGTACTGGAACTCTTTGTGAGTTACATTCTTGATTTGTAAGCAGTGGGGGTTGGTGTAGGAGAGAAATGGCACGACACGAGGTTGCATATACAGAATGAGACTCAAGTCGGCAACAGATTAATTATTGGTTTGAGGAATTTAGACCAATTGTGGATGTCAAAGGTCACCAGCCTGATGACAATTATATGATTGGCTTATGGGCAGCTGAACAGCTTGTGAGTATGGCTGATACAATAAGAAGCTCTCAAACCTCCAGAAGGGGAGATGATGTGTCTTTATCTCCAGTAAACTGCCCAAAGCTAAAAAAAAAAGCTAATTGTTACTTTATCCCAACAGTTGTTATAAACTTTTGCTTTTAACCAGAAAGTTAGAGACTTTGTAATTTGTGAACTAGTCAGTCCGTGCCTTATGTGAAAATGTGAACGAACCCAAAAATAAAGCTTATGGAACTAGAGAACTCCATTGAATCTTGAGGACTAGTGCTATGAGAGTCATGGCATCAGAGAGGTCATATAAAGCACAGAAAAAGGCATGTCAGCCGGTCAAAAATAGCCTCCTAACTGTTCTAATCCCATTTTCCAAACATTGGCCCATTGCTTTGTATACCTGCTTCCCCAGTTTTTTCCTGTACCTTCACTTATGAAACTAGTTTATTTTGCCTGTCTGTATATGTCTATTGTGGGGTTTTAGAAGGTGGTTAGAGTTTTAACTAGTAGACTTATACGAACTGTTCATAGTTTACCTATGGTTAGATGTCATTTTCTGTACAAAATACGAATCCGTGTTACGTTCAGAAAGCTGATCAGTGTTTTCTCTTCACCTGTCAAACAGACTCAGGTAAATTGGGAACTCCACGTATTTCAATAATAAAATAAAATTTAACTTCTATAACAACCCTGGGATTAGTAGGACTTGATTGCCAATGCGCAATCTCAGTGAAGTGTGATACTATCGAGCACCTTTCACAACCTCAGAATTTTCATTAGAACTAGTGGGGTGCTTTTGAAATACAGTGGTTGCTCTCTGTAAGGAAATGTGAAAAACAGTTTCACAATGCACAATAACTAAGTAGTAATGGTGTTTAGGGTGTAAATATTGGCCAGGACACCAGGATTTCAGAACAGTATCACGGGAATATTTATGTCCACATGAGAGGAACAACAGTGAAGGGAGAAGCATCAGCAGATTGGATTATCTGCCCACCAGGAGACCAAGCTAACTGTGTGCAGTTTGCTGCTGTACCTGTTTTTCTTCCCCTCTTGTCCCCTCTGATCTGATAGTGCAGCACATCTCCTGATACAGGGCTTCTCCAGTGACATGATACCTTGGATGTAGGTTTGCTCGCTGAGCTGGAAGGTTCATTTCCAGACGTTTCATCACCCTACTAGGTAACATCTTCAGTGGGCCTCCGGGCGAAGCACTGCTGATAATTCCTGCTTTCTATTTATATGTTTGGGTTTCTTTGGGTTGGTGATGTCATTTCATATGGTGATGTCATTTCCTGTGGTGATGTCATCACAGGAAATGACATCACCAACCCAAAGAAACCCCAAACATATACATAGAAAGCAGGAATTATCAGCAGTGCTTCGCCCAGAGGCCCACTGAAGATATTACCTAGTAAGGTGACGAAACGTCTGGAAATGAACCTTCCAGCTCAGTGAGCAAACCTACATCCAGAACCTCAACCTGAGCTACAAATCTTCTCAAAACTTGCTAACATGATACCTTTTCAAGAAAGAGCCAAATGCACACAACTTCCCCAGTGTATCCACTGACTTGTCTGGTGGGAGGTGAAGCCAATAGGACCTGGTTTCCTATTCCATCGTCTAAGGTACCGGTCTCTGATTGCGGACATGGGGAGGGAGCAGCAGGAGGAGCCTTACGATTCACATCAGGCCCTTGGCATTTAAAGGGAATATTCACCTTGTTGTTGTTAGGCTGTGATGTCTCTGAACCACCTTAAAATAGAAGGCAGGCATGCTTAGGCTTGTATGTGATATGGTTATTTGAATAAAGTATTGAAGGATAAATGATGTATCAAAAAATAATACCAGAACACAGAGCCAGTACCTTATTTCAAAATGGGGACTGAGCAGTCAAGCATTTCTTTCTGTTTCTATTCTTAGATTGTGAACATTCACGATAATTTTTAATCTCAAGGATTGTGTTCTAACTTTGTACTACGCCTCTTGAAACTATTTGTGTGTCGTTACTAACGTTGTGCCTTTACTTTATGAAAACGCAGGAGAAGTTCTTTTTTAAAGCAAGATTCTGGGTGAACATTAAAAAAAATGTATCTTCCTCTTTCAGGCAAATGAAATGCTGTTTTGTGGGAGAAAGTTAACCGCACAAGAAGCCTGCAGTCGGGGACTGGTGTCTCAGGTCTTCTGGCCAACAACGTTTAGTCAAGAAGTGATGTTACGAGTGAAAGAAATGGCATCGTGCAGTGCAATGGCAAGTTTATTTTTCACTTTAACAACCAGTTTTATGGTTTAGATGGGTGAATTCAACAAATTTGAGTTTACAAATCCTGGTTGGCCCTCGGTAACTGTTTAAAAAAAGTGCAGATCACATAATTGGAAAGCTTTTTATTCATTTTAAAAAGCTAACTATAAGTAGCAAGATCCTCACTGATATGCCAAACAAGAGCTGAACCTTGCATCAGCTGATCCTGAGTAGTGACTGGTTCAATTCGGATTTACCTTTATGTCCAAGTAAGCAAGCCTGATATCAAAAGAGAAAATGCTGGAAAATCTCAGCAGGTCTGGCAGCATCTGTAAGGAGAGAAAAGAGCTGACGTTTCGAGTCTAACTGACCCTTTGTCAAAGCGCCTGATGATGTGCAAGGCCGAAGCATTTACAGAGGACTGTTTTCCTGTTGCTTTTTGCGCAAACACAGCAACCAGTTAGCACAGAGAAAGGTCCCACAAATACATTTGATGAAATTAGTGGTGGGGTCAATATCGATAAACACTCAGAAAGCTTCCTACTCAACAACGAATCACACCACAAGATCAGTTTTGATTCACCTGACTGGGCAGATGGTACTTTTCCACATTTCGTTTCAAAGATGGCAATGTCAGTATTGCAACATTCCCTCAGTCCTATATTGAAATATCAGCCTCAGCAATGTGGTTAAATGCTGCTTGAACCTCTTGCCTTCTGTCTAAAATGTAGTGAGTCCATAAAGTCTCTGACAAATGTTTATGGATGCACCACAGAGAGCATCCTATCGCAGATGGATAGGATGGCAACTGATCTTCCCAAGGCCACAAGAAACTACAGAGTTGTGAACACAGCCCAATCCATTACACAAACCAGCCTTCCATCCATTGACTTCATCTATAACTCCCCCTACTTTGGGAAAGCAACCAACATAATCAAAGACCCCTCCCAGCCTGATTATACTATTTTCCACCCTGTTCTGTTGGGCAGAAAGTATGAACATTCGTGTACAAACTGATTCATGAACAGCTACTTCCCCGCTGTTATCGGACTTCTGAATGGACCTCTTTAATGTTAATGTTAAGCTTTCTGTGCACCTTCTCAGCAGCTCTAACATTGTACCCTGCACTCTATTCTGTTAACCTGATGCACTGGTATTGTATGACCTGCCTGTAAAGCATGTAAGACAACACTTTTAACTCTACATCGGTACACATGACAGTAATAAGTCAAATCAAGTTTTCTTGTTTTAAATGAGACTACCTCTCATTCTTCGAAACATCAAACAATTTAGGACCATTTTGCTCAATCTGTTTCCTTTTTTCAGACCCACTATCAATACAGATGAACCTTTATTGAACTGTGTGACTCAGACTAGAGTGTTACCAACTGAGTCAGGCTAAGTGGGAGAGAACGACCAATGAATGGTACCCTGTTGAGATTGTAAAGATCTCGTGGATTTTTTTTTAAGTTTGAGGCTTGTACATGGAAATTAGAAAACTCATAGTTCTAAGATTCTGGGAGAAAAATTGGTGAGGTTATGGCTTCTCACCGTCCTGTGCTGAGGGTGCGGGAAAGATGTTAGAAGAATCTCTGCAGCCTAGAAGAAGGTATGCAGGTCTCAGGTAGACCAGGAGTTTTACACAGCATTGAGGATTTTGAAGTGAAAAGAAGTGTTTGCAAAGGAAAAAAATATTCTGCTTTCTGAATGCAGCTTCTGCAAGAGAGCCAGGATAGATTTGGTGTTGAACAAAATAGTCAATCCAAAAGGTTGAAGAGGATTTGATTAAAAGTAAAATGTATTAGGTGCTGATTAGTTTTCTGAGAGATAATGAAAAGTCTTTGTGAACAATTTAAATAAAATCAAATTTTCACCCCCTTCCCCAACAATATTCCTGGGAGTGATGATCACCAACAATCTGTCCTGGCCTACCCACGTTGACAGTATGGTCAAGAAAGTACAGCAGTGCCTCTACCTCCTCAGGAGGCTAAGGAAGTTGAAATTAGCTATTGAAATTCCCCATCCAGAGAAAAATGATGTGTATGGAGAATGTGGAAGCCTGAATGCCGAGGGGAGTCATGATCAGAGAGTGGATAGGTTTCGCTGATCAATGGGGCAGAAGGAAAGTATCGTTAAGGTGGTCAAAAATAATGTCCCATCACTTTTACCCTGGATTAAAATGACTAGAGAGACAGTGATTGATTGGATCAATCTGAGTATGAATCCACTTCACATACCATCTAGCCGTAGAGATATATTGTTGTTCTTTCATCATCACCAGCAATACAGTGGGAGTGCCTTCATCACCAGGCTGCCAGGGTTCAAGAAGGTGGTGCACCACTACATTCCCAAGGGCAGTTGGGACTGGGGAATAAATGCTAGACATGCCAGCAATGCCCATGTCCTGGGAATGAATAAATCTTAAAAATTAGAAACACTGAGCTTAATGGAAGAAATTGATGGATGAATTTTTACCAGAGTCATAAACAAAATAAGCCAAAAGAATATCTTCCCATTCAGTAACAACAAGCTATAAAAGCAGGATTTACAGAGTACCAGCAATATCTTTTCAAAGGAGCAAGAATGAGAGACTGTGGGAATGATAGGAGGATATTAGTTGTTATTTCCTTGTAATAAGGCTGTAATTAGCTGAAATAACAAGAAAGATAAAATTAGCGCAATGTAGATCCATCTAATACTGAGACAGAAAGTACCAAAAGCAAAATATTGAGGATAAAGTATAACAGCAGCAGGCATATTGAAGCAAGAAATAATACCAGGGATTGGAAATGGTGAGGCTGAATTATGAAAACGTCCGTGTAAAGAAAGTAAAATAAGTTCTCCTTTAGGAGATATGCAAGTGAAAGTAAAATCAAAGAATCCTCAAAAGCTTGCTTTTATATAGTGGTCATGACTGGCTTATAATGGGCTGCTGAAGTTACAGCTAACTCAAATATAATGGGCTGCTGTAGTTACAGCTAACTGTCTTATAATCAGTGGTGTAGTTACAGCTAAATGTCTATAATGAGCTGGTGCAGTTACAGCTAACTGAATTATAATGAGCTGTTTTATTTCGAGCTAAGTGTATTCTAATAGGTTGCTGTAGTTACAGCTAACTGAACTATAATGAGCTAGTGTAGTTACAGCTAAGTGTATTATAATGGGCTAGTGTAGTTACAGGCAACTGTCTTAAAATGGGGTGTTATAGTTGTAGCTAACTGAATTATAATGAACCGGTGTAGTTACAGCTAACTGAATTATAATGAACCGGTGTAGTTACAGGTAACTGAATTATAATGAGCTGTTGTAGTTACAGGTAACTGAATTATAATGAGCTGTTGTAGTTACAGGTAACTGAATTATAATGGGCTGTTGTAGTTACAACTAACTGAATTATATTCAGCTGCTATAGTCACAGTTAACTGTCTGTAATGAGATGGTGTAGGTCCAGCTAACTGTCATATAATGGAATGGTCCTAGAATGAGCTGTTGTGGTTACATCTAACTGTCTTATAATGAGCTGTTGAAGTTACAGCTAACTATCTTATAGTGGGCTGGTGTAGTCACAGCTAAATGAATTATAATGGGATGTTGTATTTCGAGCTAACTGTCACATAATGAGCTGGTGTAGTTACAGCTGACTGTCTTATAATGAGCTGTTGTAGTTACAATTAACTGAATTATAATGAGCTGTTGTAGTTACAATTAACTGAATTATAATGGGCTGTTGTAGTTACAGTTAACTGTTTTAAAATGGGCTGGTGTAGTTACAGCTATTTATCTAATAGTGGGCTATTGTAGTTACTTCTAACTGAATTATAATGAGCTGGTGTAGTTACATCTAACTGAATTAAGATGGGCCGTTGAAGTTAGAGCTGACTGTCTTCTAATGGACTGCTGTAGTCACAGCTATAATCTGCTGGTGTAGGTACAGCTAACTGGGCTGGGCTAGTTTTAGCTAATATAATGCTCTGCTATAGTCACAGAGAATTGTCTTCTAATGGTTAGCTGTAGTTACAGCTAACTATCTTATAATGAGCTGGTGTAGTTACAGTTAACTGTGTTATATTGAACTGATGTATTTTCAGCTAACTGGCTGAGAATGAGCTGTTGAAGTTACAGCTAACTGAATTATAATGAGCTGGTGTAGTTACAGCTAACTGCCTTATATTGAGCTGATGTATTTTCAGCTAACTGTCTGAGAATGAGCTGTTGTAGTTGCAGCTAGCTGAATTATATTGAGCCGGTGTAGTTTCAGCTAACAGAAGTATAATGGGCTGTTGTATTTTGAGCTAAGTGTTTTCTAATAAGCTGCTGTAGTTACAGCTAATTGAGTTATCATGAGCTATTGTAGTCGGAGCCAACTGAATTATAATGAGCTGTTTTATTTCAAGCAAAGTGTATTCTAATAGTTTGCTGTAGTTACAGCTAACTGAATTATAATGTTCTGGTGCAGTTACAGCTAAGTGCTGGTGTAGTTACAGGAAACTGTCTTAAAATGCGGTGTTATAGTTATAGCTAACTGTCTTATGATGAGCTGGTGTTGTTACAGCTATCTAAATTATAATGGGCTGCTGTAGTTACAGCTACCTATGTGATAATGGACGAGTGTCGTTATAGCTAACTGTCTTAAAGTTGGCTGATGTAGTTACAGCTAACTGAATTATAATGGGCTGGTGTAGTAACAGGTAAGTGAATTATAATGGGCTGGTGTAGTTACAGCTAACTGAATTATAATCAGCTGCTATAGTTACAGTTAATTCTGTAATGCGCTGTTGTAGTTACAGCTAACTGTTTTTAGATTAGATTAGATTACATTACAGTGTGGAAACAGGCCCTTCGGCCCAACAAGTCCACACCGACCCGCCGAAGCGAAACCCACCCATACCCCTACATTTACCCCTTACCTAACACTACGGGCAATTTAGTATGGCCAATTCACCTGACCCTGCACATCTTTGGACTGTGGGAGGAAACCGGAGCACCCAGAGGAAACCCACGCAGACACGGGGAGAACGTGCAAACTCCACACAGTCAGTCACTTGAGGCGGGAAATGAACCCGGGTCTCTGGCGCTGTGAAGCAGCAGTGCTAACCACTGTGCCACCGTGCCGCCAACAAATATAACAGCTCTTAGAATGAGCTGTTGTGGTTACATCTAACTGTCTTATAATGAGCTGTTGAAGTTACAGCTAACTGTCTTATAATGGGCTGGTGTAGTCACAGCTAAATGAATTATAATGGGATGTTGTATTTCGAGCTAACTGTCACATAATGAGCTGGTGTAGTTACAGCTGACTGTCTTATAATGAGCTGTTGTAGTTACAATTAACTGAATTATAATGGGCTGTTGTAGTTACAGCTAACTGAATTATAATGGGCTGTTGTAGTTACAATTAACTGAATTATAATGGGCTGTTGTAGTTACAGCTAACTGAATTATAATGAGCTGGTGTAGTTACAGCTAACTGAATTATAATGAGCTGGTGTAGTTACAGCTGACTGTCTTACAATGAGCTGTTATAGTTACATCTAACTGAATTATAATGGGCTTTTGTAGTTACAGTTAACTGTGTTTATAATTGGCTGGTGTATTTACAGCTAACTAGGTAAAAACAATGACTGCAGATGCTGGAAACCCGATTCTGGATTAGTGGTGCTGGAAGAGCACAGCAGTTCAGGCAGCATCCGAGGAGCAATAAAATCTACGTTTCGGGCAAAAGCCCTTCATTAGGAATGTTTACATTTACAGCTAACTGTCTAATAGTGGGCTATAATAGATACATCTAACTGAATTATAATGAGCTGGTGTAGTTAGTAGTAACTTAAATAATAAGCTGGTGTAGTTACACCTAACTCTGTTATTATGAGCTGTTGTAGTTACCTCTAACTGAATTAAAATGGCCTGTTGAAGTTAGAGCTAACTGTCTTATAATGGCTGTTGTAGTCACACCTAATCATCTTATAATCTGCTGGTGTAGATACAGCTAACTGGGCTGGGCTAGTTTCAGCTAATGATCTTACAATACTCTGCTATAATCACAGCGAACTGTCTTTTAATGGGCTGCTGTAGTTACAGCTAACTCTATAATGAACTGGTGTAGTTACTGCTAACTGAATTATAATGAGTTAGTGTAGTTTCAGGTAACTGAATTATAATGGGCTGTTGTAGTTACAGCTAACTGTCTGCAATGAACTGGTGTAGTTACAGTTAACTGAATTATAATCAGCTAGTGTAGTTACAGCTAACTCTCTGTAATGAGCTGGTGTAGTTACAGCAAACTGAATTATAATAAGCTAGTGTAGTTACAGCTAACTGTCTGCAATGAACTGGTGTAGTTACAGTTAACTGAATTATAATCAGCTAGTGTAGTTACAGCTAACTCTCTGTAATGAGCTGGTGTAGTTACAGCTAACTGAATTATAATGAGCTGGTGTAGTTACAGCTGACTGTCTTACAATGAGCTGTTATAGTTCCATCTAACTGAATTATAATGGGCTTTTGTAGTTACAGTTAACTGTGTTTATAATTGGCTGGTGTATTTACAGCTAACTAGGTAAAAACAATGACTGCAGATGCTGGAAACCCGATTCTGGATTAGTGGTGCTGGAAGAGCACAGCAGTTCAGGCAGCATCCGAGGAGCAATAAAATCGACATTTCGGGCAAAAGCCCTTCATTAGGAATGTTTACATTTACAGCTAACTGTCTAATAGTGGGCTATAATAGATACATCTAACTGAATTATAATGAGCTGGTGTAGTTAGTGGTAACTTAAATAATAAGCTGGTGTAGTTACACCTAACTCTGTTATTATGAGCTGTTGTAGTTACCTCTAACTGAATTAAAATGGCCCGTTGAAGTTAGAGCTAACTGTCTTATAATGGCTGTTGTAGTCACACCTAATCATCTTATAATCTGCTGGTGTAGATACAGCTAACTGGGCTGGGCTAGTTTCAGCTAATGATCTTACAATACTCTGCTATAGTCACAGCGAACTGTCTTTTAATGGGCTGCTGTAGTTACAGCTAACTCTATAATGAACTGGTGTAGTTACTGCTAACTGAATTATAATGAGTTAGTGTAGTTTCAGGTAACTGAATTATAATGTGCCGGTGTAATTACAGCTAACTGAATTATAATGGGCTGTTGTAGTTACAGCTAACTGAATTATAATGGGCTGTTGTAGTTACAGCTAACTGTCTGCAATGAACTGGTGTAGTTACAGTTAACTGAATTATAATCAGCTAGTGTAGTTACAGCTAACTCTCTGTAATGAGCTGGTGTAGTTACAGCAAACTGAATTATAATGAGCTGGTGTTGTTACAGCTGACTGTCTGATACTGGGCTGGTGTAGTTACAAGATAAGGCATTGAAGAAAGAGCACCCAGGTGCAAGGTCACCAACACAATATTTAAGTTAATTTTAGAAGTGAGTTGAAAGTCTTGTACATTGGCTGAATTACCTGTCCAGAGTAGAAATAGACTTTCCTAATTTGAGTGACAATCATTTGTATGATGTCCAAGGACGCAACGCAGATTAAATTACTTTAATAGGACAGACTGGGTGCACCTTGACATTTACTATGAATTAGTCACATCCCTGCTTTGCAATACAACCTTGTAACTACCACCTAAATATCCTTTTCCCTTTGAATTCAGATTATCAACTAAAGGACGTTCTGTGCAAAAAATTAGCCACAATCCATGTGCACTTGAAAAGCAAGATTATAATAGAATATTACAACACACACAAAAATAGTAATACATCAGCAATTCAACTTAATAAAACCAACATCCATTAATGCAGTGAGCCATGAATTATTTGTCACCTCGCGGCCTGAATTATGATAAACGTGATGATGATGACACACCACAATTGATGGTAAATAGAATTAATCCCAATTACCTGCCTTAATGGGAACATATCAATCAGAAATAGCCAGGCTTTCCTAAAAATTCTGAAAATGTCTCAAACAACCTCTTAAAGAATTGGGGCTTATGCTAAATTGTGATGAACTATTTATAACTCATCTACAAGCCAGTGTTTACATTTAGATTTATGTTCCTGGTTTCAAATTATGATTGTCAAATTCCAATTTGAATTTTACACATGCACCAAAAGTTGTTGCGATGTAAAAGCTAGTTCATCCCAAGTTTCTCATGACCCTTTTCTGTACAGACAAGAAACAGACAGATATTATACTTCAATCTGACGTATATACTAACAGAGTGATAATAGGACAGGAGGATCAAGTCACATCACTAGTGTCACTGTTTTGATTCAGTCATCAAAATGGCCAGTTGCTTCCCTTTGGTATTACTATCCACAATAAAAGAGACTTTCATCAGGTTTCTTGAGTAAACTCAAAAGCAAACTCATAAAACCAGTGGTGAAGCTGGTTAACAACTAGAATTAGAATTAGAACTATATTATCCTAACACAAAGAGATAAACAATACAAAATGCAGCGAAGTTCTTCGAAAATGATGCATTGAAACGAGCCTTTACCGTCTGAAAATAAAGACTGGAATTTGATGAAATCCCATAGTGAGCCGACCTCTTGTTAACAAAATCAAATTGCTGACAAATACAGACTGATGGAAGGATTTCCAAGCAAGTTTTGGTTTGGCTGAAAATCGAACAGGTTCCAAGTCTTTGGGAGAGTGGTCACAGTTTGCAAGATAATCAAAATACAGAAATATGGAAACCTTTGTCAGTTTAGCAATTACTTCAACCAGAAGAGCTGAGAGATGCTTGAAGGTTTACTGTGAACTTTAGATTAGATTAGATTAGATTATTTACAGTGTGGAAACAGGCCCTTCGGCCCAACAAGTCCACAGACCCGCCGAAGTGCAACCCACCCATACCCCTACATTTACCCCTTACCTAACACTATGGGCAATTTAGCATGGCCAATTCATCTGACCTGCACATCTTTGGACTGTGGGAGGAAACCGGAGCACCCAGAGGAAACCCACGCAGACACGGGGAGAACGTGCAAACTCCACACAGTTAGTCGCCTCAGGCGGGAATTGAACCCGGGTCTCTGGCGCTGTGAGGCAGCAGTGTTAACTTTAGCTGCCTTCCTTCTGACTGCATGGGTCTGTGAAACAGAAATCGATACCAGAAAGAGTTGTAAGATCAACCATCAGGACAGGACCTCACAGTCTCTTCCAGAAATAGGATTTCCAGCAATTGAAAACCATAAACCTTTTATTTCCCTAAAATTACTTGACATTCTGTAATCAGCAGAAACCTTACAGTCCACATTAAGCTATTGACTAAATCCCTCGGTTAAAAATGCAATTTAATCAATAATAAAGTATCCATAATAAAATACCTTCCAGTTTTTCACATAGTATTAAATGTAGATATTTCATCCCAACAATACTCAATTTAGAATATACTGGTACAAAGATATCCTGTGCTTGCTCACTTTTGGCACGTGTTTGTAAGAACTTCATTTGCTTATTCCATACAGATTTTGGGATAACCCAGCCTGTAGCTACGGAAAATCACTTTGACAGCATGCATCTTGAAGTTGGCTGTTTTTTTCCTGAAGTTATCTGGTGTTCCAACAATTTTATATTCTGCATCATTGAGACAACAGTATAAATGCATGAATATACAGCCATGCTTGGTAGTTAAGTAATCGAGTCAAAAAAACATGCAAATGCTGGAATCTAAAGTAGACAAGCAGGGGGCTGGAAGTATGCAGCAAGCCAGGCAGCATCAGGAGATGGAGAAGTCGCATTTCGGGTGTAACCCTTCTTCTGGACTGGGGGTGAGTGGAAGGGGAGCTGCAGATAAAGGGGATGTGAGGGGCAGGGTGGTGAATTGGGGTTAGGTGAAGACAGGCAGAGGGTACAACTTGGCTGGCCGATGGAAGGGATGAATTCAATAGGTAGCTGAGAGGAATGGAAGGGAGGGGAATGGGGCTGGGAAAGGACTCGGGGAAATGGGAAGGGAGGTTACTTGAAATTGGAGAACTCAATGTTGAGTCCTCAGGGTTGCAGGCTGCCCAGGTGGAAGATGAGGTGTTGTTCCTCCAATTTGCGGTTTGGTTTATTGTGGCAATGAGGAGGCCAAGAACAAGTCATGTTGGAAAGGGAGTGGGAAGGGGAATTAAAATGTGCAGTGACTGGGAGGTCACGTCGGCCCCTATTGGCTCGGCTGAGATGTTCGGCAAAATGTTCCCTTCATTTACATTTGGTCTCCCCAGTGCAGAGAAGACCACACCTGGAGCACCTGATGCAGTAAACTATGTTGGAGGCAAAACAGGTGAATCTCTGTCTCACCTGGAAGGACTGTTTGGGGCCCTGGATGGAGGTGAGGGGGATGGTGTGCCTGCAGGTTTTGCACTTGGGTGGGCCTCAGCAGCGCCTGCCTCTTTGTCGACTACATCGAACAGTCCCTCTTCAGTACCTACACAGGCACTGTGCCCCAAATCATCCACCATTACATCAATGACTGCATCAGTGCAATGTCCTGCACCCAGGCTGAACTGGAGCAGTTCGTCAAATTCGCCCACAACTTCCACCAAATTCATTTGGCCAATCTCAGACACCTCCCTCCCCTTTCTTGACCACTCCATTTCCATCTCCGGTGACAGTCTCCAGAAAGACATTTATTATAAACCCACGACTCTCACCTGGACTACACCTCCTGTCACCCAGTGTCCTGCAAGAACTCCATCCCATTCTCCCATTCCGCCACATCTGCTCGGATGAGGAGACATTCCATTCACAAGCATCCCAGATGTCCACCTATTTCGAACAGTGCTTTTCCCCCCTTCTGCCATCCAGACAGCCCTCTGTCGCACCACCTCCATTCCCCGTTCCACTGCGCTAAACGCCCCCCCCCCCCACCAAATGCAATAAAGACAGAGACCCTTTGTCCTCATCTACACCACCAAGAGCATCTTCCCCCTCCCAGCCTTCTTTGCCTTCCACAAGGACCATTCCCTTTGACAATCCTTGGTTTGTGCCACAGATTTATTTGAAATCACAAGTTTCAAAGCCTAACCCCTCAGAACCCCCAGGTACCTTCCCCTGCAACCAGAAAAGATGCAAAACCTGTCAGTACACCATCCCCCTCACCTCCATCCAGGGCCCCAAACAGTCCTTCCAGGTGAGACAGAGGTTCACCTGCCTCTCTTCCAACCTAGTTTACCATATCCTGTGCTCCCGATGTGGTTTACTCTACATTGGGGAGACCTAACGTAAACTAAGGGAACAGTTTATCGAGCATCTCAGCTGGGCCCGCAGAGGCCGAACTCACCTCCCAGTCACCATCCACATTAATTCCTCTTCCCACCCCCTTTCCGACATGACCATCCTTGGCCTCCAGCATGGCCACAAATTGGAGAAACGACACCTCATCTTCCGCTTGGGTAGCCATAGTCTGGAGGACTCAACATTAAGTTCTCTAATTTCAAATAACCTCCTTGCCTATCCACCACTCCCTTTCCCAGCCCGTTCCCTACCCTTCCCTTTCTCTCAGCTAGCTACCGAATTCATCCCTCCCATTGACCAACCAGGTCATACCCTCTACCTGTCTTCACCTAGCACGACTTCACCATCCTGTCCCCACTGACCCATTTAACTGCAGCTCCCCTTACACCCAGTCCCAAAGAAGGGTTACACCCAAAATGTCGACTTCTCCACCTCCTGCTGCTGCCAGGCTTTTTGTGTTCTTCCAGCCTCCTGCTTGTCTACCCTGATAGTCAAGTAATAGGCGCACATTCAAAATGTTTAATGTGGAGGTGCCAAAGTTGGACTGGGATGGACAAAATCAGACATCACATGACTCCAGGTTATAGTCCTGAAAATGTGTTGCTGGAAAAGCGCAGCAGGTCAGGCAGCATCCAAGGAACAGGAGAATCGATGTTTTGGGCATAAGCCCTTCTTCAGGATTCCTGAAGAAGGGCTTAAGCCCGAAACGTCGATTCTCCTGTTCCTTGGATGCTGCCTGACCTGCTGCGCTTTTCCAGCAACACATTTTCAGCTCTGATCTCCAGCATCTACAGCCCTCACTTTCTCCTCCAGGTTATAGTTCAACAGGTTTATTTGAAATCACAAGCTTTCAGATCATAGCCCCTTCATCAGGTGAGGTGAGTGAGAAGCACACAGACACAGAATTTATGGACAGAGAGATAAAGGGCATAGAGATCAAAAGGTTGTACAAATGGTGTGCGTGGAGTGATCTTGGGTTCATGTTGCACTACATGTGACTCCACCACACTCTTCTGTATCTGTAAAATCTTCCTTACTGTCCTGTTTTGATACCATCACCTTGATAAATTGTTATGATCTCTCTACCTTAATTAGTTTGCTGTGATGTGGAGGAGCCAGTGTTGGACTGGGGTGGACAAAGTTAAAAATCACACAACACCAGATTATAGTGCAACAGGTTTATTTGGAAGCACTAGCTTTTGGAGCGCTCAGGTGGTGCAGGAGTATAAAACTGAGTATAAGACTCCACAATCACCTGATGAAGGGGCAGCACTCCGAAAGCTAGTGCTTCCAATTAAGCCTGTTGTACTATAACGTGGTGTTGTGTGATTTTTAACCTAACTAGTTTGGTTAGACCCTTGGTATGCAATTTTTATAGTTATCATGTTATTCCAGTCATTTGGTTTGTCTCCAGCACCACCTTGTTTTTAATTTTTTTGCAATTATCTCTCTGCCTCGTTCAATCAGATTATAGGTCACCCCTTCGCTTGTTATTCCATTGTTGGCACTTTACTCGTAACGTCTGACACTTTTGATCACCTGCAGAGACTTACTATTCGACATGCCATTCACACCCTTTGTATGATCTTTTGATCTCTCTGCCCATGATCCCTCTTCCCATTAATACTGTGTCTGAGTGCTTCCCTGTTACTTCACCTGCTGAAGGGGCTACACTCCAAAATCTTGTGATTTCAAATAAACCTGTTAGACAAGAAACCTAGTGTTGTGTGACTTCTCAGAATTTATAAGAAGCAAACCTGAGAAAGTAGATGTGACACATAGGAAGGAGAGAATGGGGAAGGGTGAGATTTCTACCACCTTGCCCATTGTCCTTGTCACTCAGGAATAACCTGAAAGCAAATAGTAAGTAGACTGATGTGATGTTTTGAGCTTGCTTTAAAAATTGATTCAATTAAAGGAGTAAAGCTTCCTTACAAAGATCAAATTTCTCTGATGGTGGCTTTTGAATTGATTGCACAGCATTGGTTTTCATATCTTATAATGCAGTGCACTCACAACACCAGATTAAGCAATAAAACACTTGGTGAAGGATGCATTTATTGCTCTGTTGTCAAGTTATATGAAAATGTGTACTGATCCATCTATATCTTTAGTCTTATTGGTGTACTGTGCAAGAATTTGTTCAGACATGGATGGAATTATGTCTTTGAATCTCTGTCAAATTCAGGACTGAAAAGAATTTCAAGATTGTTATTTTTTATGCAAGAACAAGAACATCAAATGGTATTTAGAAATACTACAGTCTGTATAACAGAAACACAAATGATTGATCCACTTAGAAATTAGAGAGCGTTGAACACAAAATGTTTGTCTCAGTGTCACAAACAAGAAGATGTCTTTGCTTGAAATTTGTAGGTGCAAAGGTTGTTTTTCAGACTGGAGGCCTGTGACCTGTGGAGTGCCACAAGGATCGACGCTGGGTCCTCTACTTTTTGTCATTTACTAAATGATTTGGAGGAGAACATAAGAGGTACAGTTAGTAAGTTTGCAGATGACACCAAAATTGCAGATGTAGTGGACAACGAAAAGCAGTACCTCCGATTACAACAGGATCTGGACCAGATGGGCCATTGGGCTGAGAAGTGGCAGATGGAGTTTAATTCAGATAAATGCGAGCTGTTGCATTTTGGGAAAGCAAATCTTAGCAGGACTTATACACTTAATGGTAAGGTCCTAGGGAGTGTTGCTGAACAAAGACACCTTGGAGTGCAGGTTCATAGCTCCTTGAAAGTGGAGTCACGGGTAGATAGGATAGTGAAGAAGGCGTTTGGTATGTTTTCCTTTATTGGTCAGAGTATTGAGTAAAGGAGTTGGGAGGTCATGTTGCCACTGTACAGGACATTGGTTAGGCCACTGTTGAAATATTGCGTGCAATTTTGGTCTTCTTCCTATCAGAAAGATGTTGTGAAACGTGAAAGGGTTCAGAAAAGATTTACAAGGATGTTGCCAGGGTTGGAGGATTTGAGCTATAGGGAGAGACTGAACAGGTTGGGGCTGTTTTCCCTGGAGCGTTGGAGGCTGAGGAGTGACCTTATAGAGGTTTACAAAATCATGAGGGGCAGGGATAGGATAAATAGGCAAAGTGTTTTCCCTGGGGTCGGGGAGTCCAGAACTAGAGGGCATAGGTTTAGGGTGAGAGGGGAAAGATATAAAAGAGACCTAAGGGGCAACTTCTTCACACGGAGGGTGGTTATGTGTATGGAATGAGCTGCCAGAGGATGTGGTGGAGGTTGGTACAATTACAATATTAAAGAGGCATTTGGAAGGGTGTATGAATAGGAAGGGTTTGGAGGGATATGGGCTGGGTGCTGGCAGGTGGGACTCGATTGCGTTGGAATTTCTGGTCAGCATGGACGGTTTGGACCGAAGGCTCTGTTCCTGTACTGTACATCTCTATGACTCTATAAAGCACAGGCTTCAACTGCTTGTATTTTTTCCAATATTCTCACCTCTCCTGAAACTGAATCTGTCAGCATTGGGCAAATTCTGAATAGCCTTTCCACAAACCCAGTACCTCAGGAAAACCTTCTTGTATATTTCCTCTCTGAAACTGTTGGAAAGCCACAGTGAGCACAAGTGTATTTTTTTCCAACCAAGTGTTAATGATCTTCCTCTTCTCCTGAAGGTGTTAAAACACTGACTCTCACTCAATATGGCCATTGACACCTAAACTGTGAGTGGTTTTACAGAGTAAGCAGAGTTAATCATGATTATTTAAGTGCCTTGACAATCCCATGCACTGGAACCGAGACCAGAAGCAAGAAATGAGCCAGTTTTCACTTCCCTTGAATACGATACCTCAATGTCCTGAACTACAACTTAGTCATAGAGCATAGAACATTACAGCGCAGTACAGGCCTTTCAGCCTTTGATGTTGTAAATAACCTGTGAAACCAATCTGAAGCCCATCTATATCAATGTACACGATGCCATTTTCATCCATATGTTTATCCAATGACCATTTAAATGCCTTTAAAATTGGCGAGTCTACTACTGTTATAGGCTGGGTATTCCACGCCCCTACTACTCTCTGAGTAAAGAAACTACCTCCGACATCTTTCCTCTATCTATCACACCTCAATTTAATGCAATGTCCTCTCGAGCTAGCCATTACCATCCGAGGAAAACGGCTCTCCCTGTCCACCCTATCTAATCCTCTGATCATCTTGTATGTCTCTATTAATTCTCTTCTCAACTTTCTTCTCTCTAATGAAAACACTTCAAGTCCCTCAGCCTTTCCTCAAAAGTCAAGATCATCCATTTCAACACAATCTGGTAATCCAATAAGGGACCTTCTGGTGAATATGGTTGAATTATCTTCTGATTTTTTTTATAATGGTCGATTTAAGGCATTAGGACCATTTGAAATAGATGCTAAAAGACTTATAATAGCGAAACACGAGTGAAGTAGCAGCAATAACGTGTTTATATAGTAAAATATCCCAAGACATTTCAAGGAATGTTATTTAACAAAACAAAAGTTGCTGATAAAACTCAGCAGGTCTGGCAGCATCTGTGCAGAGAAATCATGGTTAACGTTATTTAAGAAAACCTTGAGCAAACAGAAGGATAAATGAGGTAAAAGGGATAGGTTTTAAGCAGCATCTTCAAGGAAGAGAGAAGGTAAAGAGATCAAGAGGTTCAGGAAATGAAATTCTAGGGTATCCAGCCAAGATAGCTAAGGCATGTCCACTAATGGTGGAGTGCTTAAAATCAGGGATGAACAAGAGGCCAGAATAATAAAAGCAGAAATCACCAAGCGTTGTAGGACTGGAGGACATTTCAGAAAGAGGATAAATCTCTGGAGGGACTTGCAAATGACAGCAAGATTGATAAAATTGAGGCAGTGCGAGTGTACATCAGCACATACACGGTAATGAGAGAGCTTATCATAATATGCTAATGTAATAACTGTGCTAATCGTAACTAAGTGTATTCAGAGATATGAGTATTAGAATGTAATGAATTATACAGCTCCAAAATTATATCGTGAAACAAAGAGAGCATCATATCTCTTAAGATTGCCTGCATTTAAATTACACTCCATCTGCCACCCCTCAGCCCATTGATCCATCTGATCAAGATCCTGTTATACTCTGAGGTCACCTTCTTTGCTGTCCACTACAACTCCAATTTTGGTGTCATCTGCAAAATTACTAATTTTGCCTCCTATGTTCACATCCAGATCATTTGTATAAATGACGAAAAGCAGTGGACCCAACACCAATCCTCGTGGCACACCACTGATCACAGGCCTCCAGTCTGAAAAGCAACCCTTCACCAGCACCCTCTGTCTTCTACTTTCAAGCCAGTTCTCTATCCAAATGGCTAGTTCTCCCTGTATTTCAGGAGATCTAACCTTGCTAACTGGTCTCCCATGAGGAATAGGCAATAGACAATAGATGCAGGAGTAGGCCATTCTGCCCTTCGAGCCAGCACCACCATTCATTATGATCATGGCTGATCATCCTCAATCAGTATCCTGTTCCTGCCTTATCCCCATAACCCTTGATTCCACTATCCTTAAGAGCTCTATCCAACTCTTTCTTGAAAGTCTGACTTGGCCTCCATAGCCTTCTGGGACAGAGCATTCCATACACCCACCACTCTCTGGGTGAAGAAGTTTCTCCTCAGTTCTGTTCTAAGTGGCCTACCCCTTATTTTAAACTGTGTCCTCTGGTTCGGGACTCTTCCATCATCAGAAACATGCTTCCTGCCTCCAGAGTGTCCAATTCTTTAATAATCTTATACGTCTCAATCAGATCCCCTCTCAGCCTTCTAAACTCAAGGGTATACAAGCCCAGTCGTTCCAATCTTTCAGCGTAAGATAGTCCTGCCACTCCGGGAATTGACCTAGTGAACCTACGCCGCACTCCCTCAATAGCCAGAATGTCTTTCCTCAAATTTGGAGACCAAACTGCGCACAGTATTCCAGGTGCGTTCTCACCAGGGCCCTGTACAGCTGCAGAAGGACCTCTTTGCTCCTATACTCAATTCCTCTTGTTATGAAGGCCAACATGCTATTAGCTTTTTTCACTGCCTGCTGTACCTGCATGCCTGCTTTCATTGACAAGAACACCTAGACCTCGTTGTACTGCCCCTTTTCCTAACTTGACTGCATTTAGGTAGTAATCTGCCTTCCTGTTCTTGCCGCCAAAGTGTATAACCACACATCTATCCACATCAAACTGCATCTGCCATGCATCTGTCCACTTACTTAGCCTGTCCAGGTCACCCTGTATTCTCCTAACATCCTCCTCACATTTCACCCTGCCACCCAGCTTTGTGTCATAAGTCTTGTCAAGTGCCTTACTAAAGTCCATATAGATCATGTCCACCATTCTGCCTTCATCAATCCTCTTTGTTACTTCTTCAAAAAACTCAGTCAAGTTCAAAATCGCACAACACCAGGTTATAGTCCAACAGGTTTATTTGGAAGCACTAGCTTTCGGAGTGCTGCTCCTTCATCAGATGGTTGAGCAGCAGCGCTCAGAAAGCTAGTGCTTCCAAATAGACCTGTTGGATTATAGCTGAGTGTTGTATGATTTTTAACTGTGTACACCCAAGTCCAACACCAGCATCTCCAAATCATGTCAATCAAGTTCGTGAGACATGATTTCCCATGCAGAAAGCCATGTTGACTACCCCTAACCAGTCCTTGCCTTTCCAAATATGTGTAAATCCTGACCCTCAGGATTCCCTCCAACAATTTGCCCACCATCAATATCAGGCTCATGGTCTATAGTTCCCTGGCTTTTCCTTACTATCTTTCTTAAATAGTGGGACCGTGTTAGCCAATCTCCAGTTTTCCGGCACCTCACCTGTGACTATTGATGATACAAATCTCAGCAATGGGCCCAGCAATCACTTCCCTAGCTTCCCGCAGAGTTCTAGGGTACACTGGATTAGGTCCTGAGGATTTATCCACTTTTAAGTGTTTTAAGACAACACTTCCTCCTCTGTAATATGGACATTTTTCAAGATGTTACCATCTATTTCCTCACATTCTATATGTTCCATGTCCTTCTCCACTGTAAGCACTGATGCTCAAATTGATCTTGGAAATGGCACACTGCAGTCACATGTACAGAGGAACCTCGGTTATCTGAACAACATGGGCGAGGAGTATATTTTGTTTGGATAATCAAATGTTTGGATAATCGAATGTTTGGATAATCAAATGCTGGATAGCACAGTTTAGCCTTGCATCGGGACCTTGCAATCTTGTTCAGATAATCTGAAATTTGGATAATCAACATTCCAATAATCGAGGTTCCTCTGTAGATTGATTTATAATTTGGAAATATTACGATATAAGATATCAACCAATAAATTGACATTTGCCTTCGTTGTAGTATTTTTCCCGATGACCACACGTGGTAGCTGATGGTATTTGTCAGCTCTCCTGATTGAGAAAGTCTACTGCCACCAACCCTCGTTCTTCTTTGTTTTAGCTTGGACCTATCTAGTGATTCAAGGGAAGGGATACACCACCACAGAGTATGTACAGAAGAGGCACTGTCTTTAGATACCTAGAAGGGCTATTCCATGGGAGCGATATTTCCAACTACAGTTGAATTACTAGGATCGTATGGAGTTGGTAGAGACTTACTTGCTGCATTTGAAACCTAGAGTAGAAACCAATTTATATTCCCAGGGCTGGGATTGGAGATGGGAGACCTTCAGGTTCTGTGAACTCCAACTTTTAAAACTACTGTCCACATTGCTCATTTTCAGTCTGGGAAGGGGGAGCTGGGTAGGAGTTAGGCTGCACAGTGCAGGAAGAGCCAAAGAAGTTGCCTGAGGTGCTGTGTTCAAAGATTTAAAATAAAAATCAAATCAGAAAACATCAACCCCCCCCCCCCCATGCTCACCCATTCACTTCATGCACCCTATCCATGATAACCTATGCTCTTGCACCCACCACCTTATGACCTTCACCACACCCACTGACCCTTTATTCTTCCTGTGCCAACTACTTATTTCCCAAGACCCATTCATACTTCTTATCTGACAATGGCCCCTCATACTGCCTTTGACAGTTACCTGTCTCCCTAATTCCGTCAAGCACCCTATGCCAATCTATCAAACATTCTTGGCCTCTCATACACATGGGCCTTTCTAGCTTCAAAGACAGCTTAGTGCAAAATCTTATTTTCCCACCTACCAGCCTTTGCCTGTCCCTTCTCCAACCTGGAGATAGTGAGGACTGCAGATGATGGAAAGTCAGAGTCGAGTGTGGAGCTGGAAAAAGTACAGCAGGCCAGCAGCATCAGAGGAGCAGGAGAGTCAATGTTTTGGTTCGGGACCCTGATGAATCTGAAATGTCGACTCTCCTCTGATGCTGCTTGACCTGCTGTGTTCGTACCCTTCTCCATGCCAGCTCACCTGTTATCCAGCCTCTTCATTGATCAGGAGCCGTCTGGCAGCAAAGGAAGTTGCCAGTGTATTGTCGATATCACTATTAGAAAAGAAGTGCTCCTTCATTGATGTAAAAGATGCAAAGTACATTGAAGTTGCTTAAGCAAGTCGTTTATGTGAATAAACATTTCACTCAAATGCTTAATACCTTATATCATCAAATATTGAATAAACAGTTAAACTTAGGCATTACATTGTGAAAATTATACTTTGGGAAATCAGTCGAGCAACATAAATCCGACGCTGGTTTTATATAGATTACCTGACCTCCATTGAAGGTGTTCCAGAGATACAAAAGGATATGTTATTCTTCAAAGTGGATAAAAATAAAACATTTCTGAAGCCCTCACTCCTCAAATTACCCTCACACCACTCCCTATATTTCCATGCCAAACCATGCAACCTAATAGCTTATCCCCCTTTCCCATGGCTTCTCATGACCCTCTAACAACTTAGTGTTGACCTCTCACCCACCACATTCTCCTTTTGCCGACCGTTCCAACTCATTCAGCACCCGAGTGTGCAGCTCCAACACTTAAGAAGCTCAACGCCATCCAAAATGATGTGGCTCCCTTGATTGGCTTTCTAACCACCATCTTCAGCACTCACCTCCTCCACCACCAATGCACAGTGACAGCAGTGTGTACCATCTATAAGATACATTGCAGCAATTCACCAAGGCTCCTTAGATAGCACTTTCCAACGCTGTAATCTCCACCAACTAGAAGGGGAGGGATAGGCAATGCATGGGAAAATATCCAACTGAAAATTCCACTAACCATCTTAACTTGGAGCATCTCTTTATTCCTTCACTGTCATTGGGTCAAAGTCCTGAAACACCCTCCCTGACAGCATTATGGGTGTACCTACACCAAATGGATTGTAGCACCTCAATAAAGCAGATCACCACTAGCTTCTCAGGAGCAGTTAGGAATGGGCAATAAGTTCTTGCTTCGTCTATTGCACATACCCCATGAATAGACAAAAGAATTCCAGAGCATACCTATATGCTTGGGAACAAAAATATGTTTCTCACAATTACATTTTTAT
The DNA here is from genome assembly GCF_037043375.1 of Chiloscyllium plagiosum. NCBI lineage: Eukaryota > Metazoa > Chordata > Chondrichthyes > Orectolobiformes > Hemiscylliidae > Chiloscyllium > Chiloscyllium plagiosum. The sequence continues at coordinate 17,392,020 of NW_028270155.1, forward strand.
ATTATAGGTTATATGTTATTGGAAAAAAAGTCATTCATCAACACATATTTTGAGACTTCTTGACCAGTTGACACGAATTGAGTTGAATTAGCTTTATTGTCACATGTACTCAAATGACAATTTAGACTTATTGTCCATTTACAGGCAACCTGTTCTGTAGTTAAGTGTCAAAGGTAATCTACCTACTGTCCCCCAATAGATCCCTGAACTCCATCCCTCCCCCTGCCCCTCGTAGGATACCAAATATACTGTAAATTTTTCATTGGAGGTAATTTGATCATTTAAATACCCAACTGTCTCAGGGATCTGGACCCAAATGAAAAATGTCTCACCCCCAGACCCTCCCAGAAACTGAACTGCCGGGTTCAGTGGAATGTCTTGTGATTACCAACTTCTGGATTTTCCACCATGGCAGATATGCTCTCCTTCCTGGTGCAAATGCGGGCCTCTGTCTCCACCTACAAACTTTCTTAGACATTAATTGAATGGGCTAAAGCAATGTAACATGAACACCATGCCCTTCCATTACTATTTCCTTACACGGCACCCACCAGTTGGCATTGCCACGTCAATGCTAACTATGCACTGGCTAAGTATCAGCCCCAGCCATCACACAGAATCAAGGAATTGCTGAAAGTTAACTTTCTCAAATACATTGTTGGGTGCCTCATAATTTAGAAGTAGCTAATCAGATTTTATGATGTTCTCTCAGTGATTTAATCCATAACAATGTGTTGTTGCTACATGGGTGAAGCTCTTGTAATCAGAAATTGACTGTCTTTATGTGGCTTCCTGGGGTATCAGGTCAAGCTTCATTTTCACAAAAGTACATCAACTAGAAACTAAGTGCAGGTTTGAAAAACATGGTACATACACATGACCTGTGTCAATGTAGGACCTTCAGTCTACAGCAAAGCATTCAGATTCAGCAACTTGTTTTTCAAGGCAGCTGTTTTATGCGTTGTAAAATGTCACATGCAGCAAATAAGGCTATTACCAGTCATGCTGGATAAGTCAGGATTTTTAAAAATTCATTCATGAGATGCAGTCACTGCATCTGTTTTCTGTGCCCTTGAGAAGTGATAGTGAGCCACTACCTTGACCCACTGGTGTTGTTGACCCTCAGTGCTGTACGGGAATAGTGAATGAATGACAATATAGTTATAATGTGGAGGTGTCGGTGTTGGATTGGGGTGGACAAAGTTAAAAATCACACAACACCAGGTTATAGTCCTCAACAGCTTTATTTGGAAGTACTAGCCTTCGGAGCTGATGAAGGATCAGCGCTCTGAAAGCTAGTACTTCAATAAAACCTGTTGGACTACAACCTGGTGTTGTGTGATTTTTAATGTAGTTATAAATCAGGATAGTGAGCAGCTTGGAAGGGAGCTTGCAGGTGGTGGTGTTCTCATGCATCTGCTGTCCTTGTCCTTCTAGGTCGCAAGTTTGGAAAATGCTGTCGAAGGACCCTTGGTGAGTGCATCTTGTAGCACTACTGCCATTGTGTGCCAGTAATAAGAAGCAATGAATGCTTAAAGTGGTGGATGGGATGTCAGTAAAGCGTGTTGCTTTGTTCTGTATGGTGTTATGTTTCTTGAGTCTTAATAGACCTACATTCCTTTAGGGAATTCCATCACATTCCTGACTTGTACATAAAGATGGTGGGACAGGCATTTGGGGAGTCAGGCGATGAGTTACTTACCATGACATTCCCAGCTTCTGACCTGCTCTTGTCGGCCACAGTATTTATGTGGCTAGTCTAGTTCAGTTTCTGATCAATGGTGAGCCCAAGCCATTCATTGCGGGGGCATTCAGTGATTGTAGTGACGTTGTACATCGTGGAAAGTTGATTAGATTATCTCGTATTGAAGGTGGTTATTTCCGGGCACCAATGTTATTTGCCACAAGTGAACCCGAGCCTGAATGTTGTCCAGATCTTTCTGTATATGGACACATATTGCCTCAGTTTCTGAGAAGTTGCGAATGATGCTGAACACCTGCATATCTGATTTTGTTATGGAGGAAACATCATTGATGAACCAGCTGAAGTTGGTTGCGTCTAAGACGCTACTTGGAAAAATGAACCTTTCCAGCAATGTCCAAGGACTGAGATGTTTTGCCTCGGCAACAGCCACAAGCACCTTCCCTTGTGGTAGTTACCATTCTAACCAGTAGAGGATTAACCCCTGATTCTCATTGACTTCATCTTTACTAAGACTCCTAGGTGCCCACTTGGTCAATTGCTGCCTTGACGTCAAATGTAATTGCTCACCTCACTTCTGGAATCTTTTGTCCCCATATGATACAAGGTTGTAATGAGGTCAGGAGCTGAACGCCATACTGGAACCTGAACTGAGCATCGTTGAGCAACAAATTGCGGCACAAATGCTGCAGGCAGCACTCATTGATGATGCCTGCCACCACTTTGCTGAACATAACGAATGGAGCAGATGGGATTTCCGCATTATTTTGAGTGCAGGACATCTAAAACAACCCCCACATGATTTTGGAGATGTGAATGTCATAGCTGTATTGGATCAGATTGGGTAGGGACACTGCTAGTTCTGGAGAACAAGTGTTTAGTACTGCAACCAGAAGGTGGTCAGGGCCCATAGTCATTTTTTGTTCTGAATTTGTTCATGGGGACGTTGGCAATACAGGCTAGTCCTAGCGTTTATTGCCTGTGGCAAATGCCCAGAGGTCAGTTAAGAGTTAACGACATTGCTGTGTGGTTTAGAGTTATATGTTGGTCAGCCTGGGTAAGGACAGTAGGATTCCATCCCTAAAGAAATTAGTGAACTACATGGGCTTTTACGATGAGTGACCATGCTGAGAGGGTTCCCATTGGATTAGAATAGTAAATTATGCCTTTGCTCTATACAAGGCAACAAGCATTATAGAGGAAATCTCTCCATTTGATGAATAGTGCCATGGGAATGGGTGCATCCACTTACAATAAGTTAACCTTGATTTAACTTCCCACTTGAAAGGTAACTGCTCCAGTAAAGGCTCCCTTGGTGCTGCTCATCAGAATCAGCCGCAGGAACTGGAGAGAGACTTGAAACCACAAATTTCTGATTTACTGCAAGAGTGTTACCACTTGAGCTCAGCAGTTATTTGCCCTGAAAATATTTTCTCTTAAGATGCTTGGAGAGTTTAAAAGCCATGATTGAATCTCCCTCTACTGAACTCCTAATGCATTCCAGATCATAACTGGTTGCTGCGTTCAAAAAAAAATAATTCTTCTTGTTGTCATTGAACTAAAAATCTTCTCATTCAAGACCCTCATCCAATGGAAATACTTTCTCTCTGTCTGCTCTGTCCAGAGACTTTGTGATTTTAAGCACCTTGATCAAAGCTTCTCTCTTTACTCAGAGAGTAGTAAGGGTATGGAATGCTTTGCCTGCAACGGTAGTAGATTCGTCGACTTTAAGTGCATTCAAGTCGTCATTGGACAAACATATGGACATGCATGGAATAGTGTAGGTTAGATGGGCTTCAGATTGGTATGACAGGTCGGCGCAACATCGAGGGCCGAAGGGCCTGTATTGCGTGTCATGTTCTATGTTCTAACCTCCTCCAACCTATCCAGCTGAGGAGACACAAATGAATTTGAAATGGTTTCACATGCAAATGCATGAAGAACTGAAGAAGAATTGTTAAGTTGAACATTTTCTTTGAAGTTTAAATGAGCATCTGCCTATACTTTGAAAGAAAACCTAGTTTCTCAGAGACTTACAACCCTTGAAAAAATACTTGCATGTACTGTAATTAGTGCTCTTCACATTCTCAGCATTTCTAAAACACTTCACAGCGAGTATCCCATAAACAATGTAAACTGAATGCCCACTGAATGCCCAGTGTAGTGTTGACAACAAAATCCAAGATTAGGGGCATTAGCCCAGGCCAATCTGCACGCCCTGGCTGACCAGTATATATAGAGGATGTTTCTTTATTGTTTGTTTTTTCAAAAAAAGAAAAAATATATGCACAGAGGATAGGCCCACTTCTGGTCTAGAGGTAGTGACCCTAACCCTGGACCAACAGGCTGGGTTCAAGTCCTGACATGTCCTAATATCACTAAAACTGGTTAGCCAGAAAAATAAGTTAAACACACACACACAAACTTTAGAATCTCTTTACTTCAGGGGAACTGACTCTCAGCTGGCAGGCTACATCCAGTGTACTGTGCACTAGTAAATAAAGAGTGACTTAGTGACGGGATACTAGCCTCTGTGCAGTTAATTCATCCAGTTAATCTATTCCAGAGCAGTTAGTTACTTAATGCATGTTGGTCAAGATGGCAAAGGAATGCTTTGTCAGAAGAGTGGACCAATGGAGCAGATTAGATTTCCACATTATTTTGTGTCCAGGACACCTAAAGCAGGGGAACTTTTTATTTCCACCTGAAACAGTTTTAATTTCTAAATTGAAGGACAGCAGCTCTACCCATGCAGAACTCCCTTTTAATTTCACTGGAATAAAGGACAACATTTATGCGCTCAAGTCCTAGTGTGGGTAGAAACACACAGCTTTCTAACTCTTTGAGGTTAGACTGTAATAGCTGAGTCCAATCTCTGTATTTACTTGAAGAAATTTGATGCAGCTTTTAAAGATAAAAGAGTCAATCTTAACTGATTGAATTCGGCAGTGCTGGAGCTGAATCTAGGAGCAGTACTCAACCATTTGACCATCCAAGCCAGTTCCACCCGTTCAGTATGATCATCGCTGGGCCTCTATATGGTTGTCATAATTCTGCTTTCTCCCCATTTGTCTTTATTGTCAAAGCATTTATCAATCCCTTTCATGAATGCAGTGCCCTGGCCTTCACAGCCTTCTGGAATAGTAAATTCCACGGTTGACCTGCCTTTGAGTGAAGAAATGTTTCATCATCTCAGTCTTCACTGGCCTACCCCATGTGACCCATAGTTCTAGACTTCCCAAACAGGGAAAAACATCCTTCCTACATGTCCAGTCATGTTTGAATTTGATACACTTAGTCATTCTTCTAAACTGTAGTGAATATAGGCCCATCTAAACTAGTCTCTCCTCATACGACAGTCCTGCCATCCCCATCATCAGCCTAAGTAAACCTTTGTCACAGTCTTTCAGTAACAAGTATTTCCTTTAGTTGGGAATCAAAACTGCACACAAAACTCAAGCTACAGTTTCACAAAGGTTCTGTATCACTGTCAGTGGATCTCACTACTCCTGAACTTAAGTCCTCTTGCAATGAAGACAACCATGAATTATGGGATTAAGTTGGGCCCCATTTGAGTAAGTAGGGTGATTTCCAAATGCAGCATTCATGGCTTTTGGAAGTAGCAGATTAGTGGAAACTGTACATGTGCCAGGAACATTCTGCACCCATAATGAGCTTGCTGGCACACGATCTGTGTTATGGTAGTCTTCTAGTTTGATTGGATTCGAACCAAACCTCAGAGTTGATGAAATAGCTGCCATTTTCAAAAGATTTTGGAGTAGACAATTAAATTTGAAACGAGGGTAAAACTGACATTGTAAGTCAGCTGTTTGATCAGAAACAGGGATCCACCACATTGTTTTTTTTTAACTCATTCACAGGATGTGGGTATCACTGGCTCAGCCAGCATTTAATGCCCATCCCTAATTTCTCAGAGGGCAGTTAAGAGTCAACCACGTCACTGTGAGTTTGGAGTCACGTTCAGGCTAGACCTGGTAAAGATTCCTTCCCTAAAAGGCATTAGTGAACTAGATGCACTTTTCCAACAATCGACAGTGGATTCATGGTCATCATTAGATTCTTAATTCGAGAGATTACTGAACTCAAATTCCACCATCTACTGTGGCAAGATTCAAAGCCAGTACCCCAGAATATTATCTAGGTCTTTGGATTAACAGGTCCAGCGATAGCACCACTAGGCCATTGCCTTCTCTTAACAAGTCATTACACCCAACAAGTCAAAAAACTTATCTTCTTTGGTATTTATTTCAGAAGTCTTGTTATTTGGATTTTGGTTATAATTGCTGAAGAATGGTGTGTCGTTTACCTTTGCTGATCCTGCATTGTTCTTTTCACCTTCAGGTCCTTGAAGAATCAAAATGTCTGGTACGTAGCTTCCTGAAAACTGCCTTGGAACAAGTGAATGAGAGGGAATGCCAGATGTTAAAGCAACTGTGGAGTTCCTCAAAAGGACTAGATTCCCTGTTTAGCTACCTGCAGGAAAAAATCTATGAGGTTTGAAACCACTGTAAGACTTAAATCTACTGTCCATTATTCCAGTGTCAGTGGAGGGAGTTAATGGACTCTACCTGATGTTAAGAAGGCGAATGCATCAGCAATTGGATTTAGTGCTGCAAGCAGAACAGATTGGCCAGCAAATGTCATTGATAAGCACTGACATGTTCAGTCAAATGTACCCAAGTGGGTATACATTGGATGCAACATCATTGCATGCATTTTCAAATATTTTGATGCTCATATTCAAATTATGCCATGTGATTTTGTTTTTTTACTGTTGTACTTAACATTCCTAATATTGTCCCACCTCAAACTGACTAGACCTATTTACCAAATTTATGTAGAATGTTGTGCTTGTGAATAACACTTAAAGGAATGAGTCGTAGATAATCCTTTCACTCCTGAACCACAGCAAAAGTAAGGACGAGTCATGTCACGGTTGTATGTTTGGATTCAGTTTGTTATTAATTTAGTTAGCAGGGCTGGAGCCGGGGTGGGTAGCAAATGGGGAAAATTGACTATTCTTTTCACTGGGGCTTGTAGGTAGCTTCACGAGACAAAAGCCTTTCATTGATGTAGATTTTCATTACATTTGAGAAAATACAGGGGGGAAGAAACATTAAATTGTGAGCTTTCATTTAGTAGCTTTTTAAATAATTGTTTTCCAAAAGAAAATTCAATCTCCAGATAGTTGACTGAAGATTTTACGTATTTATTGTCTTACAGCTATATGAACATTAAGATTTAATGGATCACAACATTTTTTCTTGTAGACATTTGGGATTCTGAGTGAGAATCTTATTGGGAACGTTTATTTCTACATTTTATTTTTAAATTGATCCCAACTACCTAAGTCAGCCATGCAGGAGCTAATTGTGACTGCAGTTTTGATGCTATCACATAAGGCTCCATTTTGAAGCATAAAATATACAAGCAGGGTTTGTATACCAAATACAATACATGTACAGAAGGAATATTCTGGTTGTGAAAAGCGTTCTTTTTCAATACAAAATACCACAAAAACCTACCTTCTGGTGTTGACTGCTGTCATAGACCAGTTTACGGTCCAAAGTCAATTAATCATATTCCATGTTCTAAAATAGTAGTGATTTCTTTGTCATTGCTTATTTATTTAAAGAAAGTGCACTAATCAGACAGTGTATGTGCTGTTGTTAAGTGACTCAGAGGAGTATGTTACAAAGAAGATATGGTTTTTATGTCACTAAAATTGAGAAAAGTTCACTAAATAGTTGTTGGTTTAAATTTAGTTGTGCAAAAATACATGGGTGTCTACTCGCTTAGGAAGGCCTATATGTGGGTACTGGCGCAAATACAGTATTTACTAACATAAAATGGGAAGCCATGTCGAAGGGAGTTGAACACTCTGAAGTGTGTTCATTATTAACTGCTGTGTTTTATTTCTAAATATTCACTGGTATCTACACCTTGTAAGTATGGAGTAGACTGTATGGTGGTTTTGTGGAGACATAAATACACTTGATCATCACCTTTGCTCAAGTTGCTTCTGTGACTATGTAGACGAGTTTGGTACACCATATCACAGAAATATGGTAAATCTGCAAGGCAATATCTATTTTTTCAAACAATGAACTTTCTTTTATACATGATTACCCAAAACCTGAAGGTATGCTTCTTTGGAGAGTCCAATGTCCCAAAATCGCAGTTTTGGGTGTTACATTGACTGCCTCTGTCACCTCAATGCTTTGTGCCGATATATTATTGTTTTCGATGTTTATGAAACACAGTTTGTCGCTTTTTCATTTAAAGCAAAACTGTGCCGTGTTTGAATCTTCACGCACTTTTAATTTAGAAAAAGGCCGTTCATTTTGTGAATATTTTTTGCCAAGCTGTGATTTTATTCAAATTACAAAGCATTTGACGTGTGAAAACCATCGTGCATCTACCGCTAGGAAACCTGAAGTTCAGTTTTTGGATAATCTGTGTCACTTGTGAAGAAAATGGGACACTTCCGATGACAATGTCCTTCGCTAAAAGGACCAGTAATGCATCTGGAACCTGTAGGGGCTGTGTGTTTGTCAGAAACTTGTTAAATGTATTTATCCCACAGCAGAACACAATGGGGTTTTAAAAAGACTTTTTGTAAGTAAATGGGGGCTGTGTTTATTTAAAAAAATGTTAGCAATCTGTTTTTGGTGTGGGCACCCTTTTTCTTACTGAAGATTATCTAAATGTTCTATAAACTACCAGGTAATTCTGATCTGTGTGATGACTAACTCGTGCAAGACAGAAACCCTACACAAACTGTCTACTGCTTTTGTAATTAGTGTATGAACACTTTTTCTGGGTGCCTTAGAAGTTGTATTTTTCATGTGTGTTAATATATTTATATATTGTGGAAAAGCTGCTCCCAATAAAATGATTTAAATTCATCAGTTGCCTGCTGTTCTACCTGATGTTGGGACTGTTGTTCCGAGTCATTTGGTCAGTTTTAACATTTCATTTTGTCCAGTTACTTGGTCACATCCAGGATGTATTTAGAAATGTGGAAACAAGGGGCAGGAGGTGGCTATTCAGTCCCTCAAGTTTGCTCTGCCATTTAATAAGATCATGGTGACTGTAACCTCAAATCCACAGTCCTGTCTGAAGTAATTCCACAAAGGCCAGTATTCCCTTTATTTACACGTGCATAGTGCGTGACACTGGCCAGTTAGCTCAGAGCCGGCTCCCAGGATATCTGACACTCCTGTTTATTTTTTTTTCCCGAACCCGCGAGTACGGAGGTGCTCTTCTGGTTTTATTTTTTTTTTCTTTTTCTTTTTTTTTATTTTAAGCCCCACACTACCACCAAAGTGCGGTAGTGCTTATTTTTTCCCCCAGCACCCATGGTGTGTGTGTGTGCAGGTGTGAGACACAGTGAAAGACACAAAGTGCACGAATCTTTATTCAATTTCCACCACCAGGAAGATAGGAAAACACCCAGGTGGCCAGTGACAAACACTGCCCTTCACATCAAAGGGCAGTGCTGTGTGATCAAAACAGTGAAGGGTAGGGTAACACTCCTGTTTATATCTGTCAGCCAGGGCTACCTGATTTGACCAGATTAACAGCCACAATCAGGGAACTCCTATTTTATGAGGTCCACCTTGCTGATCTCATTAGAATCGCTCCACCATCCAACCCTAAGAACCCTTGCCAATCAAGAATCCATTCATCTCTGCTTTAAAAATATTCACAAACTCTGCTTCCATTATTTTTTCAGGAAGAGAAGTCCAGAGTGTGGGTTGTCTGTACTTTCAACACTTTGACTCGTTTATGAATTAAAAACACTTTCCCCAAGTGCTCTTCTCAATGAAGCAGGCAAAGGGTCATAGACTTCGGTATGCGGTTCAGCATGGTTTTTATTTAACAAAATATTCCTTAGTAAAATCACCATTTCCCAAATTCCCACCATATTTATTCTCTATCTTGCTTTACCCACCTGAGGAAGGATATTTCCCAAAATGCTCCATATGTTTGAACAGGATCATTGTAATCTCCATCCTCTCCAGCATAGGACTGGCTCTCTTCCTCATAATTGAGACTCTCGGGTCAGGGCGGATCTTCTCCTGGGTATTCTTGGGTTGCCAATATGGTCTTCTGCCATGAGTCTTGCTTTGAGTCTTCGCTGAGGGGGGCGGAGGGGGCCTTCCAGATGTGTGTTTTTATTCCCAACAGCCCGGACCTTATGGAATGTTCTGTGGCCTCTGGCCAGTAGGGTAGTGAGTGGGGTTAAAAGCATCCAATGGGAATACACCAACACCCTTCAATGTTGACGTGCAGGCAAGTCTAAAGTGCATGACCTCAGACACTGGCTGGAAATCATGGTGCTAGGAAGTCTCCAATAGAAACCTTTCCACTGCACAACCTCAGGCTGGTTATAACTGGTTCCCCTTGAACTTTTGTGATCTCTTTGATCTTGGTTTCCATTGTTCTCTGTGGCCGATAGCCTCTGGCTGCTGTTTGATTTAATTTGGCCAATTTTCTGTCAGGCTTAATTTCCCCAGTTGTGGGTCAGTTTAGAATGTCCAATTTTGGGCCAACAGTTGCTTGCCAACAAAAGGCTCACAACCCACTGCGAGAAAAAAATTCACCTCACGTACGTCTTAAATGGGTAACCTCTGATTTTTAAAACATGACCCCTAATTCTTGATTCATTCATAAGAGAAGACTTCTCTCCACCACCTCCCCTGACAATACCCTTCAGAATCATATATGATTCCATCAAATTACTGCCTTCTCTTTTAAACTCCAGTGGATAACAAGCGTAGAAAAACACATTAACTGCAGATGCTGGAAACCAGATTCTGGATTAGTGGTGCTGGATTAGTGCTGCAGTTCAGGCAGCATCCGAGGAGCAGGAAAATCGACGTTTCCGGCAAAAGCCCTTCATCAGGAATACAGGCAGAGTGCCTGCAGGGTGGAGAGATAAATGAGAGGTGGGTGGGGGTGGGGAGAAAGTAGCATAGAGTACAATAGGTGAGTGGGGGAGGGGATGAAGGTGATAGGTCGGGGATGGGGAGAGGGTGAGTGGATAGGTGGAAAGGAAGATAGGCAGGTAGGACAAGTCATGGGGACAGTGCTGAGCTGGAAGTTTGGAACTGGGGTGATGTGGGTGAAGGGGAAATGAGGAAACTGGTGAAGTCCACATTGATGCCCTGGGGTTGAAGTGTTCCGAGGCAGAAGATGAGACGTTCTTCCTCCAGGCGTCGGGTGGTGAGGGAGCGGTGGTGAAGGAGGCCCAGGACCTCCATGTACTCGGCAGAGTGGGAGGGGGAGTTGAGATATTGGGCCACAGGGCGGTGTGGTTGATTGGTGCGGGTGTCCCAGAGATGTTCCCTAAAGTGCTCTGCTAGGAGGCGTCCAGTCTCCCCAATGTAGAGGAGACCGCACCGGGAGCAACGGATACAATAAATGATATTGGTGGATGAGCAGGTAAAACTTTGATGGATGTGGAAGGCTCCTTTAGGGCCTTGGATGGAGGTGAGGGAGGAGGTGTGGGCGCAGGTTTTGCAATTCCTGCGGTGGCAGGGGAAGGTGCCATGACGGGAGGGTGGGTTGTTGGGGGGCGTGGACCTGACCAGGTAGTCACAGAGGGAACGGTCTTTGCGGAAGGCGGAAAGGGGTGGGAAGGGAAATATATCCCTGGTGGTGGGGTCCGTTTGGAGGTGGCGGAAATGTCGGCGGATGATTTAGTTTATGCGAAGGTTGGTAGGGTGGAAGGTGAGCACCAGGGGCATTCTGTCCTTGTTACGGTTGGAGGGATGGGGTCTGAGGGCGAAGGTGCAGGATGTAGACGAGATGCGTTGGAGGGCATCTTTAACCACGTGGGAAGGGAAATTGCGGTCTCTAAAGAAGGAGGCCATCTGGTGTGTTCTGTGGTGGAACTGGTCCTCCTGGGAGCAGATACGGCGGAGGCGGAGGAATTGGGAATACGGGATGGCAATTTTGCAAGAGGTAGGGTGGGAAGAGATGTAATCCAGGTAGCTGAGGGAGTCGGTGGGTTTGTAAAAAATGTCGGTGTCAAGTTGGTCATCATTAATGGAGATGGAGATGGAGAGGTCCAGGAAGGAGAGGGAGGTGTCAGAGATGGTCCAGGTAAATTTAAGGTCAGGGTGGAATGTGTTGGTGAAGTTGATGAATTGCTCAACCCCCTCGCGGGAGCACGAGGTGGCGCCAATGCAGTCATCAATGTAGCGGAGGAAGAGGTGGGGAGTGGTGCTGGTGTAATTACGGAAGATAGACTGTTCTACGTAGCCAACAAAGAGACAGGCATAGCTGGGGCCCATACGTGTGCCCATGGCTACCCCTTTGGTATGGAGAAGTGGGAGGATTCGAAGGAGAAATTGTTAAGGGTGAGGACCAGTTCGGCCAAACGAATGAGAGTGTCAGTGGAAGGGTACTGTTGGGGACGTCGGGAGAGGGAGAAACAGAGGGCTTGGAGGCCCTGGTCATGGCGGATGGAGGTGTAAAGGGACTGGATATCCATGGTGAAGTGGAGGCGTCGGGGGCTGGGGAAACTGAAGTCTTGGAGGAGGTGGAGGGCATGGGTGGTGTCTCGAACGTCTGTGGAGAGTTCCTGGACTAGGGGGCTAGGACAGTGTCAAGGTAGGCAGAGATGAGTTCAGTGGGGCAGGAGCATGCTGAGACAATGGGTCGGCCAGGGTGGTCAGGCTTGTGGATCTTGGGAAGGAGGTAGAACCGGGCAGTGCGAGGTTCCTGGACTATGAGGTTGGAAGCTGTTGGTGGGAGATCTCCTGAGGTGATGAGATTTTGTATAGTCTGGGAGGTGATGGGGTGGTGGGGTTATGGTCGAGGGGGTGGTAGGAGGAGGTGTCATCGAGTTGGCGTCTGGCTTCAGTGGTGTAGAGGTCAGTGCGCCAGACTACCACTGGGCCCCTTTATCTGCTGGCTTGATGGTGAGGTCGGGATTGGAGCAGAGGGAGTGGAGGGTAGCACGTTGTGAGGGTGAGAGGTTGGAGTGGGGGAGGGGGGTAGACATGTTGAGGCAGTTAATGTTCCGGCGGCAGTTGGAAATGAAGAGGTCGAGGGCAGATAATAGGCCAGCACGTGGTGTCCAGGTGGATGCAGTGTGCTGGAGGTGAGCAAAGGGGTCCTCGGAAGGTGGGCGGGAGTCCTGATTGTGAAAGTAAGCTCGGAGGCGGAGGTGGTGGAAGAAGTGTTCGATGTCACGGCGTGTATTAAATTCATTGATGTGTGGGCGGAGGGGGATAAAGGTGAGTCCTTTGCTGAGGACTGATCGTTCGTCCTCAGTGAGGGGGAGGTCTGGAGGGATGGTGTAAACTCGGCAGGGCTGGGGGCTGAGATCTGGTGTAGGCGTGGAGCTGGGAGTGGGGGCGGAGCCTGTAACTGGAGTGGATGTGGTGGTGGGGGGAATGATGGTGGAGTCATGAGCAGGGGTGGTGTTCCCCTCAAGGTTCTGGGGGTCGGGATGGTGACAGTGGGATCTATAGGGGGCATGTCAGTAGAATGCAGGTGAGTGACGTTGTTGGGGGCATAGCCTTTTTAACATTTCCTCATCAGAAAAGGAACTGGTGGAGGCTGACACAATTGCAACATTTAAAAGTCATCTGGATGGGTATATGAATAGGAAAAATTCAGCGGGATATGGGCGAAGTGCTGGCAAACGGGACTAAATTAGGTTAGGTCAGCAAGGACGAGTTAGACTGAAAGGTGCTGTACATCTCCATGACTTTAAGACAACCCGTCCATTCCAGGTATTAGCTGGTACATCTCTGAACTACCTCCAATACATTTATTACTTTACTTAAATAAGATGACTAGTACTGTACACGATGCTCCGAATGTGGTTTCACTAGTGCCCCATATAACTGAAATAAAACCTGCCATTTTTGTGTTCAGTTCCCCTCTACTTACTTGGTAGACCAGTATACTAGCATACCCAGATCTCACTGCATCTTAGAACTCTACATTCTCTCTCCACTGAGGTAATATGCTTCTTTTTTATTCTTCATACCAAAATGGACAATCTTGCATCATCGCACATTATGCTCCATTTACCAGATGTTTGCCCACTGTTGTAAACTAGGCCGGACCCCCTCAAAACATGTCAAGAAGGTAGCCTAGACCTTAACGTTTTTAGTTGTTTTCAGCAGATGTAAGGTGGATATTCCAGGAGTGATGCAGCTCGTAAAACCACTTGGCTTTATGTCGAATGGAATTTATTTCTACACAACCAAATGAAATGCTAGCCAAAGAAGACAGAGTTTTGAATAACATATATTTGAAAACCCAACCCACATGATATCAACAAAGGAACTGTCTCAATTTCCTGCAACATCCCTATAACTACGCCCCTTGGCAAAAAAGGTAAGTTCAAACACAAGTTCTTACAGGAGAGGTGTTAGAGAGAGTAAGCCAGAAACGTCTGTTGAATGAGGGAACCTTTTTAATCAGCAGCTTTCTTTCACCAGCAGCTTTGAACAGACTGCTTGCTAAAACCCCAAACCAAACCAGGAAAAGGTCCCTGAACTGGGAGCACAGGCCACTCCCATTGTACAAGTGTTTTGTTTAAACAACCTAAAAACCTTTTCCCTAATTGATGCCTTAGGCAATATCTGTTACCCATTAGCAAAGGCCTTAATCCCAGATAAATCAGAACCTCTGCCTTTTACAAACCCTCTTGAAAAAAAGGACAACATACCCTGTTAAAGGAGCAGTATCATCACACCACTCACAACCCATCCTTTTGTAGCCTCCTTATGTCCTGTTCACAACCTGTGTTCTTATGTTGGTGTCAACGGTATATGTGGGTCGAGACTGTGGTGCTGGAAAAGCACAGCAAGTCAGGCAGCATCCGAGGAGCAGGAGAATCGATATTTCGGGCATAAGCCCTTCAGCAGGAAATTTTGGATGCTGCCTGACTTACTGTGCTTTTCGAACACCACACCCTCGACTCTGATCTCCAGCATCTGCAGTCCTCACTTTCTCCTCACAGTGTCTGTGGCAACAATATCTTTGGTCCTTCATCCAAATCATGTATGTAAATTATGAAGAGTTGAGTTCCCAGCACTGATCCGTGTGTCGCACCATTTTTAGTTTGAGCACATGGTCAGTGTGGATTAGCTGAACCAAAGAATCTGCTTCATTATTGTATGACTCTATGATTCTACACTTAAAATCCAACATTATGTCTTAAATACGCAGATTAGACAAGCAGGAGGCTGGAAGAACACAGCAAGCCAGGCAAACCAGAAAAAGATCTGTTTATGTCTCATCTTGGTTTCCTGTTATCCACTAAAAGCCAATATTTTATCCTCTAGTCTTTGAACTTTAATTTTCTACAATAACTCCTAAGAAGAGCACCAGTTCATCCATAGCTCATGTTGCTGGTTCAAAGGACTTCAGTAGATTGTTTAAACATGAGTTCCTTATTGCAGAGAATGGGATTTCCAAATTGGACAACCTTTCAATACAACAAAGGTAAGATTTGATGCAGTATTATTCTTGCATTGGGTGTCAGTGGCAAACTTGGTAACTATTGGTTGGATTTTGTGATTGGAAACAAGGCACAAAAGTTCACTTCTGACCTCAAAGGATAACATGCTGAATGATATATCTGTGGCATGATTTTGCCTTTTCCAAGGACTGATTAAATCTAGCGCTAAGAGGAACTGTGATCTTGGCAAGCAAATAGCAGCCTATTAAATTTATGTATTCTCATTGAGGTTAAAAAGCGTCTTTTTAAGGTGAGAGGAGAAAGATTTAAAAAGGACATGAGGGGCAACTTCTTTGCAGAGAATAGTTAGCATGTGGAATGAACTGGTGGATGCAGATACAGTTACAACGTTTAAAACATATTTGGATATGTTTTGGATATCCAACAAGTTTTGGAGGAATATGGGACGAACCAGGTGGGACCAGTTTAGTTTGAGCACATGGTCGGCGTGGACTAGTTGGACCGAATGGTCTGTTTCCTTGCTATATGTCTCTATGATTCTACACTTAAAATCCAACAATATCTCTTAAATTATGCAGATTAGACGAGCAGGGGGCTGGAAGAACACAGCCAGCCCGGCAGCATCAGGAGGTGGAGAAGTCAATGTTTTAGGCTTAACGCTTCGTCAGGACTACGTTGACCTTTCTTCCTCCTGATGCTGCCTGGCTGGCTGTGTTCTTCCAGACTCCTGCTTGTCTACCTTGGAATACAGTATGTGCAGTTTTTTTTTGCCTTTAAACGTTCTAAAAGCAAAATAAACATATGATTTTATGAAGCTAGAAATGAAAATCAAGACTGATTAAATTTTTTTTTTTCCTTTTGTCACTGAAAAGTCTGACATTCCACAAATTGAAAATTAGATTTTCAGTGACATGAAATTGTTCAGCTGTAATTTTTAAAAATTAATTCATGGAAACTGCGCATCACTGATTGGGCCAGCATTTCATGCCTATCCCTAGTTGCCCTGAAGAAGGTGGGTTGAGCTGCTGTTAGGGAGGGAATCCAAGGATTGTAATAATGAAGTTACTACTCAGTTAAAAGCCAGTTATACCACATTAAACAAGGAGCTAACTTTCCCCAGGTTACCATGCTTGACAATAGAGCAATGGTGGCTCTCCATGTGATAGAGTTTAACTTCTGTGGCAACTAACACAGCAGCCCCAATAGAGAGTAATATATTGTGCACTCACTGAGTGCAGTCTCTGAATTTCCATCTCATTCTGCATGGGCAGAATCTTAAAGAAGCCTAAATGATATGGACTATGTTGAGAAATGTGGTAGATCACAAGGTAAGTCCAGCAAAGACTATCTCAATGTCAGAAGTAACGTGAGGCACCTTTTAACTTTTTGAACCTCTTTTTGAGCATCAAGGCAGCTGTGAGGGGGATTATTGCCTGTTAATGGCCTTCTTAATATCATGTTCTGCCTCATGATATGCCACTTCCTATCCTATCACTTATCCAAGTAGGCATCAAGTGTTCTCTACCTGGAGATCACAGCAGGTATTTGGAGAGTTCAGCTCACTACTGGCCCACCATGCTTCAGCACCAGTTGCATGCACCTCTCACCCATGGCCTCAGGATCTTCGCGGCACCTCTCCCACCCATTTACAGAACACTTTCGAAGTTGAGACCCACCTTTCAGGTCGCACTGATAAATAGCATTGAAAGACACTACGGGGATAGTCACCAGCTCACAGTTTGGACCAGGCTGCTCACTTGGTCTCCTCGTGCTCACTCACTTAGCACGTTCACAGTATCCGTGCTTCTATTTCATACCGGCTAGTGCACTCACCAGGCAGCCTTCTCTGCTGCTCATCACTTCTCAGCTGTATAGTGTCCTGCTATCTCAATCCTCACACTGCACAATGTGCCAAGAGCCTACACAGCAACCACACTGCACGGGCAGCAAGTGGGCATCCAGCTCTCTAAATCTAATGGGAGCAGTCCACACGTTAGAGGCACCTGCCGGTCAGGGGTCCTGACACAGTCAGTGCAGGGCATCTCCCATACCAGTCCAGGGGACTGGCTACCAGACAGGATCTTCTTGGTCGGGGGTGGGGGGGGGGGGGGGGGGGGGGGTGGGGGGGGTTGTTCTGTGTCTCTGCAGTCCTGGAGAAAGCTACAACCAGTTCCGGGGTAGGGAGAATATAGTGACATGGACAG
The DNA here is from genome assembly GCF_037043375.1 of Chiloscyllium plagiosum. Lineage (NCBI taxonomy): Eukaryota > Metazoa > Chordata > Chondrichthyes > Orectolobiformes > Hemiscylliidae > Chiloscyllium > Chiloscyllium plagiosum. The sequence goes on from NW_028270155.1 coordinate 17,409,403, forward strand.
ACATCAGTCAGCACTCTGGACACTTCTTCGGGGTTGTCTGGTTAGGTCACTCAACAGGGCAGGCCGCAATCATGCCATCAGGTCAGTCCAGACAGGAAGTGGAGTGTTGGCATTTCAGATGCTGAACTGCCCTCTGGGTAAATAGGGACAGGCAATAAATGCTGGTCTAGCCAGTGACACCCACATAGCATGAATGAATAAAAACAAATAGAAGATGAGCCGACCAGTGGTTAGAAGTGATGTGTCATGAATGATACTGAGAGAGGGGCGACTCTGACAACAGTGGAATGAAGAGGAGTGCTTTATTTTATTATTTACCCGTGGTACTTCATTACTCACTGGCTGGACAGTAATTATTGTCTGTCCCTAGTTGCCTTTGAGAAGGTAGTGGAGCTTCTTGAACCAGAGCAGTCCATGTGCTGTGTGTTGACTCACAATGTCGTTGGGGAGAGAATTCTAGGATTTTGACCAAATAATAGTGAAGGAACAGCGATGTATTTCCAAGTCAGGATGGCTTGGAGGGAACTTGCAGGTAGTGGTGTTCCCAAGTATCTGCTACCCTTGTCCTTCAAGATGGAATTGGACTTGGGTTTGGAAGGTGATGTCTGAGGATCTTTGGTGAATTTCCGCGGTTCATCCTGTCGATGGTACATACTGCTGCTGCTGAGTGTTGGTAGTGGAGGGAGTAGATGTTTGTGGACGTACTGCCAATCAAGCAGGGGTGGCTTTGTCTTGGATGGTGCCCAGCTTCAAGTGGTATTGGGACTGCACTCATCCTGGCAAGTGGAGAGTACTGTATTCCATCACACTGCTGAATTGTGCCTTGTAGATGACAGGCTTTGGAGAGTCAGCAGGTGAGTTTCTCGCCACAGAATTTCTATCTATATCAGCGGTGGGGGAGGGGAGCACTGCCATTGGAAGAAGACTTGGGAAGGTATTTGCGGGGATTGGAGTCAGCAGACCTCGGGGACAGGGTGAAATAGCTTTAAGGAGGAGTACAGGGAAGCATGGATGGGAACAGGGTAATGCAGAAAGGAGAGGGAGTGTGTTCATGATCAGGAGTGCCCTAGCTTCAGGTGGACGGTGGGGTGTGGGAGATGGGGACAGTGTATGGTTATATCTGCATGGTCACCTTATGTAGCAGGGGGCTGGGGGCAGTAATAGGTGGGCAGCTGTAAGTGCACATAGATGGGCAAGATGGCACCTGGGAGGACTGAAGCCTATGGACTTTATGGAATGGGTTTCTAGGAAGTGGATCTGCATGTGGAGGTGGAGGCTGAAAGCTCACTGACCAAGCAACGCTCAATATCACCTCCCATTGTGCCGGAAATTGAAACTATGTAATGGGGGAGGAAATGGTTGTGACCACACCCAGGGTGGGTGACTTGTGAGGGAGGCAACTGGAAGACGCACCAACCTTCAAAGAGGCAACAACATTACAGACAGATTCTGTGTGCTGTGCACCTCCGTTCGCCAGATATTGCACTTCACCACTTCATTCAGCACCAGCACACACAGGCCAGGGAAAAGATAGGGATGTTTGACCACCAGGGACAGTGGTGCCAGCAGAACCCATGGCCCTGTTTTATACATACCTAGGATCTTAACACAGACATCATTTATGGTGCATCTTGTATGGACATGATGCTGGCACAGTTACATTCAGAGTTACACACAGAGACTCCAACAAACAAATGTATTGCAAAAAACAGCCTCATTTATTCAAACAGGAGACTTTAGGTATAGCATGCTGTTGCCCATGCCACATAAATGCCAACAAAAAGTTTTTTTTCTTTTACTCCCAGAGTGAATTCCCACGGTCTGCAGCTGGGTGGAGTGAGGGGGTCAGCTCGACGGAGCTGCCTGTTGCCCTGGAGATTTTGTTTGGGTGATTCAGGGATGTATGTGTCCATACGGCCCACACATACTGAGGGTATTCCTGCCATGGTCATGAATCCCCTCTTTGGCTTGAACTGCTAGGTGTTGGAGTGGGTGGTAGGCAGGGTGGAGGTGCAGTGCCTGGTGCGGTTTCTCCTCCAGTCTGGGGTCTTCTGGCATCATCCTGTCTTATTGTGAGAAAGAGTCACTTGGAGCGAGTGCCAGGGTCCCCTGGTCCCATGTCAATGTGTCTTTGGTCCTCAGGACCGTTGCTGGGGTGACGGAATGTAGTTGTATGCACCTCGCCAACGTCCCCTGAGGATGCTGGTACTGTCTCTCCATGGCAACCACCAACATCTCTGAGGAAGCAGCCAGACAGTCACATGCTTCAGGCAGCACTCGGGCAGCCTCTAGGCTTTGAGGGCCATTATGTCTGTCACTCCTGTCTGTCACTCCTACTCCTCCCTGTGCATATGAGTGAAATCTCTGAATTGTTGACAGCACAAGGTCCTCTTCTACGTGGGGCTAAGAATGTTTTTCATCTCCAAAAGTTGTCTGAGTGCCAATGGCCTGGGTGGCTTCTCCTTCAGCCAGCCGCTGAGCTGTTGCAATGAGGTGCTCACCAGATTGTATTCCCACACAGTCTCCAAGCTTACACTTCCCACCAAGCTGTCAATACCTGAGCTGGTGTGGGATGCGTGAGGCATCCTTGCCCATGCTTCCTCTGAGGGTGAGGAAGTGTCTTCTATTAGAGCAGCCTGTTCCATCATCAACGTGGCGGACATTGTGCTGGAATCTACAAGACACAAGAGAGAGGGGGAGGCAATGGCCTAGTTGTGTTATCGCTGGACTGTTAATCTAGAGACGAGAAAGTGAGGACTGCAGATGTGAGAGATCAGAGTCGAGAGTGTGGTGCTGGAAAAGCACAGCAGGTCAGGCAGCATCTGAGGAGCAGGGGAATCGACATTTCGAGCATAAGTTCCTGATAAAGAGTTTATGCCTGAAATGTCGATTCTCCTGCTCCTCGGATGCTGCCTGACCTGCTACGCTTGTCCAGCACCATACTCTCGACTGTTAACCTAGAGACCCAAATAATGTTCTGGGGACCCGGGTTCTGGGGACCCGGGGACCATGAATCCGTTGTTGGGAAAAACCCATCTCGTTCCTTAACTGGTTCCGGGACCAGCCATCCTTGCCTGGTCTGGTCTATGTGTGACTCCTGACTCACATGTGGTTGATGCTGAACTGCCCTCTGGGTAATTAGGGACAGGCAATAAATGCTGGTCTAGCCAGTGACACCCACATAGCATGAATGAATAAAAACAAATAGAAGATGAGCCGACCAGTGGTTAGAAGTGATGTGTCATGAATGATACTGAGAGAGGGGCGACTCTGACAACAGTGGAATGAAGAGGAGTGCTTTATTTTATTATTTACTCATAGTAATTCATTACTCACTGGCTGGACAGTAATTATTGTCTGTCCCTAGTTGCCTTTGAGAAGGTAGTGGAGCTTCTTGAACCAGTGCAGTCCATGTGCTGTGTGTTGACCCACAATGTCGTTGGGGAGAGAACTCTAGGATTTTGACCAAATGATAGTGAAGGAACAGTGATGTATTTCCAAGTTAGGATGGTGAGTGGCCTGGAGGGAACTTGTGGTGGTGTTCCCAAGTGCCTGCTGCCCTTGTCCTTCTAGATGGAAGTGGGCGTGAGTTTAGAAAGTGCTGTCTGAGGATCTTTGGTGAATTTCCGCAGTGCATCTTGTCGATGGTACACGCTGCTGCTGCTGAGTGTTGATTGTGGAGGGAGTGGATGCTTGTGGACATAATGCCAATCAAGCAGGAGTTGCCATGTCCTGGATGGAGTCCGGCTTTGAGTGGTTAGGACTGCACTCATCCTGGCAAGTGGAGAGTACTGTATTCCATCACTCTGCTGAGTTGTGCCTTGTAGATGACAGGCTTTGGAGAGTCAGCAGATGAGTTACTCACCACAGAATTCTATCTATACTGGTGGGATATGGATGACTCAGCATTGCTGCTGGAGTTGTCCATGTTTTCCCTTTTGAGGAATAGGATTCTGTCCTCATAGAAAAATAAAGATTGTGATATCAGGCTCCCCTCCACCCATTCTGCCCAGTTATTGGTTATTTGCCCTTGGAATGAGAGAAAGGAGGGGTTGGAGTGAGGCAAAATGGGTGTTAGCACTGGCGTAGGTGGTTGAAAGATAGTGAGGTGGGACAAATACCTTGAAGGGTTAGTGATGTGGGACACTGATGGAGGTGACCGAGAGCAAGTGAGGAAAATGTTGCAGGTAATAGTGAGGGTGGCAAAGCATGAGCCTTGGTGGGAAGTGGGTACAGTCACAGAGTGTGATGTGGCAGAGGGAGGCGTGTGATATTTAGCCTGGAGGAGCAAAGATGCTCACTGACTATCACATGGCACTGTTATCCAGTCCTCCAGACCATGGAGGACACACTGACCCAGGTGGCAACATCTGACTAGGTTGCTTGGGCCCAGTGGTGTGGGTGCCCTCTGCTGGTCCTCCAGATAAAGGATGGCCCTCTTCCCTGACCACCAAGACTTCCAGGTCCCTGTTGGAGAATCATAGTTGCCACTTTCTCCTTGTTCAACATTATTTATATCATTTTATTTATCTGCCGCCAGACAGAATAGTCAGGGCATTTTGATACAGGCCTTTTAAATATGGCTCTGGTGTAAAGACTGCACCTTATTATAATTTTAATTTTGGACTGAAGTAGGAAAAGGATCGGCTTAAAAGGAAAGTAGCAGGAAGGAATTACTCCACTTTTTAAAAAAGCATGTTACTGAAGTCATGTTTACATTGCTGCTTTGCTCAAGCAATAGGGGAGGCTGCCTGCAGATGGACTGGCACTCGGAAGATTCGACCAGCAACAGGCTGCTGATTGGTTTGTGTCAGAGATGCTGGCAGTTGTCTGGTGAGTGGCATGTTGTTCCAGGAAGAGCGAGTGGTAGAATGGGGATAGATTCGGGTGAGAGGGGAACACCATAAGGGTGGGTAAGCAGTTCATGAAACATTTTTTGTCAGATAAGGTAAGATATTTTGCTAGGCCTCATGGAGAAAAACCCAACCAACACTTAAAGAAATAAACATAAGATTCAGCCCCATGTGTCTGAGCTCAAGAATTTCTGCGGAATAATGACAGTAAGTGCTCAGTTTCACCATCATCACAAAATCTAAGCCATTACAATTTGCAGTAGAAGGACTTGCATTTATATCGCAGTTTTCATAATTACAGGACACAAACTTACAGAAAATGAAATATTTTGTAAGTGTCATCACTCTTTTAATGTAAGGGATAGGTAATCTGTTTTTATGATGTTAAGTGTATCGTCCAAGACACCTCCCCTTGGAAGTAATGCCATACATCCTCCTGAGAGGCCAGACTGGATTTTTGGTTAATACCGCTTCTGAAAGACAGTACCCCATTCAGCGTGATGTCAACCTTGAGTTTTATATTCAAGACCTGAAGTGGGAATCTTATGCCTCAGAGGTCTGCTTGGGTCCAAGCTGCTTCAGTACTTACATGAGTAAAAAAAATTACAGACAGCTCTCACAGTGATTGAGGTAGAGAGAGGATGGTTGCAACATGAGCATGTTACTTAACATACATCAATAAATTATTATGCATGTCTGCAGGATCAACAGGTAAAGGTTATATCCTCACAGGTGCTAAGTGTGAAAAAGACATGGCTGTTATAGTATAATGGGTGGCACAGTGGTTCAGTGGTTAGCACTGCTGCCTCACAACGCCAGGGACCCGGGTTTGATGCCTGCCTGTGTGAAGTTTGCACATTCTCCCGTGTCTGTGTGGTTTCCTCCCACAATCTAAAGGTCAGGTGAATGAACCATGCTAAAATTGCCCATAGTGTTAGGTGCATTAGTCAGGGGTAAATGTAGGAGAATGGCTCTGGGTGGGTTACTCTTCGGAGGGTTAGTGTGGACTCGTTGGCCAAATGACCTATTTCCACATTGTAGGGAAACTAATCTAAATGTCACCAATGCAACCGGTGTAAGGATATATTACAAAGTGGATCAAATAAGGAATATTGGAATATTGGGATATTTTGTTCAAATCTCATTCCCTTTAGCTCGAGGATGATATTGAAGTCCTAGCAGGGATTGGACAAGCATGTATACAAGAACTGGTGATCTGAATAAAAAAGCAAATGATGGAAGTGCTACTCAGCAGGTGCGGCAGCACATTAGAATTTCCTGATGAAAGGCTTTTACCCGAAACATCAATTTCCCTGCCCCTCAGATGCTGCCTGACCTGCTTTTCCAGCACCACTCTAATCTTGACTCTAATCTCCAGCATCTGCAGTACCCACTTCCGCCTAGCATGTTAGAAATGTCAATCCCTGAGTACATCCAATTCTCCTTAGAATTTAAAAACCAACAGATTTACATGATATTTAATTGAGGTTGATCAAATAATAAAAACGTTCGGTTTGGTTAATGTGGATAGATGTGCTTGAATATAATAGGGAGGATCAATGAATATGACCTGAAGTTACATAACCATTAAACTTTGTTCGATGTCAGGTGGTAACTCTCCTCTCATGGCCTTGGCTTCTTGTGGAATGACACGTTTTGTGGGGTCAGCTGTGGATTCATACAGCAAGGATTCATAAGCAGCAGCAATTCTTCGCTAATGAGTATGATCATCCACCCAACAAATTCAATGTCACTGGTCATGAATTCTGTGGGCCCTTGTGTCGCTGATGAGTCCAATCCTAGAGTCGCAGCTTACAGTACACATCCACAGGTGTTGGCAGAGTGACAGCATTTGTAAAGTAACTGAATGAGCCTCTGAACTCCACCAACACAACCACATGCTGAATGTAAGTGAGTATTGAGGAATGTACCTCCACTGGCAATGTCTCAGTGCTTTCAGGGGTCAGAGATAAATTTCCCAGGGTTTTTTTTCCCTCCTGAGTTGACCTTTATTTTTACTTCCCTTTGAGTTTTCCAGGAGGATGCATTCCTGGTTGATGGGATCAGACTGCGTGTGAAGTTGCACCCTGGCGATATGAGATGAGCAAAATGATTTCATTCGGATTTTTGCATCGTCCACAGGTTATTGGTTAGCTCAGTTGGTTGGATGGCTGGTTTGCAATCCAGAGCGATGACAACAGCATGAGATCAATTCATATGCCATGAAGGTCCTGCCTTCTCAACTTTGCCCCTCACCTGACATGTGATGACCCTCAGGTTAAACTCTGCACCAGTTGTTTCTCTCTAAACAACTCTGGGACAATGGCTACCCGACCTTGAAATGTTTGTGAAAATGCTAAAGATGTCTTGGGGTGCGATGTTCTCGATGCATTGCAGGGTCCAAATAAGTGTGAAAACACTTACTTACACCACGTTTACAAAGAAAGGAAACAGAACTGTAGTCACTATTGTAATGGAGGAAACACAGCAGTCTGCATGAAGCTAGCTCCCATAAACAGCATCGAGATAATGGCCTGCTAGGTCTGTTTTATTGATACATTTATTGGCCAGGATACCCTGATCTTCTTCAAAATCATTCCAAATATATTTAACTTTACCCAGGAGGCTAGACAGAACGTAAGATTAATGTTTCATCTGAAAGATGGCACACCCAACAGTGCAGCCCCCTTTTGGTATTGCACTGACATGTCAACCTGGATTATGTGCTCAGATCTTTTGAGCCAGAGTTGGTAGAGCTCCTAAATGAGCCATAACTGATACCTTATTAGCAACATATGTCCAACGCAGACACAGCAGTGGAGCAGATGTGGTCCAAGGAAATTCTGGACAAAAGACTCCTTTAGTTTTGACTAGTTAGACATAAAGAAAATTTGGTGTGGATCTCTACAGAGGAGGCAGATTTTCAGAATTCTGGAGGTAATTATGGACTAATGCCAGGGTTAAAGCTCTTGGAAGAGGTTAAATAGACTGTGGCTGTTTTCCCTGGAGTGTCGGAGGCTGAGGGGTACCTTACAGAGGTATATAAAATCATGAGGGGCATGAATTGGTCTTTTCCCCCAGGGTGGAGGAGTCCAAAACTAGAAGGCATAGGTTTAAGGTCATGATTTGGAGATGCCGGTGTTGGACTGGGGTGTACAAAGTTAAAAATCACACAGCACCAGGTTCTAGTCCAACAGATTTAATTGGAAGCACTAGCTTTCGGAGCACCACTCCTTCATCAGGTGGTTGATGAAGGAGCTCCTGATGAAGGAGTGGCGCTCCGAAAGCTAGTGCTTCCAATTAAACCTGTTGGACTAGAACCTGGTGTTGTGTGATTTTTAACTTTTAGGTTTAAGGTGAGAGGGAAAATATTTAAATGGGACCTAAGGGGCAAACTTTTCACACAGAGGGTGGTGTGCGTATGGAATGAGCTGCCAGAGGAAGTGGTGGAGGCTGGTACAATTACAACATTTAAAAAGTGGGAGAAAGTGAGCACTGCAGATGCTGGAGATCAGAGGCTAGAGTGTGGTTCTGGAAAATCACAGCAGGTCAAGTAGCATCCGAGGAGCAGGAGAGTCGACATTTCGGGCATAAGCCTTTCATCAGGGACTCCTGCTCCTTGGATGCTGCCTGACTGGCTGTGCTTTTCCAGCACCAACATTTAAAAAGTGTCTGATTGGGTATTGAATAGGAAGGGTTTAGAGGGATATGGGCCAAAAGCTGACAAATGGAACTAGATTCATATGTAGTCGGCATGGACGAGTTGGACTGAAGAGTTTGTTTCCGATCTGTACATCTCTATGACTGTATGACTCTAAAAGCATTCCCACTTTCAGGCATTGTATAGGACCAGCCCTTCTTCAACAAATAGGGAGCCCATATCGATGCAAAACAAGTGGGAAGGTTACTGGTTTACAGCAATGATGACTATCTCCCCTTCCTGCGCAGTGTTTTCTCTGGCTGCCGTGATGATTCATTTGTCCCATTATTCTCCTGTAAGTTAGATTACACAATGATGGGGTGGAGGTGCAGATTGTGATCAAGAGGTCATACATTTAACCCCACTGGATTTGTACAGTATAAAGCGACTTGAGAAATTTGCATTGGCAATAGACAGTTCTCATGGTTTCATGCTTGCCTCAGCTACCCTGTTTTTGGTTAGTGATTGGTTAAATTCTGAATTCATCTGCTGCATTATAGTATACTCATAGTTACACTGCAGAATGTCATTAGCACCCACACACAGCAATTTGAAAGATAATTTATTTTGTTTCCCCTAATTGCCAGCTTACAAAGTCTTCAGTTCACCTTTAAAAGGTATAAATTATTCTTCTCTTGCATTGACAGCTGCTGGGATTAATTGATTCACACTCTGTTTATTGGAATTTGTTTTTGAACACAGGATATGTAAGTGTTGTCTCGAACATTGGTTTTCAGGACTTAAGGAACAGCAGTTATGTTTACTTACTCTTTTCCAGCAATCGTCACAAACTGGACTTCCATTTACATGTGGTTTTCACAATCTCAGGAACATTCCAAAGCACTTTATTGCCAGGAAAATGATAACCAATTTGTACACAGCAAGCTCCGAAATAGGGCTATGTCATAATAATCAGGTAATCTTTGAGTGATGTTGGCTGATAGGTAAATATTGAGTTTAATGTTTGTTGAAAATCCATCATTCCCTCTGTATGATATTTCCTCAATATGCTAGCCTAAATGATATGCTCCTGTCTCGGAAATGTCACTTGAACCCTACAACCTTATAACTCACGATTACATTTTTTTGATTAATTGAAGATCAGTAGATTTTGCCCATCCCTTATCCAAATTGGCTTGCCATTTCAGTGGGTAGGATTCACATGTTAGTCAGATGGTAGGTTTCTTCCTGAAAGGGAATTTGTTATCCATTTCAGTTTTTAACAATAGTTGCATGCTCACCATTAGAATATATGATTGCCTTAATGTTACTGAATTCAAATTTTACCAGTTACTATGGTAACTTACGTCCCCAAACATTAGTCAAGGATCCCTGGAAAACTAGGGATTATCACTTGGCCACAGCTTTCTCATAGTAGCTGTTGGTGAGACATTGACATGTGCTAGTTGTTTATGTGATATATATGCTTTATTATGGTTCTACGTTTAGCGACCCAACCACATACAATAACATCATGAGTTAGTTCTATCACTTAAGACAGCAAATTACAAAAAACGAAGGTTGCCAAGAGTTATAGGTGTTGTCTAGTTCTATGAATTCAATGTTGATTAATTTGAACAATTGGTGTTTTGGTTTTGCAATTTTTCTTTATGTTGTCATTTTAGTTTCATCAGTCAATTTGCGGTACTGCATGATTTAAGACCAGATTGTAGCCAGCAGGAGCATGAATTATCAAAAGCAGACAATTTGTCTAATTCCAGTATCTAAGTGGCATTGGAGATTCAACAATAGAGTACATGAAATGATTGCAACTAGGTGACTGAATGTTGTACAGCCTGCAGAGTGACACCATCCTGTTGCCATGGAATGAAACACTATTGGGAGTTGCAGTAAAAACAACAACTTCTATTTAAAGAACCCGCCTCACTTAGGATTGCTTAATTGGATAGAAATAGGCATTAAATAGCAAGGGAGGGCATTTAGTTGGAGATGGAAAAACCAACGGGCAAGTCAAAAAGGCTGATTATTCACAGTCTTGTGAAGGCAAGAAGCAAGGACAAATGCTTTATGTGGAGAATTCTAGAGGGTAGGGTGGTGATAGTCACAAGATCAGCTTTCAGTGATCACTAGTGAATACAGGGAGCAAACAGATGATCACATGCTTAATAAAAGATCCTTAAATAAGAGGGCATAGTGCCAGGAAATGGTGTAAAGATAAAGATTCTGAAACTGGCTTTTTTAGGAGAGCTGCAGAGTCTGTGAAACTGAACGAGGGAAAGGTTAATGATTTCTGAGATTTGTTGGACACGAGCTGAAAAGGACAACATTTAAACAAGCTGATCCTTGAGCAGATCTGGTTGTGCATCAGGGTTCTTTAACCAGTAGTGGGAGAGGTAGGTGATATTCTGGAGATGGATGAAGGTGATCCCTGACAAATTTGGGCTTGAAAGCCGAGTTCCAAATCAGACAAAGCTTTCCCTTCAGTGGTTGAGTAAGTCAGAGCCAGATGCATTTGGCTGTTGGTTTGTTTTTCCCAGTATTGAGTTCAACTCACCAGGGGCTTGACGTCAGGGGAAAAAGTGCTGTATTGTTAGAGAACTCTGATTGGTTAATTGTGTTGTGCACTTCTGCGTAAGAAATTTGACTAATGATTGTCTTCAAGAAGGCATGTGCGTGCTGTATTAAAGTCAACTGATTGTTTATTTTTTGAGGGGCTGGATTTCATTATTCTTGAGCTACCTTCCCCTCTGACAGGCTACTGCTGTAGTTGAGGAGACTTTGAACAAGCAGCTTGTCCCTGTGGTAGGGTCTGCAGATGCTGGAGATTTGATAAAGCGTGGCGCTGGAAAAAGCACAGCAGGTCAGGCAGCATCTGAGGAGCAAGAGAGTCAACATTTCGGACATAACCCTTCTTCAGGACTGAACTTTGACTGGGAATAAGTTTATTCCCACCTTTGCTGATCGTGATCTCTTCCATTCTGCACCATAGATATGAAGTTGGGAATTGGGTATACATATGCAAAGGAAGCATTTGTAAAGTCATGGAGATAATGCAGGGAAATGAGACAAATGGGATAGTACTTTTAAAGAGCCAGCAGGGGACAATAGGCCAAGTATTTTCCTGGGTAGGTAATCTGCCCCTGCTCTACTCAATTAAAGTTGGATTTTAATTGAAACTAATAATTATTTAATACCGGAATATACATAATTCAGGCACAAAATCTAAAATTAGTCCATTCATAACTGAGGGAACATTGTACTATTTTTTGGTGAGATCTTAAACCATCTATCCTTTCAGGTAAATGTATTGATTGATTTATTGCTGTCACATGTAATGAGCTGCAAAGAAAGTTGTTGTTTTGTGTGCTATACAGGCAGATTGTTTTATACAAAGTGCATCAGGGTAGCAGAATAGAATGTTATAGCTGCAGAATAGAGTGTTACAGCTGCAGAGAAGGTGCAGGGATACAGATCAGAATTAACATTTGAGAAATCTGTTCAAAAGTCAGATGACAGCGGGAAGAAGCTGATCTTGAATCTGTTTGTATGTGTATTCAAACTTTTATATCTTCTGCTTGATGGAAGAGGGTGGAAGAGAGTATGACCAAGGTGGGAGGGGTCTTTGATTGTGTTGTTTGCTTTCCTGGGTCAACAGGAAGTTTGAGGGGGTTAATAGATGGTGTGCGTGATGGACTGGGCTGGGTTCATGACTCTCTCTGTAGTTTCTTGAGATCTTGGAAAGAGCAATTGCCAAACCACACTGTGATGCACCTAGATGTAAAAGAAAACTTATAGCACTGTTTCAAGACGAACAAGGGAGTTTATCCTGGAGAGCTGACCAATGTTTATCCCTCAAACAGCATTAATGTTGCACCCGATGTCCCCAGCAGATACCACTCACCATCCTGAATTGGAAATATATCACTGTTCCTTCAGTGTCACTGGATCAAATGCTAGAACTCCCTCCCTAGTGGAATTGTGGATATAGGTACAACACTTGACATGGAAGTTAAGGGCTCTGGTATCCTCAGAAGCCACTGACAATGTTGTCCATTCCCTGTTTCAAGGCCTGAGCAATAGCTTTAATTCACATATAGAGCCACAATAGTGGTGAAGACTCCTCAAACTGAGCTCCTTCATAATGTTGAACCTGGGTGAAGACCCCTCTATAGATACGGTCTCCTGAACGTTACTTTCCATGCTCACTACCTCCAATTTATCCAGATGTCCCTGCACTCTAGTTGTCTTACTGGGTACTTTCCTTCATCCTCCAGCCTAAAACTTTGAGCTTATTATTTTATTTTTCTACTTTATATTAAGAAGGATTTTAATGTTAGCTATTACCTTATTTCTTTATTTTTCTACTTATTCTGATGGTCTGTAATGCTTAACTTTTTAACTTTGTTTCTCTCTTTTACTACTTGGTACCTAAGCTTTTTTTGTACCTTGGTACCTTTATACCTAAGATGGCATCATGTGTGGTGACTTATAAATTTTTCACTGTACTTCTGTACTTGAATACATGTGACAATAAAATCTAAGTCTAAGTCTAATTTAAGTCTAAATTTAAAAGGCAGATCTTCCAGACCTCCCATATCAGTCATACAACTGTAGTGAAAACAAGTCTAACCACAACAGAAACCATCAGAGCAGAAATCAAGTGGCCAGTTCTCCAACAGCTTAAAATATGCAAACCAACCATAAATTTACATTTGAATGCATCAATGTTATTAATTATTTTTCCGTTTGCCAAATAGCCCTCTCTCACTGTTGGCATCATGAGTTGTTGAGTGAGTTTATCGCATGGGGATTCAGACTTTGAGGCAAACCAATTTCATAGGAACAAAATGGAGATCAGGGCCCTTAATGTGAAGTGATAATGAAGCTTGTCAATAATTCGGAATTCAGGTCAGACTAATGTAACCGAACCTAATCAAGTATAGTGGGTAAGGGACTACCATGGTGAATTGGAGTGCACATGCTATCTGCTATGGAAGGTGCTAGCTATGAAGAGAGGTCGAATAGGTTAGGATTGTTTTCATTTGAAAAAAAGAGATTGAGGGGGGACCTGATTGAGGTCTACAAAATCATGAGGCGTATAGACAGGGTGGATAGAGATAAGCTTTTTGTCCCAGGGTGAGGGATTCAATAACGAAGGGTCTCGTGTTCAAGGTGAGAGGAGAAAAGTTTAAGGAGGATACACGCGGAAAGTACTTTATACAGAGGGTGGTAGGTACTTGGAACATGTTGCCAACAGAGGTAGTAGAGACAGGCACGTTAGATTCATTTAGGGTGCGTCCAGACAGCTGCATGAGTAGGTGGGGAGCAGAGGGATACAGATGCTTAGGAATTGGGCAATAGGTTTAGACAGTGGATTTGGATTGGCACAGGCATGGAGGGCTGAAGGTCCTGTTCCTGGGCTGTAAATTTTCTTTGTTCTTTGTTCTTTGCTATATTGGGCACTTAGACACCTATTTCATGCCTATAAAATGGACATTGCCTTATCAAATTTCTACACCAACATGTCCAACCACTGCAGAGCAACAGTCAACATGGTCAGTGATAAACATTAGCACAACAGCAATAGAACACAAGTCAAAAGAAGTCACGATCAAATAGTGCAGTGTTCTGGCCAATGAGTCACAAAGGAATTGGTCCAATGTTGTAAGTACTGCAGAGGAGACCAGGGAGAGAAAGTCAGGAACATGCTGGAGGTGCTAAACTTTGAAGTGAACACATCATAACAAGAAAAAAAACCTTTTAACCATACAAATGATTGGACGTATGTTTGCATGTTCAAATCCATGAGGAAACATCGATGACCCTGCTGCTTTGGAGCCTTAAAATTAGCTGTCTCCTCAAACAGAATCAAACAAGTATATGTACAAAATTACCTGGAAGTTAACTGCATGATTTGGACATATGTGCCAAGTCAGAGCAGTTTTAAGAGTCATACTAGAGCTTTCTACACACACATGGTCAAGAGACAGAATCAGAGGTTGGAAGAGTAAGTTGATTTAAACAGGAGACCAGCTGGGATTTTGGAGGAATGAACTAAAATTGACTAAATAGTTTCCCTCTTCCATGGGTTCAGTTTCCATTTCATCACAAATACCAGGAGTGACACTCCAATACAGTCCTGAGGGAGTGCTGTACCATCAGAAGCAACATCTTTCAGATTAAATGAGTATCCCCCTATGACTGTTTGAGTGGATGGAAAAGATCCCCTGGCACTATTTTATTGTTTGTCAGAAAAACAGGGAGACAATTACCTTATGGTCTTATAGCTACACTATTAATCCAGAGACCAAGGTAATGTTGTAGAGATTAGGCTTGAATCCTGCCACGGCAGATGGTGGAATTTGAATTCAATAAAAAACTGGAATTAAGAGTGTATTGGTGACCATGAATCCATCGTCAATTGTCAGGGAGAACCCACCCTCATGTTCTTTAGGGAAGGAAATCTGCCACCCTAACCCAGTCTGTCCAACATGTGACCCCATTGCACAGCAATGTGGTTGCCTCCTAACCCTCCAAAGGTCAAGCAAACCAACCAAACTGCTACAAAGGATTGAAACCAGCTGGGTCACCAGGCATTGACTCTGGAAAGGATAACAGCAAACACAACCCTGTTAATCTTGCAAAGTCCTCCTTCATAACATCTGAGTGCTTGTAACGAAATGGGACAGTTTTCCCACAGACCAATCAAGCAACAGCCTGACAGAGTCATAATCACCAAATCATATCTTACAGACAATGTCCTAGACACTACCGTCACCATCCCTGGATGTGTCCTGTCCCACCAGCAGAGGAACAAAGCAGAGGTGGCGGCACTGTGGTATACAGTCAGGGGTAGGTCACCCTACAGGCCCTCAACATTAACACCATATCCAATTAAATCTCATGGCATCATGTCAAACATTGGCAAGGAAACCTCCTGCTGATTACCATCGACCATCCCTAACTCCTTGGCTGATGAATCAGAACTCCTCCATGTTGATCAGGACTTGGAGGAAACATTGAGGGCAGCAAGGGCACAGAATGTACTCTGAATGGGGACTTCAGTGTCTACTACCATGTGTTGCTTGGCTACACCACTGACTGACTGAACCCTAGAGGACATAGCTGTTAAATAAGATCTGCAGAAAGTGGTGAGAGCATTAACAAGAGAGAAAAACGTACACGACCTACAATTCCAACACAATCTACAACCTCATGGCCTGTCACTCTACAGTTACTATCAAACAGGAGATTAACCCTGGTTAAATGAAAAACGCAGAGGTCATGCCAAGAACAGCACTGAGCACAGCTAAATATGAGGTGTCAACACAGAACTATTTGTATGCCAAACAGCTGAAGCAGTATGTATTAGACCAGGCTAAGCAACCCTAAACCAATCGATCAGATCTCAGCTCTGCAGTCCTGCCACATCAAGTCATGAATGGTGCTGGGGCATGTAAATAACTCACTAGAGGAGGAAGTACCACAAATATCCACATCTTTGATAATGGGGGAAGCCCAGTGCATCAATGCAAAAAAAGGAGCCAGAAGCATTCAAACCCATTTTCAACCTGAAGTGCTGAGTGGTGATCCATCTCAACCTCCAGAAGTCTCCAATAGTTCAGAATCCAGGCCTCAGCCAACCCGATTCACTCCATGTGACATCAAGAAATGGCTGGATACACTGAACATTGTGGACTCAAGGACTTGAATAATATAGCAAGGTATAGGAATTGTGGGTAATTTGACCAATTTTTGTGAAGTCATGCTGAACGTGCAAGAAGCAGGAACTGGGCTGTGACAATGTATTGAAACCCTGATAGCATTAGGGTTAAGGTCAGTGTTAGGAAGGTTAGAGTTAGGTTGGCATGACAAAATCATTGAACAATGGAAACAGGAACTTGTCCGAGAAACATCTGGAGGTGATGGCAACAGAAGGATGTGGAAATGTGTCAGCTGAAGACAAATGGGCATCAAGGGTGGATCTTAGAAATAAAACTTAACCCCAGCCAAAAAGTTGAACGCTGGTGAGACCCAGGATCAACATTCATGGAAGTAGTCCTGGGTCAGGAACCCAGTGACAGAACAGGAATGCCGAAGCTCAGATTGATCACCTCATGTCTTAACCTGATATCCTCATGTCTTAGTTGAAACTTTATTGCTGGAACAGCACAGCAGGTCAGGCAGCATCCAGGGAACAGGAGATTCGACGTTTCGGGCACAGGCCCTTCTTCAGGAATGAGCAGAGAGTGTTCAGCAGGAGAAGATAAAAGGTAGGGAGGAGGGACTTGGAGGAGGGGAGTTGGAAATGTGATAGGTGGAAAGAGGTCAAGGTGAGGGTGATAGGTCGGAGTAGGGTGGAGGCGGAGAGGTCAAGAAGAAGACTGCAGGTCAGGAAGGCGGTGCCGGGCTGGAAGGATCCGGCTGAGACAAGGTGGGGGGAGGGGGGATGAAGAAACTGGTGAAGTCCAAGTTCATCCCCTGCGGTTGGAGGGTTCCCAGTCGGAAGATAAGACGAGGATATGCAGGTCATTGGACTCATCCACCGCCAAACCACAACAACCCGACGGTCGGAGGAGGAGCGTCTTATCTTCCGACTGGGAACCCTCCAACCGCAGGGGATGAACTTGGACTTCACCAGTTTCTTCATCCCCCCTCCCCCCACCTTGTCTCAGCCGGATCCTTCCAGCCCGGCACCGCCTTCCTGACCTGCAGTCTTCTTCTTGACCTCTCCGCCTCCACCCTACTCCGACCTATCACCCTCACCTTGACCTCTTTCCACCTATCACATTTCCAACTCCCCTCCTCCAAGTCCCTCCTCCCTACCTTTTATCTTCTCCTGCTGAACACTCTCTGCTCATTCCTGAAGAAGGGCCTGTGCCCGAAACGTCGAATCTCCTGTTCCCTGGATGCTGCCTGACCTGCTGTGCTGTTCCAGCAATAAAGTTTCAACTTTGATCTCCAGCATCTGCAGACCTCACTTTCTCCATCCTCATGTCTTAACCTGATAGTATTCTGCACAAGTTGTACGTACTTTTATTGTCCATTTACTTGAATAAACTGCAACTTCAGTGTCATTTGGAAAGGCACAATGGCATTGCAAAGGCTACAGGCCCTGATAACATTCCAGCAACAGCAGTGAAGACTTGTGCTCCAGAATTAGCTGCAGCCCCATCCCATGCTGTTTGAATACACCTACAGTGCTAGCATCTACCTAACAATGTGAAAAATTGTCCATTTTCCCCTTATGCACAAATATCGGGACAAATCCAACATGGTCAATTATTGCCCCCCTATTCAAACTCAGTCATTAGGAATGCAAAAGAAATGGTCATCAACAATTCCGTCAAGCAGCACTTGCAGAGGAATAACCTGCTTACTGATTGTCCATTTGGTTTCCACAAGGACCATTCAACTCTCAATCTCGCTGCAGCCTTGATCCAAACAGGGACAATATAACTGAGCTCCAAAAGTGAGTTAAGAGTTAGAGTCCTTGACAGCAGGGTAGTATTTGAATGAGTATTGCATCAAGGAACTGTAGCAAAACTGAAATAAATGGAAATTGGAAGCAAGCTCTCCACTGTTGCAATTATACAAAGGGAATTGATTGTGGAGCTGGAGGTCAATCATTGCAGTTGCAGGACATCACTACAGGAGTTCCTCAGAGTAGTGTCCTACGTCCAACGATCTTCAGTTATTTCAGCAATGGCCTTGCCCCTATTATATGACCAGACGTTGGATTGTATAACCATTGATGGACCCCCATTAGCAACATGCTGGTGGTTATCATTGACCAAACACTGAACCAGACTGGCCACATAAATAGAGTGGCTACAAGAGCTGGCAAGAGGCTACAAATTCTGTAGCAATTAACTTACATCCTGTCTCCCCAAAACTTGTCCAAAAAACACAGGTCAGAGGCTGAAGGGATATCTGCCTGGTTGAGTGCAGCTCCAATAAGAACTAAGCAGCCCACTTGATTGGCACCCAACCCAGTACGCTCAAAATCCATTCCCTTCACCACTGACACATAGTAGCAGCAGTGTGTACCATCTACAAGATGCACTGCAGTAACTCACCAAGGCTCGTCCACCAGCACTTCCCAAACTCACAACACTACCATATAGAAGAATAAAGGTCAACAAATGTATTGTAAGATCACCATCTGCAGGTTTCCCCAAAGCTACACACTATCCTGACACTGTTCCTTAACATCATGGAATGCCCTGCCAGTAGCAGTGGTGGACTCTCCCTCTTTATGGGCATTTAAACGGGCATTGGATAGGCATATGGAGGATAGTGGGCTAGTGTAGGTTAGGTGGGCTTGGATCGGCGCAACATCGAGGGCCAAAGGGCCTGTACTGCGCTGTATTTTTCTATGTTCTATGTTCTATGTTCTTTGTTCTATGTTCTATCCACTGGCTACAAATCCTGGAACTTCCTAACTTTGGTCTAAATGCACAAGGTATTGAGCAAGCTTACGTGTCAACAGCGTAAGTAAGAAATTATACCTTTTGTGGTAGGTTTCCTCATTTCAAATGACACAGAAACATAGAAGCTGTGAGAAATCAGATGATTTATGCTTTTGAAGATTTCTAATCCTAAATCAAAAAAACAGATCAGAGACTGGACATTATTCACCTCCCAACTCCTCAAACCCTGCCCACCATCTACAAGTCAGGAGTGTGATAGAAGACACCCTACTTGCTTGGATGGGTGCAGCTCCAACAACACTCAAAAAGCTTGACACCATCCAGGACAAAGCAGCCCACTTGACTGGCATCCTATCCACATCTTCAGTATTCACTCATCCACCATTAAGGTACTTTATCAGCAGTACATACCATCGACAAGAAACACCACAACAATCCATCAATGCTCCTTTAACAGCATCCCCTGAACTTCGACCACCCAAAAAGACAAGAGCAGCAGATGCATGGGAACACTACCACCTATGAGTTCTCCTCCAAGTCGCAAACTATCTTGACATAGAATTGTATCACTATTCCTTTGTTATCACACTGCATCAAAATCATGGAATTCCCTCCTTGGAACTATTGTGGATGTATCTAAACAATGTTGACTGCCGTGGTTCAAGAAGGCATCTCATCACCATCTTCTCCAGGACAGCTAGAGATGGGAGATCAATGATACCCACATCGCATGAATGAAAAACAACAGGGCCCCATTCATTTATCATTCCTGGACTTAGCTATATTTACCTTCTCATCCTTGTTTGCAAATCCTTCCATTATGGCTGCTGCTCATTTCTGTAACTGCCTCCTTACCTCTCAATCTTCAAAATCTTTGCATTTTAATCTGGTCTCCTCCACATACCTAATGTCTCCATTCCACCATTGGCAGCTGTGCCTTCAACTGTCATGGGCTTAAAATATGTCATTCCCTCCCTCAACCTCTTTGATTCTTCATTACACTTTCTTTTAAGATAATTCTTGAAGCGACCTATTTGACCTTTGTTAATCGTCCCAACATCTCCTTATATGTTCACAATTTTTTTGATACACATCAGCATAGATATGTACATTTATCATCATAGAATCCCCACAGTGTGGTCCTTCGGCCCAACAAGTCCACACCGACCTTCCAAAGAGTAACCCAACCAAACTCATCCTGCTACCCCATATTTACCCCTGACTAATGCAGCTAACCTACACATCCCTGAACGCTATGGGCAATTTAGCGTGGCCAATTCACCTGACCTGCACATCTTTGGATTGTGGGAGGAAACCAGAGCACCTGGAGGAAACCCACGCAGACACGGGGAGAATGTGCAAACTCCACACAAACAGTCGTCTGAGGCTGAAATCAAACCCAGGTTCCTGGCGCTGTGAGGCAGCTGTGCTAAGCACTGAGCCACTGTGCCACCCCATGTCAATTCAGATTGGAAGTACATCATTCGACCTTTCAAGCCTGTCCCACCATTCAATACAATCCTGACTAGTCTGAATTCAATCTCATCTCATTCCTACCTCTGTAATCTTTCACCCCTTTGCTTATCAACAATCTAACCACTTCTGCCTTAAAAATGTTTAAACATACCCCTGTGAAAGAAATGACCTCTTGGGGGAATTTCAGTACATTAAAGGTTATGCGTACATGCAAGCTAATTTGTTTTTAGGATGGGACCAGGAGTCAAGGATGTTACAAGTGTGGTCATTGGAAATAAATTATTTGTACTTGACCCACTGTTGAGATATTAACTTATTCCAGTGTTTGCTTTGTTTATATATACTGATATCAGTTTCATTTACTGTAAATTTATATTTGTGTTTTTTTTTAATTCTTTCAATGGATGTTGATATCATTGGTAAGGTCATCATTTATTACCCTTCTTAAATTGCTCTTGAAATGAGTGATTTGCTCAGCCATTTCAGAGGGCAGTTAAGAGTCTAAAATATTAATATGGATCTGGAGTCACATGTAGGCCAGACCAGATAAGGACAGCTGATTCCTTTCCCAAAAGGATAATTGTGAAAGATGGGTTATTATGACAATCACTGATGGTAACATGGTCACCGTTGGAATAGCTTTTCTTAAAATTCGAGATTTTCATCGAATTCAAATTTCACCTTCTGCCATTACGTCATTCAAACCCCAACAACCTGTTGTTCAACAATGGATAATGGTCGTCATGGTCACCATTCCTGAGACAAGCTTTCAATTCCAGATTTCATAATTGAATTTGAATTCTACCATTGCTACCACTCTTCAATCTCCCCAATGTATAAGTGTAAATCTGATCTGTAAGCCTACAAAATGTAACATAGAAAACACTTCATAAAATAAGTAAAAGTTATTATCAGGAACACACTTGAAAAATCAATAAACACTTGCAGAGAAAAGAATTACTGCAAGGCTATGGGGAAGGACAAAAGAGAGAGTGCATCCATATAGGCCTTTCACCACCTCAGGGCATTCTGAATAGCTTTACAACCGCTTTTGACTTTGCATAGTAGGTAATGTGGCAGCTAATTCATATGCAGCAAACCTTCACATACATCAATACTCCCTCATTGGTGCACTGGAGTGTCAACCTAGATTTCTGTGCTCAAACGTCTCAAGTGGAACTTGAAGCTACAACCATCAAGAACTGAGCCCTGCAGGACGCCACTTACCACTGACCTCCAGGTAGAATACTTTTCAAATACAACTATTCTCTGCCTTCTCTCAGCCAACCAATTCTGAATTCAGACAGCCAAATCTCCCTGTATCCCATACCTCCTGACTTTATGAATGAGCCTACCATGGGGAACCTTATCAAATGCCTTGCTGAAGTCCATATTCACCACAGCCACTGCCCAAACTTCATCAACCTCTCTCGTCACCTCCTCAAAGAACTCAATAAGGTTTGTGAGGCATGACCTGCCCCTCACAAAGGCATGCCGACTGCCTTTAATCAGGCTATGTTTTTCCAAATAGTCATAAATGTGAGGTGATGCATTTAGGCAAGTCTAATTCTCAAGCGAATTATACAATGAATGGAAGAGCCTTGGGAAAAGTTGATGGGTAGAGGGATCTGGGAGTGCAGGTCCATTGTACCCTGAAGGTTGCTGCACAGGTGTAGAGTGGTCAAGAAGGCATATAGTATGCTTTCCTTCATTGGATGGAGTATTGAGTATAAGAGCTGGCAAGTCATGTTAAAATTGTACAAGACATTAGTTCGGCCGCATTTAGAATACTGTGTAAAGTTCTGGTCGCCACATTACCAAAAGGATGTGGACACTTTGGAGAGGGTGCAGAGAAGGTTTATGAAGATGTTGCCTGGTATGGAAGGTGCTAGCTATAAAGAGAGGTTGAATAGGTTATGTCTATTTTCACTAGAAAAAAGGAGATTGAGGGGGGACCTGATTGAGGTTTACAAAATCATGAAGGGTATAGACAGGGTGGATAGAGACAAGTTTTTTCCCAGGATGAAGGATTCAATAACGAGAGGTCATGCTTTCAAGTTGAGAGGTGGAAAGTTTAAGGGGGATACACGTGACAAATACTTCACACAGAGGGTGGTGGGCGTTTGGAATGCCTTGCCAGTAGAGGTGGTAGAGGCAGGCACAGTAGATTCATTTAAGATGCGTCTGGACAGATGCACGAGTTGGTGGGGAGCAGAGGGATACAGATGCTTAGGAATTGACTGACAGGTTTAGACAGTACATTTGGATCGGCTCAGGCTTGGAGGGCCAAAGGGCCTGTTCCTGGGCTGTAAATTTTCTTTGTTCTTTATTCTTTCTTATAAATCCTATCCCTCAGAATTCTTTCCAAAATCTTGCTGACCATAGATGTAAGACTGACTGGTCTGTAATTGCCAGGGATTTCCCTATTCCCCTTCTTGAAAAGAGGAACAACATTTGCCTCCTTCCAATCCTCCGGTACGACTCCCATGGAGAGTGAAGAAGGAAAGATCTTTGCCAGTGGCTTAGCAACCTCCTTTCTTGCTTCCTGGATAACCTAGGATAAATCTGGTCTGGCCCTGGGACACTTACCAATCTTAATGTTTGCCAAAATTTCCAGCACATCAACTTTCGCAATCTCAATCTGGTCAAGCCTGTATCTCAGCTCCTCAAAGTTCTCATTCACAACAAGGTCCCTTTCCTTTGTGAAAACTGAAGCAAAAAACTCATTTAGAACTTCCCCTATCTGCTCAGACTCCACGCACAAGTTCCCTAGCTATCCCTGACTGGCTCTATCTTCTGAAGAAGGGCTCATGCCCGAAACGTCGATTCTCCTGCTCCTTGGATGCTGCCTGACCTGCTGCGCTTTTCCAGCAACACATTTTCTGGCCCTACCTTCTCCCTGATCATTCTCATATTCCTCACTTATGAGTGAAATGCCTTTGGGTTCTCCCTAATCCTTCCTGCCAAGCCTTTTTCGTGCCCCCTCCTAGCTCTCCTCAGTCCCTTTTTGAGCTCCTTCCTAGCAAGCCTGTAATCCTCTAAAGCTGTACTTGATCCTTGCTTCCTCCACCTTACGTAAGCTGCCTTCTTCCTTTTGACGAGAAGCTCCTCTATTCTCATCATCCAAGGCTCCTTAATCTTACCCCTTCTTACCTGTCTCAGACGAACAACTTTATGCATCACTCGCAACAACAGTCTCCACATATCTGTTGTGTCCTTTCTGTGAAACAATTGCTCCCAATCTGGACTTCCCAACTCCTGT
Source organism: Chiloscyllium plagiosum (assembly GCF_037043375.1). Taxonomy (NCBI): domain Eukaryota; kingdom Metazoa; phylum Chordata; class Chondrichthyes; order Orectolobiformes; family Hemiscylliidae; genus Chiloscyllium; species Chiloscyllium plagiosum. Next base: position 17,433,088 of record NW_028270155.1, read on the forward strand.
CTGATAGCGTCATAATTTCCTTTTCCCTAATTAAATATTTTTCCATGGTAACCTCTTCTTTCCCTCTCCATGTCTATGGTAAATGTGAGGCAGTTGTGGTCACTGCCACCAAAGTGTCCTCCCACCGCGAGATCTGACACTTGTCCTGACTCATTGCTAAGCACTAAATCCAAAATGGCCTCTCCCCTCAACGGTCTGTCTACATACTGAGTAAGGAAACCCTCCTGAATACACCTGACAACAATGGCTCTATCCAAACCATGTGCACTGAGGAGGTTGAAGTCACCCATAACAATAACCTGCTATGTCTGCACTTCTCCAAAATCTGCCAGCCTGTGAGATCTTCAATCTCCCTACTGCTATTGGGAGTCTGTAGAAAACCCCCATGAGGTGGCTGCTCCTATGCTTCCTAACTTTCACCTATACTGACTCAGTAGACAAATCTTGCTCAACAACCTTGATTTCTGTAGTTGTGATGCACTCTCTAATTAGCAATGCTACACCCCTCCTCTTTTATCCCCCTCCCTGTTCTTTTTAAGTTTTCTAAACCCTGGAATATCTAGCAACCATTCTTGCCCCTGTGAAACCCACAAGTCCTTTATGGCCACAACATCATAGTCCCAAGTACTGATCCATGTTCTAAGTTAATCTCTCCATTCTGTCACTGCCTCATCTACAACTACCTCCCCCCACCTCAGATGTGTAGCTCTGGTTCCACCCCCCTGCCAAATTAGTTTAAACATTCCCGAATCACACGAGCAAATCTCTCACCCAGGACATTTGTACCCCTCCAGTTCAGGTGCATCCTGTCCTTCATATACATGTCTCACCTTCCCCTGAAGACATCCTAATGGTCTAGGTATCTGAAGCCCTCCCTCCTGCACCAGCCGCAAAGCCATGTGTTAAGCTGCACTCACTGACTGTTCCTCACCTCACTATCTTGTGGCACCTGAGAACATTATTCTACTTGTCCTGCTTTTTAGCTTCTATCTTAGCTCTCTGTAGTCACCTTTCAGATCCTCAATCTCTTTCCTGGTAATGTCATTGGTGCCAACATGTACCACAATTTCTGGCTGCTCACCCTTCCCCTTCAGAATCTTATAAACCTGATCGGCGACATCCCGGACCCTGGCACCTGGGAGGCAACGTACCTTCCAGGAGTCCCGTTCCTGACCACACAATCCCCTGTCAATACATCTAACTATTGAATCCCTTACCACTAGTACTTTTCTATTCTCCCCACTTCCCTTCTGAGCCACAGTGCTAGGCTCAGTGCCAGAGACCTGACAACTATGGCTTTCCCCTGGTAGGCTGTCCCCACTAACAGTATCCAAAAAGGTATACTTATTGCTGAGGGGAACGGCCACATGTGATTCTTGCTCTGTCTATTGGCTCCCTTTCCTCCCCCTGACTGTAACCCAGCTGTCCTTATCCTGTGTCTGAGGAGTGACCATCTCCCTGTACATCCTCTCAATTTCTCCCTCAGCTTCCCGGATGATCTGAAGTTCATCCAGCTCCAGCTCCAGTTCCCTAACTCAGTTTTCCAGAGCTGGAGTTGGGTGCACTTCCCGCTGATGTAGTCGACAGAGACATGTGAAGTGTCTCTTACTCGCCACATTCTGCAGGAGGAACATGCAACTGCCCTAACATCCATATCCTGCTACTCTGAAAGCCCACATGGGACGAAACAAGGAAGTGAAAAAAAAGAGAAAATTTGTCGAGTCTACAGACTCTTATTGAGGTTAGAGGAGGTGAACAGGAAGGAGGCCTACGGTGTAGGGTCTCGGGTTTAGATTGCACTCACTTAAAAAACAATCACTTACCTTCCAGCAGGCTCCATTTCTTCCGCTCTCTGCTCCCACCGCCCAAACACGAAAAGGCCACTGGCACACGAAGGTAGGTCCCTTTATCGAAACCCTTACCTTCCCAGCAGGCACTGCTTCTTCCGCTCTCTGCTCCCGCTGCCCAAACTTGAAAAGTAAGATGAAAGGAAAGGTGTTCACCCAGTGAGTGGTGAGCCTGTGGAATTCACTGCCACAGGATGTGGTTGAGGCCAAAGCATTAAATGCTTTCAAAAAGGAGTTAAATATAGTTCTTAGGGCTAAAGGGATCAACAGGTATGGGGAGAAAACAGAAAGAGGGTACTGAGTTAGACAATCATCCATGATGATATTGAATGGCAGAGCAGGCTGAATGGGCTGTTCTTAATTTTCTATGTCTCTACTTTTTCTCTGGTTACTGAGCCTCCTGTCAGTGCAGCTAGTTTCTCCTTCATCACTGCATCTAAACCTCTTTCATAATTTTTGACACTTTGAATACCAAAAATAAGACAGTTCACAATTTGCAGTTTGTTCCAAGCTGGTAACTTGTTGAACGGTTTATCTGTCTCGACCTCAGATTTGCTTTAATTCCTTGGAAAATGCTCACATTGTGCAATCCTCTAGAACCTAACATAACTTACTGTTGTTTTTTTTTGTTGGAAAGGGCCACATGGGAAAGAAAGATTGAGCTGTGTGACCAGAACAGATGAAGTACTGTGTCATTGAATCTCAACAGCAAATGATATTGAGATTTATTTCCCTCCACATTGCATGAGATATCACAGCTCATGTTTATTGTCTAATAGTATTACATTGATCATTATTCTGTGTTTTCCCTGGTTTGCATGAGATCAATGATTTGACTGAGCATGTTAAAGGGATGCCCAGTTACTCTATTATGTTTATTTAAATGCAGCCTTATCACATCTATACTTAACATACTGAATTAAAATGAGAGAAAATCAATTTAATTGAGTTGAAATGAGGTCTCATTGTGTAAGCTTTCTCTGAGACCTCGATCTGCGTGCAATTAGTAACTATATCTCCATTAACCTACATCCATAATCACACCTCTCTCCACTCAGCTGAAAACTATTGCTGTAGTATATTTAATGCAAAATATAGTAAAGGGCAAAATAATTATTCCTCACCAGCATCCTCTCTTAAATGAATTATGCAAAGTCTAAAATTATTTAAAGGGACTATAGGAGACGGTAACAGTTCATATCTATGAAAATATGAACATCTAATTAACATCGTCACAGCAGATACTGAAAAGAAATGTTGCTTGCAGAGCCAGCCTTCAGAACTGAACCATTGAATAAAAATACTCAAGGGCATGCTCCTGAAAAACCTACGTGCAGACTCAAACCTGTTTACTAAGAGTTCCTTCCGTGAATGACACACAGCTAGGTGGAGCAGTGATCTGTAAGAAGGATGCAGAGATGTTGCAGTTTGGTTCAGACAGGATAATGCATTGTGGGCAAATGCATGGCAGATGCAGTATAATGTCAATAAATGTGAGGGTTATTCACTTTGGTAGTGAAAATAGGAAGGCAGATTATTATTTGAACAGCTATAAATTGAGAGAGGGGAATGTTCAACAAGACCTGGGTGTCCTCATGCACCAATCGCTGGAAGTTAACGTGCAAAGGATAGCAAAGATGATTCTCGATAGGAGTGAGAGAGGCAGGGTAGTTGTCATGGGGGACTTCAACTATCCAAATATTGACTGGGATCACTACAGTACGAGTACTATAGATGGGTCAGTTTTTGTCCTGTGTGTGCAGGAGGGCTTCCTGACACAGTACGTAGACAGCCGACAAGGGGCGAAGCCACTTTAGATTTAGTACTGGGTAACGAGCCTGGCCAGGTGTTAGATTTGGAAGTAGGTGAGCACTTTGGAGACAGCGATCACAATTCTGTCAGATTTACTTTAGTGATGGAAAGGGATAGGTGTACTCCACCGAGCAAGAGTTATAGCTGGGGGAAGGGAAATTACGATGCAATTAGGAAAGATTTAGGAAGCGTAGAATGGGGAAGGAAACTGCAGGGGATGAGCACATTAAAAATGTGGAGCTTATTCAAGGAAAAGCTCCTGCGTGTCTTAGATAAGTATGCACTTGTCAGGCAGGGAGGAAGATATAGAACGCATGAGCTGTGGTTTACTAAGGAAGTGGAATCCCTGGTCAAGAAGAAGAAGAAGGCTTATGTTAGGACAAAATGTGAAAACTCAGTTAGGGCGCCTGAGGGTTACAAGGAAGTCAGGAAAGATCTAAAAAGGGAGCTCAGAAGAGCCAGGAGGGGACATGAGAAGTTGTTGGCGGATAGGATCAGGGTTAACCCTAAGGCTTTCCATAGGTATGTCAGGAAGAAAAGAATGACGAGAGTTAAATTATGGCCAATCAAGGATAATAGTGGGAAGTTGTGTGTGGAGTCAGAGGAGATAGGGGAAGAACTAAATAAATATTTTTCGACAGTGTTCACTATAGAAAATGAGAATGTTGGTGAGGAAGATACAGAGATACTTACATCTAGACTAGAAGAGATTGAGGTTCACAAGGACGAGGTACTAGAAATACTGCAGAGTGTGAAAATAGACAAGTCCCCTGGACCAGATGGGATCTAACCTAGGATCCTCTGGGAAGCAAGGGAAGAGATTGCCGAGCCTTTGGCATTGATCTTCAAATCATCATTGTCTACAGGAATAGTGCCTGAAGACTGGAGGATAGGAAATGTGGTTCCCTTGTTCAAAAAGTGTAGTAGAGACAACCCTGGTAATTACAGACCAGTGAGGCTCACTTCAGTTGTTGGTAAAGTGTTGGAAAAGGTTATAAGAGATCGGATTTGTAAAGGGTAGGTCGTGCCTAACGAATCTTATTGAGTTTTTTGACAAAGTGACCAAACAGGTAGATGAGAGCAAACCGGTTGATGCGGTGTATATGGATTTCAGCAAGGTGTTCGATAAGGTTCCCCACAGTAGGCTATTATACAAAATGCGGAGGAATGGGATTGTGGGAGACATAGCAGTTTGGATCAGTAATTGGCTTGCTGAAAGAAAACAGAGGGTTGTAGTTGGTGGAACATGTTCATCTTGGTGTCCAGTTACTAGCGGCGTACCGCAAGGGTCAGTGTTGGGTCCACTGCTGTCCATCATTTTTATAAATGACTTGGATGAGGGCTTAGAAGGGTGGGTTAGTAAATTTGCGGATGACACTAAGATCGGTGGAGTTGTGGATAGTGATGAAGGATGTAGTAGGTTGCAGAGAGACATAGATAGGCTGCAGAGCTGGGCTGAGAGATGGCAAATGGAGTTTAATGTGGACAAGTGTGAGGTGATACACTTTGGCCGGAGTAATCGGAATGCAAAGTACTGGGCTAATGGTAGGAATCTTGGGAGTGCAGATGAGCAGAGAGATCTCGGTGTCTATGTACACAGATCCCTGAAAGTTGCCACCCAGATTGACAGGGTTGTTAAGAAGGCATACAGTGTTTTGGCCTTTACTAATAGAGGGATTGAGTTCTGGAACCAGGAGGTTATGCTGCAGCTGTACAAATCTCTGGTACGGCCACATTTGGAGTATTACGTACAGTTCTAGTCACCGCATTATAAGAAGGATATGGAAGCTTTGGAAAGGGTGCAGAGGAGATTTACTAGGATGTTGCCTGGTATGGAAGCAATGTCTTACGAGGAAAGGCTAAGTGCCTTGAGGCTGTTCTTGTTAGAGAGAAGAAGATTGAGAGGTGACTTAATAGAGACATACAAGATAATCAGAGGGTTAGATAGGGTGGACAGGGAGAGCTTTTTTCCAAGTATGGGGGCGGCAAACACGAGGGGACACAACTTTAAAGTGAGGGGAGATAGGTATAAAACAGATGTCAGAGGTAGTTTCTTTACTCAGAGAGTAGTAAGGGTATGGAATGCTTTGCCTGCATCGGTAGTAGATTCGCCAAGTTTAAGTGCATTTAAGTCGTCATTGGACAGGCATATGGACGTACATGGAATAGTGTAGGTAGGATGGGCTTCAGATTAGTATGACAGGGTGGCACAACATCGAGGGCTGAAGGGCCTGTAATGTTCTATGTTTTAATTGCAGCAGGCAGTAAAAAAGGTAAACTCTTCTTCAAAGTGAGAGGTTTCGAGTACAGAATAAAGGATATCTTATTGTAATTATAAAGGACATTGGTGGAGCTACACTGAAATATTGTGTGCAGTTCTGATCTCCACATCTGAGAAGAGATGTTCTGGCCATAGAGGGAGTACAGCAAAGGTTTAACAACTTGATTCCTGAGATAGTAGGACAGATGGATGAGAAGGGATTATGTGAGTTAGATTTTAGTCAGTTGAGTATGAAAGACTGAGGGGTAGGATATCATAGAAACATAGTAAACTTCTAACAGAACTAGACAGGTTATTCACAGAAAGGATGCTAGTGATGCTAGCAGAGTCCAGAACCAGGAGCTACAGTTTAAGGATAAGGGGTAAACTTTTAAGAATGAAGTGAGAAATTTCTTCACCCAGAAAATGGTGAGGCTAGAGAATTCATTACCACAGAAAATGGTTAAAGCTGAAACATCATGTGTTTTCAAGAAGGAGATATATATAGCTCTTGTGGCTAAAGGGATCAAGGGATATGTGGGTGATCGCGCAGGGTTAGGATGAATGGGGAAGCAGGCCTATACCTGCTCTGTGTTTCTGTGAATGCATAAGTTTAAACTTAGCAAGTAATGCTGGTGAACTGTGAGAGGGGAATAAGAATGTGTCAGATAAAGCTAGACAATATTTCAGCTCAGAAATTCCTGAAGAACTCTTGTCCTGAAACATGGGCCTATTTGCTCTCTGAGAGGCCGACTGACATGCTCAGCATTTCCAACATTTTGTTATTTTAATTTCAACTCGCAGGTTACCTCTTTAGCTCGAATCCCATGCCTGCCTGACTGAGCGTAGGGAGCCAGCAATTTCTGAGGTACAATGAAGAGGAAACGGGGACTTAGGTACTTGGTCCCAATTTGAACCAAAGAGATGGATGGAGTTAGGGATCAGGATATAGGGTTTCTGCAATAGAATGAAGACTTGCACGGACAGGAAAGGGTTAGAAAGATATGGATAAAGTGCAGGGATGGACATTTTGGTCAGCATGGACCAGTTTGGGCAAAAGAATCTGCCTCCAGGCTATAGGACTCTATGACTCTATGACTTGCCTTTGTGCTGTTCTTCTGCAGGAAATTAAAGCCAAGTAAGAATGGTTATCAGTCAAGCACTCTAACAGAAGCAATGTGGGGAAAAGATTGGAGAGAGATGGCCTTTGGCCAACATATCCTTTCCATTACGAAGCTCAGCAACTGTCCCTTGGCTAACTATGTGTACAGACACTCACTGGATCATGGATGATACTTGCTCACAGCACAATCCTGCATGTGAAACCTTTCAACAACAGGGAGGTAGTTGTACTCCATTTACCATATGATTTTGGCTGACTGGGAATCTCTCCCATACGTACTGCCTGTCATAAGTGTATTAGAAATGTTTACTGGATGATAATCAATGCACTTGACCATGTTTTGAAATGCTATCTATGACCATCAAGACCTGAGGTGTCACTTGAATCTGGATCTTCTAGGCCCAGTGGTCAGGATGCTTCACTGCACTATGAAAACTTCTCAACTCCATTCAAAAGGCCACTGCTTTCCATAGTCATAACATGATGTGTCTCCACCTCAGCTCATCCAATGCACAAACAAACAGGGTTTCATTTCTGGGATCAGGACCCCAACAGCGGCTACGTTTCCAAGTGTTGACATTGAGTCACGAGATGTCTGTGCAGTTTCGGACAATAAGTGGCCAAGGAGTGTGCTTAGTATCCAGCTTTGGACATCGGGTGATCTCCCTAGGCTGAAAAGCTAAGCGCTCTGGTACGGCCAACCCGGCCATCAAATACAGGTAGCTGGGAGAGTGGGAAGCACCTCGACCATCCTTTTACATGTTGCAAATGAGCACAGAAAAACTGACCGGGGGTAGTTGGAAGTGGTGACATTCAGACAGCCAACTGGAACATTCCACATAGCATTGATGGAGGAGTTTCAATTGATCCTGTAAGGGGCCTATTCTAATGCCCATCTCGTCATCCCTTACAACCCATCCCCACCTCCCACAGCCAAAGCCAACCTTTACAAAAGTTGTCTGGAGCCCAAAGCCTGGTAATAAACCAGCCCACCTGCTTCCTGTGCCCTCTTTTCATCCAGACAAACTTCATTAAAATTATTCCAGTTGTTTCTTGCCTGTCCACTTTCATAGACTTAAGCTCATCCAAAACTGTGCTACCTCCATCCTTTACCTTAAATTCCAAATCTGAGATGTCCCATTTAACACAGACGTGAAGAGGAAATTCTTCCTTCAAAAGGTTATTAACAATCCTCTTCCACAGAGAGCAATGGAGGCCAGACCGCTTAATCCAATCAAGGTTAAGGTGGATAAATTTATGATTGACATGTATGATGCAAGGTATATATCATTCATATTTTTTGATATCATTTATTTTGAATTTTAAACCAGTAGAACTTGGGACTTTGTGTGTCGGAAGAGGTTTAATAATTAACTTGCAAGTATTTCTGTAGCCATGGTGATTTATTTTAAAACACAGAGATTTCTTCAAGAATAATGGGATTTTGTTTACAACAGGAGAATTTACAATGTATTAAGCTTTCAGGTGAAAGATTCTGGATTTTTGTTGGGGGCAAGCTCAAAGGAAGTACACATCCTTTGGGAAAATCTTTTTCCTTCCAGTTCAGGGCAGTTTGCAGAATTCTTACCTGAACCTAGATTTGTAAAACAGTTTCTCCTGAAAAAAAAAGGTAGTTGTGGAATTGTTAAGAAAGAGGTGTAAGGAGTTTAGTGTAAATGTTCCAGACCAGAAGTGTTTGGCTAAAACCCTGAAGAGGTTATTTGAAACTGAGAAAGTATAGGCTCAACTATCTGAAGGCTCTAGGAAAAGAACACCAGGTTCTCAAGAAAGGGAATTGGATTCATATTTAAACTGAGCTCTCTTTTTATGAAAAAGAAAGTAAGTCTCTCTGATATGAAAATTATAAAGGAGTGTTGTTGAGTTTAAAAACCAATTGGATGTTGTAATGCTAAGACTATGGTTTATTGTAGCATAATGGAGAGAAGCCGAGTTTAATGGCCTATCTTATACATAATTATCTTGCAATCATTTCATTAACAGTCGAATCCTTTTTATTGCTGTAAGTGTCAGTCAATAGTTCAACACAACCAGGCAGTGATGTGTGGAATTGGATGATTTGGAAATGCCTATCTATCCCTATTTTACTGTATGCTCTAAAGTCTTTCAATGTGTTGTTAAATATATAAAAAGTTTAATTTATTGTATTTTATCCTTTTTTTGCATAATAAACTTGCTTGTCTCTTAAAACCAATTCTACAGTGTTGCATTTTGTGTTTCACCAAAGGATCATCTCATTAAAAACAAAAGTAAAATATAGTTCATCAAGCCAGATTGCTGTCTGGAATCTGTCGCATCCAGTAATAACATCGGCTGGAATCGTAACACAAGTGTGTTCAAGATTAGTGAAGGATAACCTGATTAAAAATAAAAATAAAATATGTTTCATTAAGCTAGATTTCATTCTAGGATCTGACATGACCGTCAGCTGGAATGGTTACATAAGAGTGTTCAAGATTTTAGGGATAGATAGGCATTTCCAAATCATCCAATTCCACACATCACTGCCTGGTTGTGTTGAACTATTGACTGACACTTACAGCAATAAAAAGGATTCGACTGTTAATGAAATGATTGCAAGATAATTATGTATAAGATAGGCCATTAAACTCGGCTTCTCTCCATTATGCTACAATAAACCATAGTCTTAGCATTACAACATCCAATTGGTTTTTAAATGAATCCAAGAACACCTCCTGTACTCTTTCATCTGTCTTTGTATTAACTACTATTTGTGTCATGAAGAATTTGCTTTAGTTAGTCTCAGACTTGCCCCTTAGCTAAAGCTGTATTTCATTGGTTTTAAAAAATAGTTTTCATTGTTTTGTTATTACTGTTAACTATCATCATCTGGCTGTCTTGTCCGAGCAATGCTGAAGTCCTCTGTGAATGCTGTAGTCACAACAAATACAAAATTATCTCCATCCATGAATGAGGTTTCGCATTCCCAATGCAACAATGTAACAGTCCCAAAAACAGTCCCATAATAAACAAAAATATAAACTTTCTTAATTCCTGCAAGCTAAGCCAATCAGCATTTGCAAGTTTTGCTTTTTAACCTGAGTGCTTTTAGTTTGCTGAAGCAAATCTGGTTTGTTAAATTTTACATTTGAGTTTACAAATAGCTATATGTTCAGAGATATATAACCATGCAACAAAGATGTGGAAACAATATGTCACTGTGGGAGTGCCTAATCTGTGAGCAGACACCCAAAGGAGTTAATGGAAGAAATTACTATTGATTCAGTCAAATAAAACTTGGAAAAATTTCTTTCAGTAAGAAACATTTTGTGATACACCATATGTGTAATATGAAACGTGACTTGTACTGGGAAAGCAAAACATGACTTTAGACCTATAGTTCCCAAGCCTCTCCATCATTAGAGTTTTCTCATGTCATTTTCAGTTATGTTGTAGACTGATAGCATTTGATTGCAATGTTTGGTCAGCAATTCCATTATTGTAGTGTCATGTGACTACTGGGATTGTGAAATGTGACCTGGATAATACAAGGAGGGAAGTACTTGCGTTAGAGACAGTTACAAAGGGCTCACTATCAGCTGATTCCTGAGAAAAGGAAGTTGCTAACAAGGAAAGATTGATTAGTTGGATCTGTATCATTGCAGTTTGACAAGCTAAGGTGTGACCTTATTGAAATAACCCTTGACAGGATAGATGCTGACAGGATGTTTCCCCTCACAGGAGAATCTCGAACTAGGATGTGCTGTTTCAAAGTAAGGGGTGTCCTTTTAAATGGAGACGAAGGGAGATCGCTTCTCTCAGAAAAATCATTCGGAATTCTCTTCCACCGAGAGTATTTGTGGCTGGGCCAATAAATTTATTCAAGGCTAAACTAGACAATTTTTGTTAAGATTATGGGAGTATGCAGGAAAGTGGAGATTAGGCCACAAACAGATCAGCCATGGTCTTATTGACTAATAGAGTAGGTTCAATGGCCAAATGGCTTACTGGAGCTCCGAATTCCTACATTTTTTTACAGAGTCATACACATTGAGAGCAGCCTTCAGTCCAACCTGTCCATGCCGACCGTAATCCCAAACTAAACTAGTCCCCCCTACTTGCGTTTGGCCCATATCCTTCCAAACCTTTTCCATTCATAAACTTGTCCGAATGTCTTTTAACTGTTATAACTGTACCTGCATCCACCACTTCCTCTGGCAGTTCCTTCCACATGAAGTTGCCCTTCATGTCCTTTTTAAATCTTTCTCCTCTCACCTTAAAAATATGCCCCTAGTTTTGAAATCCCCCACCCTAGAGAAAGGACCTTTATCATTCACCTTATTGATGCCTGTCATGATCTTGTAAACCTCTATAAGGTCACTATTCAATCTCCTAGCTTTTGTGGACTTCAGTGATTTTGTCGAGAAATTCTATATTCTGAAGAAGGCCTTGTGTTTTTTTCAGATTTTACTCAGTTATGTACAAGTCAATGATACCCTAGCACAATTAACACATCTCTAGGAGAAAAATGTAGTCAGTTATGTTGAATGACAGCACAAAAAAGTATTAACGAGGAAAATTAACTAAATCATTGAAACATTGTCATTCAAATTAGATCTTTTCTCAGATTATGTTGCAACATACATTCTTCATAAAATTCCACATTTTTGATGTTTTATGAAATCACATTGAATCTAGAACACAGATACAGCCATTCTGCCGGAGTTTATGCTCCACGTGAACATCCTGCCACACCTCTTCATCCAACCTTCCCAGCACCCTTCTAGTCTTTTCTCCCTTTCATATTTAATGAGCTTCCTGATATGTGCTAATATTGTATTACTATCAACATGGATTGTGCTACTTCCATGGACTCAGTTCTGTATTGTTACACCTTCATGGATTCTGCCCCTATCCTTGGTGTTGGCTGTCTGTAATGCACTCTTGCTTTCATCAGCTAAACTGCTCATAATCTGAGTGTGTTATATCTGGTTTCACTTTTAACTTAGAGTGGCACAATGGCTCAGCGATTAGCACTGCTGCTTCACTCCACTGTCTGTGTAGAGTTTGCACATTCTTAGAATGCTTGAGTGTTTGAACTGAGGACCCCATTACATTTCCTGGACAGTTAACAACTAGCCTCATTGGTGTGGGTCTTGAGTCCCACCTAGGCCAGACCTAGTGACGATAGCAAATTCCTTTGCCTCAGGGGGATTAATTAACCAGACGGACCTCTCCCCTAACAATCAGCATCAGCTTCACACTCATAATAAGATTCTTTTTTCCAGATTTCTAAAATGTCTGTGTGGGTTTCTTCTGGGAGCTCTGGTTTCCTCCCACAGTCTAAAGATGTGCTGGTTAGATGTATTGGTCATGCTAAATTACCCATAGTGTCCAGGAATATGCAGGTGAGGTGGATTAGCCATCGGAAATACAGGATTACAGGGATGAGGTGGGTCTGGGTGGGATGCTCTTCAGAGGATTGGTGTGGACTGGATAGGCAGAATGGCCTCCTTCCACCTATACAGATTCTCTGATCCTCTAAGAGTAACTGTTGTCAGATACACAGTAAGTTCTGTAAATGCTTTACTCACATTCTCATTAAAAGAGTGCTGTTGACAGCACCCCAGTACAATTCTTCTGTTCTGAATCTTGATAGAGTTGCATTATTGCATCTATCATCAATAGTAACATATTACCATTAACATATACTTGCCTTTAAATATTTCATGTCATATGTCTTGACCATTCTGAGAATTTTCAGTGACGGCTGAGGCTCAGAGGATGTCCAGACTGTTATAATATGTACATGTTATAATATTATAACATGTACTTTTAACTTTGTAATAGTGACTATCCTTCAAAACCTACAGAAATGGCTGTGTCCAATTATCATAACAAAGGTCAAATGAGTACCCAATTTGTTTTTCTCTCTCCTTCACTCTCTCTCTTTGTCTTTTTAATTCTTTCTCTCTTTCATTTTCTCACTTTCTCTCTCTCTTTCTCTTGCTTGCTTTCTTTTGGATTTCTCCCAGTTTTTTGGTCAGCACCTCATCCTGTTTCCTGCTCAGTCCTATTTTATGGTGCAGATGTCCTTGGCACATCTCCCATGTGTCTGCTCTTCATTTGAACCATGACATAAATGCCAGTAGGCCATGCAACGGTGGGCAAGGTCATTGCTGGGATTAATACTGTCACTGCCTACTATCCACAGAATTCTGCTTGCTGGAGACATCACTAGAAAAACAGTGTTGGCATACCTTGTCCCAGTCAATCTAAAGTTTCAATCCAATTTCCTGACAAGAGCAATAAATTCCAGCAGAGGCTGTTGGTCAAACGCGGAGTTTTCCTGGTCTCCAACTTCACATCCTCGACAGATTTGTAAATAGGATCAATAGGAAATGCCCACAAATGAAACAACAACAAAAACTCACTGGTCTTGGCTTTGCACCTCATCTCCAACAGTGTAGCACATCTCAGCACTGCAGAGTCCATTAGGTTATTTGCTCAAAGCTTTTAAGAAGGTAGAACATAGAGCAATACAGCACAGGAATAAGCCCTGTCTGTGCGCATCATGATGCCATTCTAAACTAATCTACCTGCATGTGGTCTGTAACCCTCTATTCTCTGCCTGTTCACTTGTCTGTCTAAAGGCCTCTTAAACTTTGTTATTGTATCTGCTTCTTCCACTTCCCCATCAGCACGTTCCAGGCACCTACCATCCTCTGTGTAAAAGAACTTCCCTCACACATCTCCTTTAAACTTTTCATCTCTCACCTTTAGTCTATGCCCCCTGGTGTTTGGCATTTCCACTCTGGAAAAGAGACTCCAAATATCCATCCTATCCATTCCTCTCATAATGTTATATACTTCTATCAGGAATACAAGATGCTCCCCTTACCTGACAGAAATGTGTTGTGTACCCTTTCTTGCATGAGATTCAGTGCCTAACATTTCAAATGTGGTCTGGCCAAGGAGCTATACATCTGGAATACCACTCTCTCACTATTCAGTCAAACTCCCTTGTGAAAAGGCCAACATTCTATGCTTTGTGAATAATCAAGAAAAGAGAACTATTGAGCTCTCAAGATCAGGAATTGAAAGGAACGGTTGAGTCAAATCTATAGATGTGACAGAAAAAGGAATTCTCTGATAGTTGAGGACTGTGAAGTGATGATGTTGGGAATGGATGGGATTTTGTTTTGAAATCTTTCAAATTGTGTTATACGCAAGTAGTTTGGTTTGTCCTACTATATCTTCATTTCTTTTGTGAATTAAACTTCCACTTTATTGTTAAAATCAAATCTGCAGGCTGTCGTGCTTATGTTTCAGTGAGAGATGACCAAGTTAGTTGAACAAATAAATCTGGTGTACTGAGGTAGATGTCAGTTTGGGAAGCGACTTGTCCGGTAGTAACATCAGCTAGAACTTTACTAAGGTATTAATAGGATAGCTCTGCAGCTTGTCTCTGAAATTACACAATGGGATCTTTCCCAGACAGATAGATGGAATTGGGATTACTAGGCCAGAGACACTACCACGATACCAACATCTCTCTCTGGACAGTTGGACAACCCATTGATTTGAACTCTGCTGCTCATCGCTGAAGTAATACAATGGGATCTTTCCCAGGCAAGTAGATGGGGCTTCATTTTAATTTTCACTTCAAAGCCAATACTTTATACAGTACTCCCTCATACTGGAGGAGTCAGTCTGGATTTTTGTGCTGAAACCCTGGAGCAGGAATTGAATCTACAACCTTGTGGCTCAGAAACAAGAGCCCACAGGCGTAAATGTACACAAGAGCCAAGTTATTGAGTGCCAGGCATTTTAGGCTTCCAAGTGTCTGTGGAGTAAACAAATCGTTGTGGCAGCCCAGGACTTGGTGCTTTTGTATTGACTATGCCTCACAGTGTTAACCCTTATCTCAAGAGCAAAGTAATTTGGGGATCAGGTGGTTTGGTGTCACTGTCCTGTGTTTAAAAATGGTAAAGCACTAAAAAACAAAGTGCCTATCAAGATATCACTTTGGAAGAGCACATACACGTCGGGGCCATCTGTTTGTACTCTTAAGAGGTGTTTTCTTTGAGTAGTACATTCTGAAAACTATGTTAGCGTGTGTTTATAGTACAACTGATCAAGTCTTGTAGTTGAAGTACTTCTAAATATTTGAAATACTTCTGAATGAATGAAGCACTTATAATTGCTGTTGAAGTGCTTTTGAATGGTAATCACTGTTGTAACATCGGAAATAAACTGTGAAGTCATGCGTAGCAAGCTGCAACAAACAGTAATATGATATCGATGAAATCATCTGTAGCTTTAATACTGTCTGAGGGATAGATAATGAGTGAGACACTAAGGAAAAATCCCTTGCTTTTTCATTGAATAATTCCATGGGATCTTTTACTCCCAACTGGGAGGACAGCCTTGGTTTAACATCTCATCTCTAGCACTCCCGGTACTGCATTGGAGTGTCCATCTAAATTATGTGTTAAAGCTTTTCAATCCACAATTCTCAGATTCTGAAACAAGATGATCATTTACAAAGGTCATTTTGTAAAGTGTAGTCATCAGGCCGAAGTGGATGGATACAGTCAAGTTAACTTTCTCAAATAATATGTGGCTGTAAAAGCAGCTTCAGAGTCTGGAAACATGCCCATGGAAGCAGAAAGCTAAACCTCACAAGATGCTTTCATTTCCTGCCACTGGGGAACAAGCACCAGAAATCTCAAGTGGCTCCCACCAATGATCCTTGACATGGGACTCTGGTTGAAACTGAGCTGAGCTCTCCCATGTGCCGGCAGTCTGATTTTTCCAGCAATGGTCTGTCTAACAGTCCAGAGAGAGATGTTGGTATAGTGGTAGTGTCTCTGGCCTAGTAATCCCAATGTTTGGGTTAATGCGTGAGGTCATGGGTTCAAATCCCAGCACAGCTGCTACTGGAATTTACTTCAATGAATTAACAAGCCTGGAATTGGTGCAACTCCCAGATCATCTCCTCTACCCTGAAGCTCTTCAACTATGTCCTGAAATGGACTTGAAAACTGTCAATCATTGTAAAATCCCATCTGGTTCACTAATGTTTTTCAGGGAAGGAAATCTGATGACCACACGACTCCAGACCAACAGCACAAGTGGTTTTCTCCACTAGCAGGATGCTGCCATTAAGCCATTGTGGAGGCAGGATTAATTGAGGCATTCAAAGGAAATTGTCTGAAGAGGAAACAACAACAGAGGACTGTGGGGAAGCATTACTAGCTCAATTCCTCTTGGAGAGTGCACTGGCAGGGACATGACATGCTGATTGACATCCTTCTGCGCTGTGATGCTGTTGTTTAATTCTGATACTGTGGATTACAAAGGATGGAACGATTGTAACTCCCCACAGCTGCATATAACACAGCATCACAGGCTCAGCATAAATTTTGGGAGCACTGGTTAATTGTTAACTGCTCTTTTAATTGATCTAATATCCAATTTTAATAAGCCATTCGGTTTAAGGGATGTTAGACATCAGGTAAAATGCTGATCTTGTCAGCAACATTTACACTCAATCAAAAAATAAAGAGCAACACAGGGATGGTCATCACTGTGACATGAGGGGTGTCCAATCTTGCTATGAATCCACGGAAAATGGGATATGAGGGAGGACAAAGTCTGCAAACAAATGGGCCTTCATTAGTTAGCCTTGAGGTAAGAATGCAGCAAGTGCAATACTGATAGACTGACTGTGGCAGCGTGGATTATAAAACCGGGAGAAAAAACCAAGCTGAGGGGCTGTTGCTAATTAACCAGCTTTACATAGCCACTTGTACCTTGCTGTCTTTGCAAGGTGATTTTATGCATGGGCTTGAAATCTGTAGAACTTTTATACTGTAGCCTTATTAATATTCCATTAACATGAATAGTTTCAATGCATTTCAATAAACAAATAAGAACCTGATTTATTTTAAAAACATAATTTATACCCATATGAATTATTCACAAATCTTTAATGGAGATGCTTGTGGTTTATATTGAGCTTACTAGACAATCTTTCTGCAATGTTGCTTTATTCATAAGGTGATGGGTTTCTTTCTATTTCATGCGAAGGCTGGAGAAGAAATCTGCCCTCAGTGTGACCAGAGTTGGAGATGTTCAGTTACGAAGATAAGTTGGGAAAGTTAAGGTTGTTTTGCTCCCACCAGTTTGGGTTCACCAGATTAGATGACCGCTCAGGACACTCCTGCAAGATTGCCTCTGAGCTTGTGAATTCTCCACTTTGCACACACACTACCATCTTTGTCCTTGGCCTACACTGTTCCAACAAATACAACGCAAACCCAAGGAACAGCACCTCAGCCTACAACTGAGCACTTCACAATATTCTGGACTCAACATTGAACACAACAATTTCTGTCAAAAATCTGTGCATTTTACAGTGAATAATACAGTAACATACAGAAAAAGGCTTCTACGTTTTTCCACAATCCAACACCATTTTGAACAGTTTAAGGATAGAAAGAGTAAAATGGTATAACTGAAAGAGAGTCATTTATTACTCATTTCTGTCGTCAAAGGACGTGAATCAAGAGGTTGAACAACAGATGAAGCAACCTGCCTCAAGCTGTCTCTGTTCAGTAACCCCACAAATGGTTCTCTCCACTAACAGTATGCTGCCATTAAGCCAAACACTTTGCAGAGGCAGGTTTAGTGAGTGGCTTGGAGAGGAACTTGAAGGTGATGATGTTCCCACATTTCTGCTACACTTGTCTTTTTAGATGGAAGTGGTTGTGGGTTTGGAAGGTGCTGTCTGAGTGAATTTCTGTAGTGCACTTGTAGATAGCACGCACTGCCGCTATTGAGCTTCAGTGGTGGAGGGAGTGGAAGTTTGTGGATTTAGTGCCAATTAAGTGGGCTGCTTTGTCCTGGATGGTGTCAATCCTCTTGAGTGTTGTTGGGCTGCACTTATCAAGGCAAGTAGGAAGCGCCCCATTGCTTGTGACTTGTAGATTGTGGACAGGCCTTGGGGAGTCAGGATGTGAGTTACTCACTGCAATATTCCTAACTTCTAATCTGCTCTTGTAGCCATTGTTGGTGAGGGGCTCATGCCCGAAATGTTGATTCTCCTGCTCCCTGGATGCTGCCTGACCTGCTGCGCTTTTCCAGCAATACATTTTCAGCCATTGTTGGTGAGTCCAGTTGAGATTCTGGTTAATGATAACCCTCAGGAAGTTGATAGTGAGGGATTCAATGATGGAAACGCCATTGAATGTCAAGGAGTGGTGGTTAGATTGTCTTTTATTGGTGATAGTCATAGCCTATGTGGCATGAGTGTTACTTGCCACTTGTCAGCCCAAGCCTGGATATTGTCCATATCTTGTTTCTATGCTGAGCATTATAAATCATGGAGGGAACACAGCTCCTCAGAAATGCTTATGACACAATATCACAGGCTCGCATAAATTTTGGGAGTGTTGGTTTTAGCTGAGCAATGGACTGTATGAATGTAAGATTCACCCTAAGAGATTGGGCTAACGTCCAGTTGACATGGGCCCTGTTGGCAGCAAGCTAATATTCTAATCAGATTTTTGGTCAGCTGACTTAGGGTTCTGAGTTGTGAGTTGGGGTCACAGAATGGGGTCACAGGGATTATGGTGGGGAGTGAGGGGATGGGAGAAAAATCTTAGAATCCCTATAGTGTGGAAACAGACCTGTCAGCCCAACAAGTCCGCACTGACCCTTCACAGAGTATCCCACCCAAAACCATTCCTCTACATTTACCCTTGAGTAATGCACCTAATCTACACATCCCTGAACAGTATGGACAATTTAGCATGGCCAATTCACCTAACCTGAGCATCTTTGTACTGTGGGAGGAAACCGGACCACCCAGAGGCAACCCCACAGACACAGGGAGAATGTGCAAACTCCATAACAGACCTGAGGCTAGAATCAAACCCGGGCCCCTGGTCCTGTGAGGCAGTAGTGCTAACCACTGAGCCATCGTACCACCAATGGGTGGGGATGGAGAGCAGAGAAGGCAGGATGAGGAAAGGTCAGAAGACCATAGGTAAGGAGAGGGACAAGTCTGTGAAAGCAAACTAATTAATCAACCTGCTGAGCATCTTGCAGGTGACATAACCATTGAGGCTTTCAATAAATAAAGATTAGATCATGAAGAACTGAAAAAATTGGGCAGGATATGACACACAAAATCTACCTTGTTGATAATCAATTGCTAATAAATCTTACAACTGGCAGTTTTATTAGAATTGTTTGAGGAATTAAGAAGCATGCTAAATAGAGGGAAGCCAGTAGATATCACATAAAACAGCCTCCTAATAGCATTAGCAGACATGGCTCCTCATGGAGATTGGGGACAGCAGCAGACTCTTCAAGACGGTGGCATCAGCAAGGCAACACCTGTGGCTGGTATGGGACTCTGAGCCAGGCACTCCCGGTTGCAGTAGGCCCAGAGTGGGGACTCCTGGCCCTGGTAAGGCAGCAACAGCAGCGACTACAGCATGATACGCCCAGAGCAGGGGCTCCTGGTGTCATCAAGGGCAGTCGTGGAGCTGGGAATTCCTAGCTGCGGTTGCAGTAGGCTGAGAGCAGGGTGTCCTGATTACCAATCAGGCAGCATTGGCACTGGACTCCTGGTTGAGGAGGAAGTATGGATTCAGCATGGGACTCCATGGCAACGGTGATGTGGGCCCTGCGATGAAGAGCTGGCACCTAAAATGTGGCGACTCCTATATTGGTGTGTCCGGTGCAAGTAGCAAGGTGGTGGAGGACTCTATTTCAGTTATACCATTTACTCTTTTTATTCTTAAACTGTTTAAAATGGTGCTGGATTGTGGAAAAAGTAGAAGCCTTTCTCTGTAGTTTACTGTATTATTCACTGTAAAATGCAAGTTACAGTAATAAATCATTCTATATTTTGATTTCCAAAAGGCATTCAATAAGATAGTACAATTAGGCTGTTTAATATGATAAGAGCCATGGTGTCGGGGATGTATATTAGCATAGATAGAAGACTGGCTAGCTAATAGAAGACAGAGAGTTCGAATCGAGGGGCATTTTCAGGATGGCAATCTAAAACTAGTGTAGTGTCACAGGGGTCAGTGCTGGGTCCACAATTATTTACAATGTATATAGATGGCTTGGGTGAGAAAAGTCAATGTACTAAAGACAAGTTTGTGGAACACGTAAAAACAGATGGGAAAGCAAGTCATGAGGGTGACACAGAGTCTAGGGAGGGATGTAGACTGGTTAAGTGAGAGAGTAAAAACATGGCAGATGAAATATAAGATGGGAAAGTGTAAGTTTATGCCGAAAGAATAGAGGAGTTGAATATTATTTAAGTGGAGAAAGACTTCTGAAAGCTGCAACACAGAGGGATTTAGAGTTATTGTGTCATACAGCATGGAAACAGACCACTCGGTCCAACTCATCCAGACCAACCAGGCATCCCAATCTGACCTAGTCCCATTTGCCAGCATTTGACCCATATCCCTCTAAACCCTTCCTTTTCATATACCTATCCAGATGTCTTTTAAATGTTGTTTTTGTACCAGTGTCCGCCAGTTCTTCTGGCAGCTTGTTCCATACTCACACCACCCTCGGCAGGAAAAAGTTACCCCTCAGGTCTCTTTTAAATCTTTCCCCTCTCAGCTTAAACCTAGCTCTCTGGTTTTGGTCTCCTCCATCCTGGGGAAAATAGCTTGGCTATTCACCTTAGCCATGTCCGTCGTGATTTTACAAACCTCTACAAGGTCACCCTCAGTCTCCAACAATCCAGAGAAAGGAGTCCCAGCCTATTCAGCCCTCCTTATAGCTCAAACCCTCCAATCCCAACAACATCCTTAGAGATCTTAGCTGCACCCTCTCAAGTTTGACAACATTCTTCCTATAGCAGAGTGACCAGAATTGTACACAGTATTTCAAAACTGGCCTCACTAATGCCCTGTATAGTTGAAATTTGGGGAGTTATTACACATAAATCAGAAAAAACTAGCATCCAAGATCACCAGGTAACAGGGAAGGCAAATGAAATGTTAGCCTTTATATCAGAGAAAATAGATTATAAAAATAGGGAAATCTTACTAAAAGTATACAAGGCATGAGTCAGACTATACCGACAATGATATCAACAGTTTTGGTCTTCAAATCTAAGGAACAATATGTTGGCATTGGAGCGAGTCCAGAAAAGATTCACAGAGATGATTCTGGATTTGGAGGGGTTTGCTCATGAAGAGAGGTTGGGTAGTTTGAGCTTCTACTCATTGGAGTTGAGAAGAATGAGAGTTGACCTTATTGAACAAATGAGGCTCTTAGAGGACTTGACAGGGTAGATGAGGAAAGGCTGGTTCCCCTTGTGGGCGAGTCTAGGACCACAGGGTAAAGGAGAGTAACTCCTTTACTCTCAAAGTAAAGGAGTTGCACATTTAAGACAGAGATGAGGAGAAACATCATCTCTCAGGTGGTTGTGCATCTATGAAAGTTTTTATGACAGAAGGCTGTCAAGGTTGTGTTCAGTGTATTTGGTCAATGCTGAGACAGATTTTTAATCAGTAAAGGAAAGCAAGGCTTACAAGGATAAAGCAGGAAAATGAAGTTGAGGATTATCAGATCAGCACTGATCTTATTGAATCATGGAGCATTCTGCTCCTATGTCTCATGGTCTTATGTGTGCCAATTGTCTCTCTCAGAACAATGCCGATCCAAGTTAGCAACTAGTGCACTTCTGGAGGAGGTTGGATTCCTCTCTCTAATCTCTAAATTTTCAGCCAACAAATGGACCCCATGGAGTTGAATTTCTCTGCCTATGTGTGACAAGATCATTGTTGTGTGGTCACTATGTTATTATAATTGGGTTCAATTGTAATTAAGCACAATTAAGACTGCTAAATGCTCAGCAATCATAGGCTTGCTCTGCCGTACTGGTACAATGCTTTGACTTCACAGATGGATAAGGAACATAGGAGCAAGAGGAGTCCATTCAGTCGCTCAGGTCTGCTCTGTCCGGGTCATGGATTATTGTCTATCTCAACACCATATTCCTGTGCTATCCACATCTCTGTTGATGCCATTAGTAACTAGAAATCTATCGATCTCTGTCTGGAAAGTTTTTAATTATTGAGCTCCTACAGCCCTGGGAGAAAGGTTCCTCCTCATTTTAGTCCAATTTGTCCTCCCTTTTATTCTGAGACAGTTCTAGACATCACAGCCAGGGGAAACATCCTTTCTTCATCGACTCAGACTATCACTTTTAGAATTTGTTAGCGGCTCAGTGGTTAGCACTGCTGCCTCACAGCACCAGGGACCCAGGTTCAATTCCAGCCTCGAGCGACTACCTATGTAAAGTTTGTACATTCTCCCTGTGTCTGTGTGAGTTTCCTCCGGGCGCTTCAATTTCCTCCCACTGTCCAAAGATGTACAGGTTAGGTGGATTGGCCATGTTAAATTGCCTCTAGTGTCCATGGATGCACAGGCTATGTAGGTTAGCCATGGGAAATGC
This sequence comes from Chiloscyllium plagiosum, assembly GCF_037043375.1. Taxonomy (NCBI): domain Eukaryota; kingdom Metazoa; phylum Chordata; class Chondrichthyes; order Orectolobiformes; family Hemiscylliidae; genus Chiloscyllium; species Chiloscyllium plagiosum. The sequence goes on from NW_028270155.1 coordinate 17,455,614, forward strand.
AGAATTATAGGGATAGGGTAGGGAGGTGGGTCTGGGTGGGATGTTTTTCAGAGAGTCGGTGTGGACCTGATGGGCCAAATGATCTGATTCACACTGTAGGGATTCTATGATTCTAAGTTTCTAGAGATCACGTCTCATTCTTCTAACCTCTTGAGAGTACAGACCTAATCGCCTCACAGAGAAGTCCCACCATCACAGGAATCCATCTAGTGAACCTCTGTTGCACTTATTGTTTGTCAAGTTAATCCTTCTCTCGACAAGGGGACTAGAACAGTTCAAAATACTCCAGGTACAGTTTCACCGGTGTTCTTTACAACTAAAGCAAGATTTATTTGATCCTCTACTCAAATCCTTTTGCAATAAAGTGAGCATACTGTGTGCCTTCTGAATTGCTTGCAGTACCTGCATGCTAACTTTCAGTGACTTATAAACCAATACACCTAGGTCCCTTTGGACATCAATACTTTTCAATCTCTCACCATTTAATAAATACTCTGCACCATCAATCCTCCTCCTACCAAATTCAATAACCTCACATTTAACCAGATTATGTTCCACATCCATGCTCATGCCCACACACTCAGTCTGCCTAAATCCCCTTGAAGTGTTTTAGCATCCTCCTCCTATTCCCACTACATTTGTCCAATCTGCAAACTTGGAAATAATCCAATTAGCCTCCACATCCAAATCATTGATGGAGATTTTGAACAGCTGGAGCCCAAGCACTGATCCATGTGAAACCCCACTCATCACAGCCTGACAATCTGAGAGTGATCCATTTATTCCCATTGTGTGCTTTCTGATGTTAATTAATCCTCAATTCATGCTCATTTATTAGCCCCATAGGCTTTACTTTTGTGTACCAACCTCCTGTGTTGAACCTTATCAAAAGCCTTCCAACAATCCAAATACACCACATCCACCAGTTATCCCTTATTGACTCTGTTAGTGACATCTTCATAAACCCCTATAGATTAGTAAATATGATTTCAGCTTCCTAAATCCAAGTTGATTCTGTTCTATCAGACAATTATTTTCTAGACATCCATGATCGCATCCTCTATAATAGATCCCAATATTCTCCCTACTACAGTTGTCAGGCTAATAGCTCTGTAGTTTTCCATTTTTACTCTTCCTCTGTTCTTAAACAGTGGGGTTGCATTTAAAACTTACAGAATTAATAAAATGTTGAGAAATGATCACCAAGGCATCCATTATCTCTGCATGCACCTCCTTCAGTACTCTCACAATTTCTTAATATCAATTCTCCTGCCTCAGCCCATATTTGTCTTTACCCACCTATTCCTTTTTACAATCTATTTTTGTGTTTTTTGCTATCTTGCATTCATAGTTTACTCTCTCCTTCTTGATCAATTTCTTGGACCACCTTTGCAGGATTTTAAAATTCTCCCAATCCTTAGGCTTACAATTTGTGGATGAACTTTATAAGTTTCCTCCTTTTATCTAATACTATCTTCTTGTTAGCCATAGTACATTTTTTTCCTGTTAGGCATTTCTGCCTTAAATGAGTTATGTTTTCTGAAAAGCAAGCATTACTTACTTAAATACCATCCATTGCCTATCTATTATTAAATCTTTGAATGCGTTTTTCTAATCTACTACAGCCAACTTCCTCCTCATTCTTTGATAATTACCCTTGTTTAGATTTAGTACCCTAATTTCAAATTGAACTCCATCTTTATCAAGCTTAACAGAAAATTCTACCATATTATGGTCACTATTCCCTTAAGTGTGTTTTACAAGATTATTGATGAGCCATTTCTCATTATATAATATTAGATCTAAAATAGTCAATGTCTTATTTGGTTCCTGAACACATTGCTCCAAATATTATCTCAAGCACACTCCAGGAATTCTTCATCCACCACATTGATTCTCATTAGCTTTACCCAGTCTATATATAGATTGAATTTACCAATGATTGTCATGACTATAAACTCTTCTAATTTCCTGATTTGTACCATGCCCTGAATTCCCACACCAAAAACAACTCCTACCAATGTTCATTGTCTCTCGCTGTTTCTTAGCTCCACCAGATTCTACAATTTCTTCTTCCATTCAGAGATCCCCTCTTCCTAATAACTTATACCACCCCATTTAATCAGCACCACCCATTTCCTTTTCATTATTGCTTTTCCCTGTTAAATGTCGAATATCCTTTAATATTCAGTTCTCAGTTTTGTTCACCTTGTAGCCACGTCTTCAAAATAGAACTTCTTTTTTCCTTTACTGGTGCCATCAATTCATCTATCTTGTTATAAACACTGCTTGCATTCAGATAGAGTGTTTTTAATTCTTTTCTTTCATTCTATAATATGACACTGTTTGATTGTTGGGTTTGCTTCTTCTGATTTCCACTTTCACTTACAGCTTTTGTACTTTCCATAATCAGCTTTATTTTTATTCTATCTGAATTCCCTCTTAGGTTCCCACCCACCTGAAAAGCTACTCTATATTCTCCCCAACAGCACTTGCAAATCTCCCTGTGAGGTTATTAGTCCCAGTTCTGCTAAATCTGTCCTGCTTATTCAGGTCCCAGGGTCCTAGAGGTTGAAAGCCCTCCCTCCTGCAAACTTTTTCCAACCACAAGTTAATTCACTTAATCTTATTTCTATGCTCATGAGCGTGTGATACAGACAGCAATTCTGAGACTACTGCCTTTGAGGCCTTACTCTTCAGGCTCTTGCCAACCTCCGTACATTGTACTCCACGTCCTCATCCCCCCTACCAATATTATTGATGCCAACTCTGGCTCATGATCCTCCACCAGAAAAATGCCCTGCGCCTGCTCGCTGACATCTTTGACCCTGTCACCGGGGAGATAATATACCATCCTGGTGTCTTACCGAGAGTGACACACACAGGATGTCTGTTCCCCTAACTATTGGTTCACCTACCACTATCTTCTTTGTACACTTAGATTAGATTACTTACAGTGTGGAAACAGGCCCTTCGGCCCAACAAGTCCACACCGACCCGCCGAAGCGCAACCCACCCATACCCCTACATTTACCCCTTACCTAACACTACGGGCAATTTAGCATGGCCAATTCACCTGACCTGCACATCTTTGGACTGTGGGAGGAAACCGGAGCACCCGGAGGAAACCCACGCAGACACGGGGAGAATGTGCAAACTCCACACAGTCAGTCGCCTGAGTCGGGAATTGAACCCGGGTCTCTGGCGCTGTGAGGCAGCAGTGCTAACCACTGTGCCACCGTGCCGCCCACTTCTTTCTCCTATCCCAACTATGCACTTTTATGAGCACTTTTATGCCATGAACATGGCTGTTTCTACAATCCTCTAATGAGCCCATTGCCCTCACTGATATTCAAAATAGAGGCTAATGAATGAGATGGGTTCAGGAGACTTCCCCAATATCTGCCTCTCTAGACCAACTAGGTCACCCATTACCATTCTGTTTGCCTGGTTTTAAGAACAGGAATTCCACGCTGCTGAGCTGTCCTGCCATGCCTTAAGACTGCTTCCACACTGTTTACTTTGAACTGGAGATCATTAAGTAGAAGGTAAAATTACTCACCTATCAGTTCTGTTGCTGACAGCCTACTGTTGCATTAACCTGTGCAGTCATTTGGTATTTTCATATGAGAATGAAAACCATAAGTGCTCAAAAATAGCAGAATATAATGGGGGAGAGTAGAAAGTAAGTCATTATCTGAGTTAGGGTCTAATCCAACCTGGCGATGTGGCCTATTTTGATTAAGGGTCACAGACCTTAAACCTTAACTCTGTTTCCCTCTTCACAGATGCTGCTTAAATTTGCAAATATTTCCAGAGTCTTCTGTTTTTATCAATGTTGATCTCTCTCACTTACCGACTATGCCACGCAGTCCAGCATTTTCTATTGTTATATTTTGAAATTTAAGCATTTAAAAGTCACACCAAGCCATTTGGTGTTCACTCAATTAGCTGCTATTTGATGACTGAACACTTTGTCCCAACATATTCAGAAATCAATAGGCTGAACAATATTCAATAACTGAGATTTGCAAGGTTTGTGAAGATTTGTAGCTCAGGTTGAGATTTAGGGTGTAGGTTTGCTCGCTGAGCTGTAGGTTTGATATCCAGACGTTTCATTACCTGGCTAGGTAACATCATCAGTGGCGACCTCCAAGTGAAGCGAAGCAAAGTGTCTCCTGTTTCTATTTATATCTTTCTCCTGGATGGGGTTCCTGGGGTTTGTGGTGATGTCATTTCCTGTTCGTTTTCTGAGGGGTTGATAGCTGGCATCTAGATCTATGCGTTTGTTTATGGCGTTGTGGTTGGAGTGCCAGGCCTCTAGGAATTCTCTGGCATGTCTTTGCTTAGCCTGTCCCAGGATAGATGTGTTGTCCCAGTCGAAATGCTGTTTTTTTTTCATCTGTGTGTAGGGCTACGAGGGAGAGAGGGTCGTGTCTTTTTGTGGCTAGCTGGTGTTCGTGTATCCTGGTGGCTAACTTTCTTCCTATTTGTTCTACGTAGTGTTTGTGGCAGTCCTTGCATGGAATTTTGTAGATAATGTTGGTTTTGTCCATGGGTTGTACTGGGTCTTTTAATAGTCTGCAAACAAACAAACAAACCAAAGGCACACCCATGGGATCTCCGCTATCAGGATTCATAGCAGAAGCAGTAATGCAAAGACTAGAACAATCAGCCCTACCAACCATCAAACCAAAAATCTGGGTTCGCTACGTAGATGACACCTTTGTCATCACAAAACGAAACAAGATAGAAGAGACATTTAACATCATCAACAACACCCTCACAGGCCTAAAGTTCACCAAGGAGGAAGAAACCGACAAAAAACTCGCATTCCTGGACGTCACAGTCAAAAGAAAGGACAATGGAGAACTACAAACCTTCTTACACAGAAAACCGACAAACACTGACCAAATACTTAACTACACCAGCAACCATCCCAACACACACAAACGAAGCTGTATTAGAACACTATTCCAATGAGCCACCACACACTGCAGCACAGACAAACTTCGAAAAACAGAGGAGAACCACCTATACAACGTATTCAAGAAGAATGGATACTCAAAAAATACAGCGCGCAGATTCCTCAAGAACAAACCACAACAGACCACAGACCAAACACAGCCAGAAACCCTAACCACCTTACCATTCATCAAAGAAGTTTCAGAAATGATAGCCAGATTACTAAGACCCCTCGAATCCTAGTAGCACACAAACCCACCAACACTCTCAAACAAAAACTAACAAACTAAAAAGACGCAGTACAACCCATGGACAAAACCAACGTCATCTACAAAATTCCATGCAAGGACTGCCCCAAACACTACATAGGACAAACAGGAAGAAAGTTAGCCACTAGGATACATGAACACCAGCTAGCCACAAAAAGACACGACCCTCTCTCCCCCGTAGCCCTACACACAGATGAAAAAAATCAGCATTTCGACTGGGACAACACATCTATCCTGGGACAGGCTAAGCAAAGACATGCCAGAGAATTCCTAGAGGCCTGGCACTCCAACCACAACACCATAAACAAATGCATTGATCTAGATGCCAGCTATCAACCCCTCAGAAAATGAACAGGAAATGACATCACCACAAAGCCCAGGAACCCCATTCGGGAGAAGGATATAAATAGAAAACAGGAGACACTTCGCTTCGCTTCACTTGGAGGTCGCCACTGATGATGTTACCTAGCCAGGTAATGAAACGTCTGGATATCAAACCTACAGCTCAGCGAGCAAACTTACACCCTAATAACTGAGATACAAACTAAGTCAAACTTAAGCCAAAAGGAGGGGTGGACAGTCTGTGCTATTGTGCCAGTCTGTGTCTAGCTGGAATGTGATGTTCAAATGATTCCTATTAGCTTTTAAACTACACAAGTGAGATGATGCAGGAAACATTCACTCATTGGGTGTGTTATGAACCAGGCTGGATCCCCTCAAAATAACTTAAGAAGGTAGCTGACACCCTCATTTTTTCTTATTTTAAAAGTACATGTTAGGTGCTGTGTTCCAGATGTAATTCCATTGATCAGACTACTCCACATTAAGCAAACCACAATTTATTCAAACACTATAGTTTAAAATACAACAAAAGAAAGGAATTAGAATAAATTAACTCTACTAGAAAATTTAACAGAATGATAGAAATAGCAGCTATTACTAATTAACTGTTCCAATATGGTAATTCTATTGTCAATTACCTGACAAGTGCATTCTTTAGTTCCATCAATCTCTCCTTACTTGCTCTGCTCTATCAAAACCATTTGGAACATCACTATAAAGTATCCCCTTAACACTCTCTGCTCTAAGCAGAACAATTTAGATCCCTGGTACCATCTGGGCAATCCTATTTTGCACCCACTCTGAAGCCTCACATCCTTGGTATTCTGCCCAGAATTGAACACAATACTCTAGTTGAGGCCTCACCAGAAAATTGGCATCATAAGCTGTGCATCAATGCAAAGCCTAGATTCCCCCACCATATCTGTCCATTTTAAAAACAGGATTCACATTTCAAACAACGACAATTGGCCAGTTTTTTTTTCAACACTAAACTCTTCCAAGTTGCATGTAACTAAATAAAAAACTTTCTTCAGCATATTTTGGGTGTGAGCCAAATTAGAGTGTAATGAGAGAATTTTACAAGAGTCTTAGGCATCTGTGACAATTGTGATTGAACAGTGCTGTGTGACCCGACGTATAATTACTTGTTCCTGAACGCAGGAAGGATTTATGTTCTTAATCTGTGCATGTTTATAGGTCAAACATGCTAGCAAGGACACAATTGTCACAAGATCTAACTTTGCAGTGCCAAGGAGAATGAGTTCTGCAATGAAAGATATGTGGAAATTTGACAGAAACATCAAGAGATTGGAAATACTGAGGACTAAGGTAACAGGGAGCATAGAACTGCCTGAAACTGGTTAAAAAGAGGCCAAACCTTCTTGCTTTGGGAGACCCAAAAGATCTGACTGAAATCGTAAAGATGTAACTTCCTGGAGTTTTCAGGAAGGCAAGAATAGAAACGTACAAAGAGGATCAGGAGCTGGCCATTTGGCCCTTTGAACCTACTTCACTATTCAATATGATCATGGCTGACCCTCTAACTCAATGCCTCACTCTTCCACTCTCCATTAATTATAATATATAATAAAGTCATCATCGTCCTACTAGACAATTACTGTTCTCTCATTGGAGACAAATGACTGGTGGCATTTTAACCTGAGGTCACAGTTATGAATTTGTGTAGAGTATTTGTGAAGTGGAAGGCAGGAAGCTAGAGATTGTTTGTTTAAATGATAGAAGGACAGAGTGTATGGTCCCTTTGAGAGAATAAGTGCTTTTCAAAGCTTGGAGATTTTTTTAAAAATGGGTCTGCAAGCAGCTGTTGATACACAAACAGTTCTAAAATGGAAATATATAACAATTGGCTGTGTGTTTGGAAAACTTTAGGCATGTTTTGTTGTTTTGGTAACTAGCTTGAGTCAGCCAATTAATTTAAACCGAGCCCTAAGATACTGAAAACCTATCACGTTCAGACCTTGATGGTTTTGACTACCAGCAACCAATCTGATTGTAAAGAAATTAATAGGTCATCGAGGATATAAACGAAGTGGGCATTTTGAAAATTGAGAGAGAGTCAACTGCCATCTGAAGAGGTAAGGACTTTCCAGCTCTCAGGAAAAAAAAACAATAAAAGCACAATCTATTTATAAAGGTGTATGGCACTCTTGGATAATATTCTTGACACCAGAAAATGACTAAGAAGATATTTTGGACAGAGGAAGATGATACAGAAAGTTCAAGAAAACACTATGAGTGAACTTTGACAAACTAAGTTTTAATTTATTGTTTTCTTATTACTTGTATTTATATAAGTGGGACCTGTGTTATTGGAGGAGCATACTATTAGAATCTTGTCGTATTTGGGAATAGGTAGTTAGAGAGAGATTGTTCGGTTTGTTAGTAATTCTGCTCACTTGTTCATTGTTGGAGGTAGGCAAATAAATAGTTACTTGTTAATTATAGAGTGCGTGAAAGGATTTCATTTCATCTCACCACACCTCTTATGGCAGATTGAGGGTAAAAGGTAAGTTATATCACTCTTCACATTTCTTTTATCAGATTAACAAGGTGAGGTGAGCTTTCTGAGTGCTTCAGTTATCAGAGGGGTGTCAACTTTCCCTTCGTAACAGTCACCAACACCTCTCAGGTGAGGAACCAGTTTGAGAAGGAGGGAGGTTCATCCCTCAGCTGGTGTGGAAATTGAGCCCACATGGTTGGCCTTATTTTATATTGCAAACTAACTGTCCAGCGAAGAGCTAATTGATGCTCCCCATATTTTAATAGAGTATATATTATAGAATAGTCTACAATTGACACAATGCATTGACTGAGCTAAAAGAGCAAAACGTCTATCAAGAGACTGACTGAGAGATGTCTCTGAGGACTGAATTAACAATGCAATGACTTAAGGGTATCAGGAACCATGTAGTAATAACCAGGCAGCAGTGATGATATCCATGAGGCTACATTAGTTGTCTTTCTTCTTATATTCTTTGTCAAAGAGTGTGGTGCTTGAAAGGCACAGCTGGTCAGGCAGCATCTGAGGAGCAGGAGAATCAATGTTTCAGGCATAAGCCCTTCATCGGGAATGAGCTTTATATTCTTTCCACTGGAGTCAGTTCCAAAATTGTTTCAAGTTTAAAAACCACACAACACCAGGTTATAGTCCAACAGGTTTATTTGCAAGCACTAGTTTTTGGAGTGCTGCTCTTTCTTCAAGTAGCTGTGGAACAGGATCATAAGACATAGAATTTATAGTAAAAGATTACAGTGTCATGCAACTGAAATGATAGAGTCATAGAGTCATAGAGATGTACAGCATGGAAACAGACCCTTTGGTCCAACCCGTCCATGCCAACCAGATATCCTAACCCAATCTAATCCCACCTGCCAGCACCCGGCCTATATCCCTCCAAACCCTTCCTTTTCATATACCCATCCAAATGCCTCTTAAATGTTGCAATTGTACCGTGAACAAACCTAGATTGCTGTTAAGTCTATCATCTTTTAGAATGGGTTGCAAGTTTTGGTTCATTAAAATGTAAATCCCATAACTTTTCTTAAGACACATTCTCAAGATAATTTAAGTTTTTTTTTGAAAAGTGACATCTCAGGTCATACAATGCATTAAAGGTGTAAGGTTAGAGTCTATCTGTATTGCAATCCTGAGACAGACTGGTTCTATTTCCAGGAAATACAGATGTTACCTTTTTTATAAAACCTTAAATTGTCTCGAATGTGAGTTAAAAGAAGTTCTGGGATTTACGTTTTAATGAACCAAAACCTGCAACCCATTCTAAAAGGTGGAAGATTTAACGGCAAACTAGGTTTGTTCAATATATCATTTCAGTTGCATGACTCAGTAATCTTTTGCTATTAATTCTGTCTCTTATGACCCTGTTCCACAGCTACTTGATGAAGGAGCAGCACTCTGAAAGCTAGTTTTTCCAAATAAACTGTTGGACTATAACCTGGTGTTGTGTGATTTTTAATTTTGTCCACCCCAGTCCAGCACCAGCAACTCCACATCAAAATTGTTTGAAATTTCTTTGTATGTTGAAAAATATAGTATACATTCAGAAAACAAATATGCATTCTCTAAATCATGGATTGTGGATATCACTGGCTCAGCCAGCATTTGTTGCCCCTCTGTAATTTCCTAAGGGGTAGTAAAGAATCAATCATGTTGCTGTGGAACTGAAGCCACATAGGCCAGCAGATTTCCTTCCTGAAGGTTATTGGTGAAATAGATGAGTTTTTGCAATGATTGACAGGGGTTACATTGTTGCCATTAGACAAGCTTTTTCAGTTCAGATTTTTATTGAATTCAACTTTCACCATCAGCCATGATTATATCTAGACATGACCCTCGGACATTAACTTGGAGTTCTAGATTATTACATCTGTGACTTTGCCACCATGGCAATGCCTCTACCTGTTTTCATTCATTAAAAAAAAGGTTATAGGACATTAAAGTAGAACGGTGCAAAATTGTTTTGTGCTCCAAAGAAAATCAGCCAATTTAGTTACGAACTCACTTCCTAATAGAAATAACCTTTCACAACTTTTTAATCAAAATTCATGGTAATCTTTCACAACTCTCTCAGATTCATCTAAACCTTTATCCATGTAATGAAAAGAGCCTCAGTGGCTCACATCCACCTTCCACACAGAAGCCCCTTTTTCCTGATATCTCCTCTGCGCTGTTTCTCAGACTTGACATTCTGAAGTAAGGTGTCCAATGCTTGAAATTATATCCTGGAATTTCTACCTGGTTGAGCAGAATGTTTTACCAAAATTTGGCTGGAAACTACAACTGGTACAAAGCCAAATGCAGAATTTCAAACACAAATTAGACTTTGTGCAATCTGAATTTCTGCAGCACTTTGTAGTTGTTAAATAAAAATGTCATACAAAACTTTAGTCCCATATGCAAAACTGGCCCAACCTTCCAAGTGCATTAATCTGCATTGAGTGTTTCCACTAATTTTAATTCTTCACAAAATCAAAACTGTAAACTGGATTCTTTTGCAAGGGCATAATTACCTCCAAGTGAGGATTGGTTATGTTGGCTCCTCTTTCGGTCAATCACAACCAATATTTTCTTCTTCTTTACCATGCAGCTAAAACATTTCAATTAAAAAATCAAAACCATCAAAATCAAGAAGCCCATTACCAGGTAATTTTAAATGAAAGATAAAGGATTGTGTTATCGACTAACCCTGAGGGGGAAACAAAAGTAGTTACAAGCACAACACATACGTTTACCTCCAGCAGGTTATCTGAGTGCATGAAGCAATGCGAATCAAACAGATGTTTATTACTGCTAACTATTATACACAAACATTACAGCTTTCAAATCCTGAAGTGTGTTAATATCAATTATTACAAGGAAACACATATTCAAAGTAGGGTGTCATGCTAAAAGCTCCTTGAAAATGGAGTCGCGGGTAGATAGGATAGTGAAGAAGGCATTTGGTATGCTTTCCTTTGTTAGTCAGAGTATTGAGTACAGGAGTTGGGAGGTCATGTTGCTGCTGTACAGGACATTAGTTAAGCCATTTCTGGAATATTGCGTGCAATTCTGGTCTCCTTCCTATTGGAAGGATGTTGTGAAACTTGAAATGGTTCCAAAAAGGTTTACAAGGATGTTGCCAGAGTTGGAGGATTTGAGCTATAGGGAGAGGTTAAATAGGCTAGGGCTGCTTTCCCTGGAACATCAGAAGCTTATAACATCATGAGGGGCATGGATAGGATAAATAGACAAAATCTGTTTCCTGGGGTGGGAGAATCCAGAACAAGAGGGTGAAAGGGGAAAGATATAAAAGAGACCTAAGGGGCACCTTTCTCACACAGAGGGTGGTACGTGTATGGAAAGACCTGCTAGAGGAAGTGATGGCAGCTAGATCAATTGCAACATTTAAAAGGCATCTGGATGGATATATGAATAGGAAGGGTTTGGAGGGATATGGACAGGGCGCTGGCAAGTGTGGGGCTAGATTGGGTTGGAATATCTGGTCGGCATGAACCAAAGGGCCTATTTCTGTGCTGTATATCTCTTTGATTCTATGACTGCGAGTAAGATAGAGCATGAGATCTTTATATGCTCACGATATATGCCATGACACAGTGACAATATCATGAGCATGTCTCTTAAAGGTATACTGACCACGAGACATAATAATAACCACATAGTTATTAAAGAAATAAAACAGAGAAAATGAAGGCTGTGTAGTTTAAAAGTATTTTGCATTCTTAGAGTTTCTGAGGTAATTGATTTTAGACCTGAGACCACACCTGTTTAGTTGTTGACTCAAGTTCTCAACAATGGCAACTTTTGAACATATCCTTGAGTTCTTGAGTGCTTTTTTCGATTTGCTTTTGTAATGTACAGTCTCTGGGTTTGATTGAAAAGTGTCTGGCTCTTGTCATTGTAAAATAATTTTCTGTCTTTCTTTTGCTGTACTCAATAGAGTTTAGTCAGATAAGGAGATATCTGATTGTAACCTGCAAAATACTCAGAGGCCTGAATACAGTGGACGTGGAGAAGATGTTTCCACAAGTAGGAGAGACTGGGACCCAAGGGTACAGCCTCAGAGTGAAGGTTCAACCCTTTAGAACTGAGATGAAGAGGAGTTTCTTCAGCCAGAGAGTGGTTAGTCTGTGGAACTCATTGCTGCAGAAGGCCGTGGCAGCCAAATCGCTTGTGACAGAGATAGGTATGTGCTTTGTTAGGAGGGAGATAAAGCAGAGAAGGCAGGAGAATGGAGTTGAGAAACCTGTCACGCATGATCAGTTACCCATGATCAACCACCTGATGGGCTAATTGACCTAATTCTGCTCCTATATCTTATGGTCTTATGTTGTTGACCTTAGCCATCATTTCACTGATGATTGAAAGTATACTGATGGAGCATCAATTGGCCGTGTTGGATTTGTCCTGTTTTTTTGTCATACCTGGGTAGTTTTCCACAATGTCGAGTAGATGCCAATATAGTAGCTATACTGGAACAGCTTGGCTAGGGGTGTAGCATATTCTGGAGCTCATGGTCTTCAGTTGCCAGAATGTTGTCAAGGTCCATAGCCTGTTTCCTGACATCATGATTTTGAAACAAGTGCAGGAGAGATGGCTATGGTTTGTCAGCACACTTCGACAATGACTCCATGCTTCCAGGTGATAGCACCGATGAGCAGAAAAAAAATGAAGAATGTACTAAGCACAGACACCTAACATTTATCAAAAAATGTACAAATAGATGGAGGTAGACCATAGGCATAAGCATAGACTGGACAATCCTCAACTCCACTTTCCTGCCTTATTCCTATAACCCTTGATTCCCTTACTGATTAAAATTCTGTCTGTCTCAACCTTGAACATAATCAACCCAACAATTCTGAGGTAACAGGTTCCATAGGTTGATTACATTCCAAAAGAAAACAATTCCTCCTCATCTCCTTCTTAAATGGGTGACCCCTTATTCTGAGATCATGATTCTCCCACAAGGGGAAAACAACCTCTCTGCATCTACCCTGTCAAGCCCCTTTAGAATCTTATATGTTTCAGGGTCTCCTCTCATTCTTCTAAACTCCAAAGTGTACAGGCTCAACCTACTCAATCTCTCCTCATAAGAAAATCCTTCCATTTTTGGAATCAACCAAATGATTCTGTACTGCCTGCAATGCTAACCTATCTTTCCTCAGATAAGGGGACCAATACTGTACACCGTATTGTAGATGTGGTCTAACTAGTTACTTACATTAATTTTAGCAAAATCTCCAATCTTGTATACTGCATTCTCTTTGAAATAAAGGCCAACAGTCCATTTATCTTCACTGTTACCTGTAATACTTGAATACTAGCTTTTTCTGATTCATGCACGCAGGATCCCTCTCTGCTGTCATGTTCTGCAGTCTTTCTCCATTTAAATAACATTCAACTTCTCTGTGCTTTTTGTCAGTGTGCACGTCCTCACTGTTCCCCATTTATACACCATCTCCCAAGATTTGTTTTCTCACTTATTCTTTCTATCCCCCTCATTATTCTTTGTGTCATCCTCATTACATACCTTCCCACCTGTATTTGTGGCATCCACTTCCATCATCCAAATCATTAAAATATATTGTAAATAATTGTTGCCTCAGCACTGATCCTGTGATACTCTGCTAGTTATGGGTTTCCATTCTGGAAATGTCCCCAATATCACAAGTCACTGTTTTCTGTTAGCTAGCCAATCCTCTGTCTAAGCTAATATATTATCTCCAACACTATAAACTCATCTGGTTCATTAGCCTAACATGCAGTACCTTATCGAATGCCTTTTGGAAATTCAATATATTGTATTAATTGGTTTGTCCTTAATTTATCCTATTTGTTAGCTCCTGAAAGAATTCTAATAAATTTGTCAGATATGATTTTCCTTCATGAAGCCATGTTGACTCTGCTTGATTTAGTATTTCTAAATGCTGCACTAGTAATGCTTTCTAATAGACTCTTAATGACAGATGTTAAATTAGTTAGCTTATAGTTAATCAGTGTTTGACCTCCTCCCTTTTTGAAGGCAGGTGTGACTTTGGAAATTTTCCAATTGTATGGGACTGTGCCCGAATCTTGGAAGATTATTACCAATGCATCCATTACCTCCATAGTCACTTCCTTTAAGTTATTGGTGTCAACATAATGGTTACAATGTGATAGATACGTGCCAAGTCAAAGTGGGCCAGTATGTAAAAAGTTTATCCCACAGTAAATAAAGTGTTTTGGGTGGAATTTGTAAACTTCCACGTTGTGACAGCCATGCATTTGCTCTCGCTCAGATTTCAAAGTGACATGTTCACTGTCTCCAGTACTTTTACTGGGGAAGAAGGGAGAGAATCATGGTACTTGCAATAAACATTCAAATTAATACACAAAATCATTTGTCTGAATTATGATACTTAAGTGATGTACATGAGATTTTTCATAATTTGAAGACATCATCACATGAAATAATTGCAAACAGAAGAAAATCTTCACGTTAACAAGAAACACACATCTTTAAAACCTGTTTTTTTTCCCACTACAATGCCATTGTCTATTTTCAGTTGGAATAACTGTACTTCGGTGCATAACTCAACTGTTCACCCCAGGTTTGAATCTGGTCTGTATTCAAATTGTTGGCCTCAATAGGATGATACGGGCAAGAGAAAAAAGTACTACCAAGGATTCCCTTCCTGATCAGTGATGCCCTTGTGAAAGATATCAGTTCAAGAATGTGTCTCAGTGCCACCTCCTCAAGAGTGACAAGGGATGGACAGACTTGGCAATGATGAAGAAGGGCTCATGCCCGAAACGTCGATTCTCCTGTTCCTTGGATGCTGCCGAACCTGCTGCATTATTCCAGCAACACATTTTCAGCTCTGATCTCCAGCATCTGCAGCCCTCACTTTCTCCTTGGCAATGATACCCACAGCCAGCAATGCCCTCATCCTATGAATAAAAAAAAATTATATTTTCCTTATTTTTTCATGGACTGTAGATGTCACTGACAAAACCAGCATTTGTTGCCCACTTGTCCTTTAATGGAAAGATTGAATAGGGTAATTTTAGAGTCCAGACCCTTACTGTGGGTCTGGACTCACATGTAGGCTAGATCAAGCACGACAACAGATTTCCTTCCCTAAAGGATGTCCAAGAACTAGATAGGTTTCTACAATAATTGGTCATCGTCACTATTACTGAGATTAATTTTCAGTTTCACAGCTTTATTAATCAGATTTAAATTCCTCTAGCTGTCAAGATTGGATTTGAACCCGGTCCCTCAAGCATTACTTTAGGTTACCAGATTATAATCCCATTTAACCACATCTCCCCATGTACATCATGGCAACCTCTTGTTGGGTCAGTCACCTACTAATTTTCACTAATTATGGAGACCAGGACTGGACAGTTTGTGAACATTTTTTTTCACTTATTTTGTAGGCCTGTTTTGTTGCAGATTTTAGCTTAGATTTGCTATTACAGTTATGTTTTAACTAGATGTATGGGGTAGTAAATGAGTTTTGGTTGACACCCATCTGTTTTTATAATCACTGCAATTTCCCACTGAAGGTTACAATTGACATATACCTATGTATTAATACAACATTACAGCGCTGGACATAATGATTACCCATTTGTCCCTGGAAACCTGTGTTCCCTGGTACAAGATAAATTTTACGGGCCAGTTGTATAAGATAATTGTACTGAAAATTTAATGTTCTGGTTGCATTGGATTCCACATGATCTGCTGACTATCACTCAGGTGGGTGGAAAATCTGTCCTGATGAAGACAGACATGGCTCTGATATATGTGAATATATCAAACTAGTTAATCTTATCTGTACCTACTGCTATCATGCAATCAACTACAACTTGTTATGTGAAGCAAATGCCCCCTTCTTGGTCAGACTCTCCAGTGGATTATCCTGTACTACTGATAATTAAAGAGGCCCTCAGACTCAGCATGGAAAAGAGGGGGGTTTCTATGGTTAGTGTCCTTGCCTCTGAACCAGAAGACCTAAGTTCAATATCCTCCTGCTCCAGCGGTGTGTCATAATGTCTCAGAACAGGTTGATTAAACATCTTTAAGGCTCTTGTGGTGTAGTGGTAGTGATCCTACCTCTGGGACAGGACATTTAGGTTCAGTTCCCACCAGTTGCAGGTCATATTAGAAAATATTTGGTAAAGACGATTGGCGACAGCAAATTACACCAAAGTCAAGTCACAGTGTTCACTACCCAGAGCCCAATATGATGACATCAAAGGTTTTTTTTATTCTTACAATTTTTTGTGTTGTTCCTGGTTCTTTCAAAACCTGAAACATCCATTCTGCATTCTTCCTCCAAATCAAATTGCAACCTGTGGGTAGGCAACTGCCTAGTGCTGTAACCACTGGACTGTTAGTTGGAAAACCCAGCTAATGCCCTGGAGAAGAGCTTATGCTCGAAACATCGATTCTCCAGCTCCTGGGGTGCTGCCTGACCAGCTGTGATTTTTCAGCACCTAACTCTTCAACTCTGATCTCCAGCATCTGCAGTCCTCACCTTCTCCTAATGTCCTGGAGAACCTGGGTTCAAATCCTGCCACGCCACACAGAGGAACCTGAATTCAATAAAAATCCGGAGAGTCTAACGATGACTGCAAATCAATTGTCAGGAAAAACCCATCTAGTTCACTAATGTCCTTTTAAGGAAGGAAACTGCCATCCTTATGTAGTCTGACCGAAACATGATTCCAGACCCACAGCAATGTGGTTGACTCTTAACTGTGCTCTGGGTGATAAATGTTGATCTAGCTAGCAATGATCTCATCCTATGAATAAAAATTCAATTATACCAAAAGAAACGTTATGGGTGTTTCTTTCAAATATGAGGAACTTTCTCCTTATTATAAATCATATATTTTACTAATTGCAAAATCGCGCAGAGATTACACTAGTTTCTATGGTGAAAAAACTACAGAGTTTTACCAAAGGTCTAAAGTGCCGTCCAGCTCAGTTTCTAGAAGCTTCCATGTCTTTTACTTATCTTTTCAGTCACCAATCAGGCTTAGCTGATCAAGCACAGGGAACATAAACTGGTAACCAGACTCATCATCAAATCCTGAACAATTGAACAACTACACAGTACACATCACACTGTACTCATAAAGGAGCAGCGGTCAAATTGAAAAATATGGCCCAAAACTACTGAGATCAGTATTGCAGGGCGACTTTGACTAGATCAGATTCTTCAGTTACTTTCTGAGTCTGTCCATACATATGCTTGTTCATTGCCTTATAACATTGAAAATTAATCTATTCTTGGAGTTGTTACTCTTCATAGCTCTTCACCTTACCTATATATCTATATTAATAGATTTTATATAATCCTGGAATATTTGCCTGGCAATTTTGGGGGATTCAAGAAAAAAATGCCACTGAACCTTCACAAAATTAAATGAGTCGGAATTGAGTGACAAACTTAGTAGTATATTGTAATCCTTATTCCAAAGGATAAAGCCAAATTCAATAGCTGAATGCCAAATATACTTGTATTGTATTCATGCTATGATACAAAGAAAGAAGGAGCTTGTGTTTATATCACATTTCCTTAGGATGCCTGATGTGCTTCCCAGCTATCAATTACTTTTTGAAATGCAGTCACTTGTTATGTAGACAACACAATGACCAATTTACACAAAACAAGAACAGCAAATGAAATAAATGGCAAGTTAGTTCATCATATAATGGGGGTATGTTCATCCATGTCCTGATTTTTAGTGTGAAATTGAACGTTAGACAAATAAATTGTGAAAAACAAAAACAGAAATTACTGGAAACACGCAGCAGGTCTGGCAGAATCTGTGGAGAGAAATCAGAGTTAATATTTTGGACAATTTCTGTTGTGTTTCTGATCTCCAGAATCTGCAATTCTCTTGGTTTTTAAATAAATTGCGAGAGTGTTCTTTGTTCACCTGTATGTTTCTGTAAAATTTAATTACTTGTTACAGAATTTAAAATATTTGCTTGGCCCGATAAGAAATTTGTTTATCATTCTGATATTTCAATGACATAGCCAAGTTATAATTTGAATGTGCTTATGCCTTAAAATCTAAAATTGTAGAGAATGATTTCCAGCAAAACACAATCCTTTTGTAGTAAAGAGGAAAGAAAGTGGACAGAAAATTATTATTATTTCTGAGTCAAAGCTGTGTTTCATAATGGTGTAATGCGGAGGGTCAAAGAGCACAGCTGGGATCTGTACATGCTTGTGCTTTCAAAGCACTGACATGAAAAGTGTGGGATGTGTTGGACTTTTGGCTACTTCTGGTGCAGCAACCTGGGCTCTTAAGGGCTCCAAGACAGGCATGTAATGTGTAATTCATACATGGCAATCATGATGTAAATCACGCCTCCTGCTCATTTGATCTGCATTATTCAAATTTGTTCAAAATAGGTCCAATGAGTGCCATGTGCTGATCCAACATGAACTCAGAGGCATAAGACAGCTCCCAGTAATCACCCACTCAATTCTGCTTCACTCACTCCAATGTTTATTAAGATGACCAGACATCCAATCACCCATTAATATGCCTTTGACTGACTTGTGCTATGGCAAAGTTTGTGAAAGGTTTACATGCTTCATCCCTCAGCAGGATCTGACATAGGGAGATTGCAAACTGTAACTTCTACATGTGAAAGCAGGAGCTTTTGAGTGTTAAGCTGAATACACTTAACTCAGAAAAAATGCTAATCAATCTCACGATCATGTCACCACTGAGTGAGACAAATTACAATCATTAACAACAGCTGGAGTGTGTTTATGAATGCATACAACATCCACCAGAATTAATCTTCAGTTTGAAACTGAGCAGACAGAAATCCTTTCTTTGTTGTGAGGTAAATGTGAGATTAAGTACTTTGGCAGGAAGAATAGAGGGGCTGGATATTAGTTAAATGGACAGAGGCTGCACAAACATACATTAGGCTACTTAAGAGACAAGCCCATAATGTTGGAGGTAGTTTATTGGAATGGAGAGAATACTAGCTAACCAATAATATACAGACAGTTGATATAAAAGGGCATTTTCAGGATGGCAATTGGTGTGCCACAGAGATCAGTGTTGGGGCCATATTATTTACAATATATATTAGTGACTTGGATAACGAAAGTGAACATATGAAAGCCAAGTCTGCGAATATATGAGAGCCACATAATGCAAAAATAGATGGGAATGCAAGTTGTGATGTTGACACAAAGACTCCGCAGAAGCATATTAAGTGGGATGTTGCTTGGCAGCTAGAATATAATGTGGGAAAATGTGAGGTTATATCTATTGACAGGAAGAGTAGAGAAGCTGAATTTTATTTAAGTGGAGTAAAATAGCAGAGAGCTATAGAACAGAGAGATTTGAGAGTGCTTATCCATGAATCACAAAAAGCTAGTTTCCAAGTTCAGCAGGTAATATGGATGTTGGTCATTGTTTCAAATAAGTGGTAAAGAATCTGTGGGATTCTTCACTCGAAAGGGCTGTAGCGGTTGGGTTGTAAAGTATATTCAAAGCTAAAAGAGACAGGTTTTCAATCAATAAGGGGATGGTGAAATATAAGGAAAAGGCAGGTATTGAGGATTATCAGGATGTGGAGGAGCCAGTGTTGGACTGGGGTGGACAAAGTTAAAAATCACACAACACTTTCATCAGGTAGTTGTGGAGCAGGACCATAAGACATAAAATTTATAGCAAAAGATTACAGTGTCATTCAACTGAAATGATATATTGAACAAACTTAGATTGTAATTAAGTCTTTCATCGTTTAGAATGGGTTGCAGGTTTTGGTTCATTAACATGTAAATCCCTGAACTACTTTTAAATCACATTCTCGAGATAGCTTAAGATTTTATTTAAAAAAAGGTGACATCTCAGCTCAGACAATGCATTGAAGGTATGAGGTTATAGTCTGTCTGTATTCCAATCTTGAGTCAGACTGGTTCTATTTCCAAAGTGGAATTTACAAAATATTACATGGATTGTGCATTTTTTGAGCAAAATAGAATGTATCTGCAAATAAAGTTCTGTGGATACAAATTCACCCCAAAGACTTATATGTGTGCAAGAGCATGAGAGAGAGAGTAAGTATGTGCATGTGTGAAAGCTTGGTAACGTATGTGTGTGAGTGTAATGGGGTATAAGCCTATGGGAGGATGTGTGCATGGGTGTGAATGTGGATGGTGTGTGTATGTGAATAAGAGAGAGCGTGTGTATTAGAGAGGGTCTGCGTGAGTGTGTGTGTGTATGTGTGTGTGTATAGTGTAGTGGGGTCACCTATAGTGTGCCATGAACCCAAGGTCCCAGTTGAGGCCATCCCCATGGGTACCAAACTTAGCTATCAGCCTCTGCACAGCCACTCTGCATTGTTGCCTATCCCAAAGTCCGCCTTGGAGGATGGTCACCCAAAGGTCCGAGGTCGAATGTCACTTACCGCTGAAGTGTTCCCTGACTGGGAGGGAACATCCCTGTCTGGTGATTGTGGCACAGTGTCCATTCTTCCATTGTTGTAACATTTGCTTGGTCTCACCAATGTACCATGCCTCAGAGCAACCTTGCCTGCAGCATATAAGATAGACAACATTGGCCAAGTCACAGAGGTACCTGTCCCGTACATGGTAGTGTCCCCATGTGTAATGGTGGTATCCGTGTCGACATTCTGACATATCTCGCCATGACAGGGTTGTATGGTGTTGTGATCGATGTTATCCTGAAGGCTGGGCAGTATGCTCCGAACAGTGGTCTGTTTAAGGTTTAGCGGTTGTTTAAAGGTGAGAAGTGGACGTGTAGGGAAGGATTATCAGATCAACCATGTTCTCATTAAATGACAGAGCAGACATGTTGGACTGAATAGCTTACTTCTGCTTCTATGTTACATGATCTAATGGCCTTGAGTCAGGTATGCAATCGAAGAGTCACCACTTGCCTGGACAAGAGCAGCTCCAACAATCATCAGAAGTTCAGTACCACCAAGGCCAAAATAACCAAATTGATCAATACCCCATCCATCATCTTCAGCATTTAGTACCTTCACTGGTGACACACCATGGTATACACCATCTGTAAAATTTATCTACTATATCACTTAGTCTCCTTTGACAGCATTTTCAAAGCCCATGACCTCTATTGTCTGGAAGGACAGGAGCAGCAGATAGAAGGGAACAATACCATGTGCAATTCCCCTCCATTCCACACATAAACCTGATCTGGAAATCTAGCACCATTCCCTCTTGAATGCACTGTGGATGTTCCTACACCCACAAGGACTACAACAGCACAAGAAGGCAGTTTCCTATCACCTTTTCCACAGTAATTAGGGGTGAGCAATAAATGCTGGCCCAGCCAGTGATGCCCATATCTCTTGAACAATTAAAATACATTGCCTTTGCTGACCTCTGGAAGTCCCAAAATGCTTTTCACAATTTTGTGATACACCCATCCCTGAAATTTGGGACACACTGCAACTTGTTTGCACAGAGCAGCATTCTTGCAAACAGCGGCCATATCATTTGCTTTTTAGATCATGTTGATTGAAGGGCTGGACTAATTCTTCTTCAAATCGTGCCATAGGATCTTTGACATTAACCCGAGAGTACAGACAAGGCCTTGGGTCAGCATCTCCCCCAGAAATTGTCACCTCCGACAAACTGTTGCCTTGTCCTTCCGACAGTAAAGGCTTTGAAAATGCTGCCAAAGGAGAATTGATGAAATAATGCAGTGAATCTTAAGATGGTGCGAGCTCACTTCTCAGTAAGTGCTGCATCAGTCATCTTGGAGAGTCAAGGTTTATTATTTGAACTTGTTAGTAACTTGGAGCAATAGGTTTTCAAATCTAAACGGGATGGCGTAACTTTTGTGAGGAAATGAAACAAAGCATGTTTTCAACTTCAAGTGTGTCCTGAAGCAATCTCTGTTCAGATCTCATGGCCGTCATGGCAGGAGACTCCCTAGTGAGCCAAGGAATGGCTTGTGGGATGTCTTCATCATGTCCCTGAAAGAGATCGAACATGCCACATATGGAATGCCCTTGGCTTGTGACCAACCTAAATGGAGATGGTTCATTTGGGAAGACAGTGAGCACATTGAGAGGCTCGGTCAGGAACACATAGAACATCTCCGGGACACCCGCACCAATCAACCACACCACCCTGTGGCCCAACATTTCAACTCCCCTTCCCAATCTGCCGAGGACATGGAGGTCCTGAGCCTCCTTCACCGCCGCTCCCTCACCACCAGACGCCTGGAGGAAGAACGCCTCATCTTCCGCCTCGGAACACTTCAACCCCAGGGCATCAATGTGGACTTCAACAGTTTCCACATTTCCCCTTCCCCCACCTCACCCCAGTTCCAAACTTCCAGCTCAGCACTGTCCCCATGACTTGTCCTACCTGCCTATCTTCTTTTCCACCTATCCACTCCACCCTCCTCCCTGACCTATCACCTTCATCCCCTCCCCCACTCACCTATTGTACTCTATGCTACTTTCTTCCCACCCCCACCCTCCTCTCACTTATCTCTCCACCCTTCAGGCTCTCTGCCTTTATTCCTGATGAAGGGCTTTTGCCCGAAACGTCGATTTTACTGCTCCTTGGTGGTTGCCTGAACTGCTGTGCTTTTCCAGCACCACTGTAATCTAGACTCTGGTTTCTAGCATCTGCAGTCATTGTTTATATCTGCACATAGAAGAAGCCTGGGCTTCAGAGGGTCTGCACAAACCTCTAAATGACCCACTCATCCAAACCTTCAAGCACTACCGTCCCCCTAGGTGGCAGAGTCTGCAGATTAAACATGGTATTCCATCCCATTGAACTACAGGGAAAACAAATCATAGAGTCAGAGAGATGTACAGCATGGAAATCATCATCAATCCCAAATAAGAGCTTAAGAACAGGAAGAACTGTTCAATTGTTAAATATAAAAAATGCATGTGGAGAAATAAAAGACAGTGTCGCACCAGCCCTGAGTGATTAGGGTGTAATTTTGATGGCTGAGGTATCAATGTAGCTGGAAGGATCTACAACATACAATATCTTTCTATTGTCATGTATACCCCATTGTAGAGGTACAATGAAATTTTTTTACAAAATCTGCCGTCTTATGGCAAAATCTTAGGTACACGTACCGAGGTACAATTCTTGGATACAGCAGAGGAAGAAAAGTAGTTGCATTACTTGGAAGGTTGAAAAATAAGTTAAAAATCAGACATTAAAAGGCTGACATTACAGTCAGGTAGGAAGTTTCAAATAAACATCAGTGTAGCAGCTCAGTGCAGGGTCTCTGGACGTGATCTGACCACCCACGCCAGACCCCAGTCCAACAGGTGTCCCTGTTCCACTCCAAGCTGCAGACCGCTCCAATCCAGCACTGAGCTGCTCCACAGTAAGGGCCAGAAACGCATCCCAAACCAGTATCTGCGTGGGACTCGCTGCTAGCATGCTGCTCCGGAGGCTCATTCCCCACTCCCTGCTCCGGGGGCTGTGTCCCCACTCCCTGCTCCGGGGGCTGTTTCCCCACTCCCTACTCCGGGGGCTCATTCCCCACTCGCTGCTCCAGGGGCTCTGTCCCCACTCCCTGCTCCAGGGACTCATTCCCCACTCCCTGCTCCGGGGGCTCATTCCCCACTCCCTGCTCCGGGGGCACATTCCCCACTCCCTGCTCCGGGGGCTGTTTCCCCACTCCCTACTCCGGGGGCTGTTTCCCCACTCCCTACTCCAGGGGCTGTGTCCCCACTCCCTGCTCCGGGGGCTGTTTCCACACTCCCTACTCCGGGGGCTGTTCCCCCACTCCCTGCTCCGGGGGCTGTTTCCCCACTCCCTACTCCGGGGGCTGTTTCCCCACTCCCTACTCCAGGGGCTGTGTCCCCACTCCCTGCTCCGGGGGCTCATCCCCCACTCCCTGCTCCGGGGGCTGTAGCCCCACTCCCTGCTCCGGGGGCTCCAGGGGGCTGTATCCCCACTCCCTGCTCCAGGGGCTCTGTCCCCACTCCCTGCTCCAGGGGCTCATTCCCCACTCCCTGCTCCGGGGGCTGTGTCCCCACTCTCTGCTCTGGGGGCTGTGTCCCCACTCCCAGCTCCAGGGCTCATTCCCCACTCCCTGCTCTGGGGGCTGTGTCCCTACTCCCTGCTCCGGGGGCTCATTCCCCACTCCCTGCTCCGGGGGCTGTGTCCCCACTCCCTGCTCCGGGGGCTGTTTCCCCACTCCCTACTCCGGGGGCTCATTCCCCACTCGCTGCTCCAGGGGCTCTGTCCCCACTCCCTGCTCCAGGGACTCATTCCCCACTCCCTGCTCCGGGGGCTCATTCCCCACTCCCTGCTCCGGGGGCTCATTCCCCACTCCCTGCTCCGGGGGCTGTTTCCCCACTCCCTACTCCGGGGGCTGTTTCCCCACTCCCTACTCCAGGGGCTGTGTCCCCACTCCCTGCTCCGGGGGCTGTTTCCCCACTCCCTACTCCGGGGGCTGTTCCCCCACTCCCTGCTCCGGGGGCTGTTTCCCCACTCCCTACTCCGGGGGCTGTTTCCCCACTCCCTACTCCAGGGGCTGTGTCCCCACTCCCTGCTCCGGGGGCTCATCCCCCACTCCCTGCTCCGGGGGCTGTAGCCCCACTCCCTGCTCCGGGGGCTCCAGGGGGCTGTATCCCCACTCCCTGCTCCAGGGGCTCTGTCCCCACTCCCTGCTCCAGGGGCTCATTCCCCACTCCCTGCTCCGGGGGCTGTGTCCCCACTCTCTGCTCTGGGGGCTGTGTCCCCACTCCCAGCTCCAGGGCTCATTCCCCACTCCCTGCTCTGGGGGCTGTGTCCCCACTCTCTGCTCTGGGGGTTGTGTCCCCACTCCCAGCTCCAGGGCTCATTCCCCACTCCCTGCTCTGGGGGCTGTGTCCCCACTCCCTGCTCCGGGGGCTCATTCCCCACTCCCTGCTCCGGGGGCTCATTCCCCACTCCCTGCTCCGGGGGATGTGTCCCCACTCCCAGCTCCAGGGCTCATTCCCCACTCCCTGCTCCGGGGGCTCATTCCCCACTCCCTGCTCCAGGGGCTCTGTCCCCACTCCCTGCTCCGGGGGCTCATTCCCCACTCCCTGCTCCGGGGGATGTGTCCCCACTCCCAGCTCCAGGGCTCATTCCCCACACCCTGCTCCGGGGTATGTGTCCCCACTCCCAGCTCCAGGGCTCATTCCCCACACCCTGCTCCGGGGGCTGTGTCCCCACTCCCTGCTCCGGGGGCTCATTCCCCACTCTCTGCTCCGGGGGCTGTTTCCCCACTCCCTACTCCAGGGGCTGTGTCCCCACTCCCTGCTCCGGGGGCTCATCCCCCACTCCTTGCTCCGGGGGCTGTGTCCCCACTCCCTGCTCCGGGGGCTCATTCCCCACTCCCTGCTCCGGGGGCTGTGTCCCCACTCCCTGCTCCAGGGGCTCTGTCCCCACTCCCTGCTCCAGGGGCTCATTCCCCACTCCCTGCTCCGGGGGCTGTGTCCCCACTCTCTGCTCTGGGGGCTGTGTCCCCACTCCCAGCTCCAGGGCTCATTCCCCACTCCCTGCTCTGGGGGCTGTGTCCCTACTCCCTGCTCCGGGGGCTCATTCCCCACTCCCTGCTCCGGGGGCTCATTCCCCACTCCCTGCTCCGGGGGATGTGTCCCCACTCCCAGCTCCAGGGCTCATTCCCCACTCCCTGCTCCAGGGGCTCTGTCCCCACTCCCTGCTCCGGGGGCTCATTCCCCACTCCCTGCTCCGGGGGATGTGTCCCCACTCCCAGCTCCTGGGCTCATTCCCCACACCCTGCTCCGGGGGATGTGTCCCCACTCCCAGCTCCAGGGCTCATTCCCCACACCCTGCTCCGGGGGCTGTGTCCCCACTCCCTGCTCCGGGGGCTCATTCCCCACTCTCTGCTCCGGGGGCTGTATCCCCACTCCTTGCTCCGGGGGCTGTTCCCCCACTCCCTGCTCCCGGGACTGTTCCCCCACTCCCTGCTCCAGGGGGCTGTTTCCCCACTCGCTGCTCTGGGGGCTGCATCCCCACTCCCTGCCTATTTCCCACTCGCTGCTCCCGGGGCTGTTTCCCCACTCCCTGCTCCGGGGGGCTCATTCCCCACTCACTGCTCC
Organism: Chiloscyllium plagiosum; assembly: GCF_037043375.1. NCBI lineage: Eukaryota > Metazoa > Chordata > Chondrichthyes > Orectolobiformes > Hemiscylliidae > Chiloscyllium > Chiloscyllium plagiosum. The sequence goes on from NW_028270155.1 coordinate 17,481,829, forward strand.
GGGGGCTCATTCCCCACTCACTGCTCCGGGGGCTGTGTCCCCACTCTCTGCTCTGGGGGCTGTGTCCCCACTCTCTGCTCTGGGGGCTGTGTCCCCACTCACTGCTCCGGGGGCTGTGTCCCACTCTCTGCTCTGGGGACTGTGTCCCCACTCTCTGCTCTGGGGGCTGTGTCCCCACTCACTGCTCTGGGGGCTGTGTCCCCACTCTCTGCTCTGGGGGCTGTGTCCCCACTCTCTGCTCTGGGGGCTGTGTCCCCACTCACTGCTCCGGGGGCTGTGTCCCCACTCTCTGCTCTGGGGGCTGTGTCCCCACTCCCTGCTCCGGGGGCTCATTCCCCACTCCCTGCTCCGGGGGCTGTGTCCCCACTCTCTGCTCTGGGGGCTGTGTCCCCACTCCCTGCTCCGGGGGCTCATTCCCCACTCCCTGCTCTGGGGGCTGTGTCCCCACTCCCTGCTCCGGGGGCTCATTCCCCACTCCCTGCTCTGGGGGCTGTGTCCCCACTCCCTGCTCTGTAGGCTCATCCTCCACTCCCTGCTCCAGGGGCTCATTCCCCACTCCCTGCTCCGGGGGCTGTATCCCCACTCTCTGCTCCGGGAGCTGTTTCCTTACTCCCTGCTCCGTGGGCTCATTCTACACTCTCTGCTCCGGGTCTGTATCCCCCCTCCCTGCTCCGGGGCTGTTTCCCCACTCCCTGCTCCCTGGGCTGTGTCCCCTTTCCCTGCTCCGGGAGCTGTTTCCTCACTCCTTGCTCTGGGGGCAAAGAGAGAGACAGAAACAGAGAGAAACAGAGTGAGATAGCGAGAAACAGAGTGAGAGACAGAGACAAAGACAAAGAGAGACAGAGAGAAACAGAGTGAGGGACAGAGAGAAACAGAGTGGGCGAGAGAGAGAAATGGAGTGAGAGAGACAGAGAGTGTGTGTGAGAGAGAGAGAGACTGAGAAATGGAGTGAGACAGAGAGAGAGAGACAGAGCGAAACAGAGTGAGAGAGAGAGAGAGACAGAGAGAGACAGAGAAATGGAGTGAGAGGGAGAGAGAGAGAGAGAGAAACAGAGTGACAGAGAAAGACAGAGAAATGGAGTGGCCCATTGAGAGTGCAGCCCTGGTGTTTCAGAACGTACACTACATCCATTGCAGTAGGCATGCTCAGCTGGAAAAGCACAGCAGGTCAGGCAGCATCTGAGGAGCAGGCAAGTCGATTATGAAGTTCTTACGCCTGAAACGTCAACTCTCCTGCTCCTCAGATGCTGCCTGACTTGCTGTGCTTTTCCAGCATCACAATTTGACTCTGATTTCCAGCATCTGCACTCCTCATTCTTCAAAGTGTTATTGTATAGACAGATAACTTAATAAACTTTAAAGGGTTCAAGAACAATAAAGTCACTTGCTTGAAAGAACTGAAGTAACTATATGCTTATGCAAGTTAGACTTTGGGTTTTAGAGATAGATATATTTGAAGGTTTTACTGTGGCAGGTACTTTTTATGTAAGCAACATGAGGAAGAAAAAAGAACATAGTTTTCAAATGCTATTTGGAGGGCTAAAACTATCGAAGCAGAAACCAAAATCTACCCTCTGTATATAATTAGACTATTCACCTATGAATAATGCTCTGCAGCCTCTGTCATCAAGTGTCACCATTGTAAAGAAAGAGGTTGAATCATTTTTAATGTTAACTGGAATGTCAGCCCACATTATACACTTGAGTCCTTGCTGTGGAATCTGAACTCACAACTTCCTGACTCAGAGACAAGAATGCAGAGACAAGATTGAACCATCTGCAAACCCAAAGCTATGCCAGATTACGCTCTGTACGTGGCTTCAGTATGACAGAATTTTTAATGTTGAGTCAATATGTACATGTGAGCCTCACTTGTGTTTGTTTTCACAATGCTTCTCCTTTGATACGAAGGTGAGTGGAACTGCAAGCTGTAAGGCAAAGAGGCTGTAAAGAAATATAAAGTGTGTTGACAGCAAGATGGCACATGGAGTGTCATGTGGGGAAGTAGGAGGTTATTCAGTTTGGTTGTAAGAATAGAAGGCAAATGTTTTTAAAAGGCATGAAATGTACAAATATTGTTAAATGTACAAATAATGTACACAAATATTGTACCAGGAACAGGATATGTTGACATACTGGTATAGTAAGCAATTAGAATGGCAAATGGCATGTTGCTATTTATTCCAAGGGGATTGATGTGCAAGAATAAATATGTCTTCCTGTATTTTCTCAGGGTATTAGTGACAGCATACATGGAATACTGTGTTCAGTCTTGGTGACCATATTTAAGAAAGGATATACTTAGGTTGCAGGACTAGGATGAGACGGTTGTCCTATGAGGAGATTAAACAATGAATTGAATTTATTCTCTCTGGTTTAAGAAGAGTGAGGTGATTGCATTTAAACATTTCAAATTGCTGAGGTGCAATATAGTAAGTAGATATAGTAAGTCCTTAATTAATTTTGAACTTCTGAAAAGTTGTAACTTTTAGAGAAACAATATTAGATGTGATATATTAACTGGCATCTATGGTCATTTCTATATAAATGGACACTGCTGTTAACCCTGATCTGTTCTGCCCTCACAATCTTCCATTGATACAGTGATTGACTTTTTACTTTCTGCAGATAAGGTGATCCTTATGTTAATTCCCATAATGTAAATACTAGATATGAGTCCCGCAGCACCGAAAGATTCAGTGGATGTTTATTACAGCTCCTGCTTTATTAAGGGGAGATGATGGCTTAGTGGAATTATTGCTAAACTGTAATACTAAAGACCCAAATAATGTACTAGGGACAATGGTTAGAATCCCTCATTGGCGCTGCCTCACAATGCTACTGTCCTGGGCTGGATTCCAGCCTCGGGCGACTGTCTGTGTGGAGTTTTGCACATTCTCCCCGTGTCTGCGTGGGTTTCCTCCGGGTGTTCCAGTTTCTCCCACAGTCCAAAAATGTGCAGGTGAGGTGAATTGGCCATGCTAAATTGCCCATAGTGTTAGGTACATTAGTCAGAGGGAAATGGGTCTAGGTGGATTGTGCTTCGGCAGGTCGGTGTGGACTTGTTGGGCCGAAGGGCCTGTTTCCACACTGTAGGGAATCTAAACTAATCTAAACTGAAATGATGAAATTTGAGTTGTGTGTCTAACGATGGCATTGAAACTGTTGCCAATTGTCAGGAAAAAGCCATGTAGTTCACTAATTTCAATTAGGGCACTAGCTTTCGGAGCACTGCCCCTTCATCAGATGGTTGTGGAGTATAAAATTGTAAGACACGGAATTTATAGCAAAAGTTTACAGTGTGATGTAACTGAAATTATATATTGAAAAAGACCCGGATTGTTTGTTAAGCCTCTCACCTGTTAGAATGACTACGTTGTTTCAGTTCTTTCATATGTAAACTGCAAAACCTTTTTCAAAAGTTACATTCTCAAGTTAAAAGACAAGATCTTTTCCCTGGGATAGGGGAGTCTGGAACTAGAAGGCATAGGTTTAAGGTGAGATGGGAAAGATTTAAAAGGGACTTTACGGGCAACATTTTCACGCAGAGGATGGTGTATGTATGGAATAAGCTGCCAGAGGAAGTGATGAAGGCTGGTACAATCACAACATTTAAAAGGCATCTAGATGAGTCCATGAATAGGAAGGGCTTAGAGGGATATAGGCCAAGTGCTGGCAAACGGGACTAGATTAATTTAGGATACCTGGTCAGCATGGACGAATTGGACCAAAGGGTCCATTTCCATTCTGTACATCTCTATGACTCTAAATAATAAGAAAAAAAGTTAAAGTTCATCACAGTTCAAATGATAACTCCTGGTTTTAGGGTATGTTAGAAAACTGGGCCAAAATCACCAGGCAGGGCTGGGCTGAGACCATCCCAACAGGCCAAGACAAGACTTCCATGCCAGGCCAAGACAAGACCACCCCACCATGCCAAGCTAATCCCATCCTGCCTCGCCAAGATAAGACCATCCCACCGTGCCAAGATAAGACCACTCCATTCACCAAGACAAGACCACCCCACCAAGCCAAGACCAACCCACCATGCCAAGGCAAGACCATCCCACCGTGCCAAGATAAGACCACCCCATTCACTAAGACAAGACCACCACGCCAAGGCAAGACCACCCCTCCATGCCAAGACATGACCATCTCACCACACCAAGACAAGACCACCTCACATCAATACAAGATCTTCACGCTAGGCCATTGGAAGACCCAGAAACCACCTCCAAAGTAAGGATGAGACCTTCATGCCCAGCTGCTGGATTAGCTAGAAACCGCCGAAGAAAACCTCCATGAAAGGATGAGACCTTTCCACCAGGAGAAGAATGACACAATCGGAGACCACTCCACCAGGTGCCAGGCCTACAACGCCATTCTGGGTTGTCGGAAAACACCTCATCACTGGGCCTGGGCTAGGAGAAGACGCCTTCTACCGCGGTCGTTAAAAATATAATAAGTGGAGACATTAAAAACTGATAGAAAGGAAAGAAATGTAAAGGGACAGAGTAGATGAGCTCTGGACTCCTGGGCTGAGGAACTCACACATTGTGCTGCTGCTCCATCGCCACCTTGAGTAAAAAAGGGAAAATAAATTCCAGCAAGACAAACCTAAGTACACGTCAAAATACTGCACCACACAAGTGTAGCATTGTATATTCCTGCCTGAAATAACAATAGGTCACTGGATAAAAATAAACACTGTACCCATTCAAAGGCAAATATTGCAGGGCAATGGATTAGGAGGAGGAAACTGAGACTAGTTGACATGTTATTACAAAGTGCCAGCTCAAGCTTGATCAGCCAAATAGCTTTCTCTGTGCTATACAATTTCATTTTTCTACAATTCTACAATTAGAAGCAGAGGAGAAGCCCCTACGCCTGTCCCACTGATCCTTCCTCTAAGCTCCACAGAAATCTTGACCATGTTTTCTTCTCGTGAGTTTGAGAAACCTTGTCCCTCGTGTTTTCTCCTGCAACTCTTCCACTCTCACAGCTGAATCCCAGTTTTTAAAAGGAATTTCAGTTAAGAAATGAGATAAAAACAATGACTGCAGATGCTGGAAACCAGATTCTGGATCAGTGGTGCTGGAAGAGCACAGCAATTCAGGCAGCATCTGACGAGCAGCAAAATCGACGTTTCGGGCAAAAGCCCTTCATCAGGAATAAAGGCAGAGAGCCTGAAGCGTGGAGAGATAAGTGAGAGGAGGGTGGGGGTGGGGAGAAAGTAGCATAGAGTACAATAGGTGAGTGGGGGAGGGGATGAAGGTGATAGGTCAGGGAGGAGAGGGTGGAGTGGATAGGTGGAAAAGGAGCTAGGCAGGTCGGACAAGTCCGGACAGGTCATGGGGACAGTGCTGAGCTGGAAGTTTGAAACTAGGATGAGGTGGGGGAAGGGGAAATGAGGAAGCTGTTGAAGTCCACATTGATGCCCTGGGGTTGAAGTGTTCCGAGGCGGAAGATGAGGCGTTCTTCCTCCAGGCGTCTGGTGGTGAGGGAGCGGCGGTGAAATAGGCCCAGGACTTCCATGTCCTCGGCAGAGTGGGAGGGGAAGTTGAAATGTTGGGCCACGGGGCGGTTTAGTTGATTGGTGCGGGTGTCTCGGAGGTGTTCCCTAAAGCGCTCTGCTAGGAGGCGCCCAGTCTCCCCATTGTAGAGGAGACCGCATCGGGAGCAACGGATACAATAAATGATATTAGTGGATGTGCAGGTAAAACTTTGATGGGTGTGGAAGGCTCCTTTAGGGCCTTGGATAGAAGTGAGGGAGGAGGTGTGGGCACAGGTTTTACAGTTCCTGTGGTGGCAGGGGAAAGTGCCAGGATGGGAGGGTGGGTCGTAGGGCGGCGTGGACCTGACCAGGTAGTCATGGAGGGAACGGTCTTTGCGGAAGGCAGAAAGGGGTGGGGAGGGAAATATATCCCTGGTGGTGGGGTCTTTTTGGAGGTGGCGGATGCATTACATTTGTACATCTCCTTTTACCACTGCGTATTGCATTCAGTTGTCCCAATAATTTTCTTCCTGAGCATTCTTCACTCTTTGTGTTACAGATGACTAGCCAAGCCCTTCAACTATCGTCAGCTGACTTTCTCATATCCTTTGCCTGAACTCATGGCAATAGGATTTTTGCTTGTGTTGATAACATACAACTCCCACACTGCAAATGATATAAAACAAAACCTGTGACACAAATTGGCTGGCTCAATGTTAGCACTGCTGCCTCACAGCGCCAAGGATTGGGGTTCAATTCCAGCCTCAGGTGATTGAATATGTGGAGATTCTCCCTGTTATCTGTGTGGGTTTCCTCCAGGTGCTCTGGTTTTCTCCCACAGTCCAAAGATGTGCAGGTTAGGTGGATTGGCCATGCAGGGGGAATGCAGGGTTTTGGGGACAGGAAGGGAGTGGGGGGTAAATCAGTATGGACTCAATGTTCCATACTGTAGTGATTCTATGATAATTGGAAGAGCAGACCCTAAGTAAACGGTAAAGAGGGTCATTAGAGAGAGATGACTTATAGTGTTTTAACCTGAGGGTCACCACACCTCAGAGCATGAAGAGAGTCCTTTATGGTTACCTCAGCTAGTGCAGAAATTGTTGCATCACACTGTTTTGCAAACCAGCTACCCAGCCAACTGAGCTAACCATCCCCAAGGTGCTAAATAACAAATGACCTTAAAGCAAAATTACATTAAGTGGGGTGACGTAAAACTAGGACCTGACCCATTGGTTCCTCACTGGCTGGAAGATCTAGAACAAGGAGTGACGGTCTAATAATAAGGGATCAATCAACTCAGACTAAGATAAGGAGAAATTATTTCACTCAAGTCATTGTGAATTTTATGGAATTCTCTGCAACATCATTAAATGTATTTGAGGGGGATCCAAGATGGCGGCAACCCAGCAAGACTGAGTCTATAGTGCTCCTCCCAAGGCTTGGGTACAGTGGGTCACCCACCCCCTACCACGCTCACCAAATCATTTATAATAGTTATGTAATTTAATTAGTTGTGTAATATTACATTTAAACAATTTAATCCTAAGTAAAAATGACTAAAGGGAAGGGAGCCCGCAGCTCTCAGCAGGCAGGAACCCCTCCCCCACCCTCTCCAGCTGCAGCAGAGGCATTCACAGCCGCCCCGGGGGACTTACCTACAGTGACAAGCCTTGCAGAAATGATTTCCAAGTTGGACTCGAAGATCGATGCCTTTATTGCAGAATCCAGAAATCGTTGGGACTCGCTCTCGGCCGCGCTGCAGAAGCACGACCGAGAAATCCAAGAAATTGAACGCCGAGTCGGAGGGGCGGAGTTAAAGGCCGCGACCTCTGAAAATACCGCTCAACAGCGAGTCCGGACCTTGGAAAATCATATTGACGACCACGATAATCGAGGTCGTTGAAAAAATATTCGTTTGCTGGGCCTTCCCGAACGGGAAGAGGAAGGCCAGCTTACAGCATTCCTGGAGCAGTGGCTGCCACAACTTTTAAATCTGCAAGCTGGATCAGGCCAGGTAAGGGTAGAATGGGCCTACCCGGTCACAATACGCGGGCCCGGCTCGAACCAGCGCCCACGCCCGGTCCTGTTCCGTCTGCAGAGCTACAAGGAGAGGCAGATACTCTTAGAAGCCTCTAGAAATCTCGGAAAAGACCCCCAAGCTATGATCTATAAAGGATCCAAGATCATGCTATTTCAGGACTTTTCCCCGGCTCTGGTTCGAAAGAGGAAGGCATTCGACGAGGCGAAGAAGCGTTTAAGGGACTTAAATATTCAGTACTCCTTACGCTACCCATCGACGTTACGCTTTAACCATGAAGGATCCGTATATAACTTTGGATCACCAGAAAAGGCTAAGGAATTCTTGGACTCTCTTAGATAAACTGTAAGACATAATGGATGTTGGTCTGCCTTTCCCCCCCGCTTTGGTTTATATCCCCCCCTTTTTTTTTCTCTTACCTTACTGTTTAATATTATCATGGGGGGTGGGGAGAGGGATTTGATTTTCTCCCCCCCCGGGGTTGTTTTCTGTTATTATTTTATGTATATATGAGGGATGTATGTATATGTGTGTGTATATATATATAAAAGCTGGGGGGTTTGGTTAATGTTGGTGGGGGGAGGTGGTTACCTTATTCAATTTTACCTCTGTCTCTAGGAGCAGGGTTATTTTCCCCTTGTTATTTTGTATTATTATATTTAATTATTATTCGTTGAGGTGGTAATTTTATACTTATATGTTTATATATGGTATTAACATTACCAAATATACCCAGGTGTTGGTATGGGTGGGGGTAGGGTACTCACAGTTAACTCTAGCTTTGTATTATATTTAAATTCTCCTCATTTTATTGAGGAGTGCCTGGGTCAAGGGTGGGGCATTGGTTGGGAGAGGATATGATGGACTTTTGGAGAGGAAGTGACACCCCCTGGGAACAAGGGGGAAAGTCTCCATTTAGATACGTTTTATGTTTTTTATTTAGAAATAGTTTTTTATTGTATTGTTGTGGGTGTATTAAAGAGGTTTTATTTTTGTAAATTTTACATGTTCTACGCTCGGGATGTTCTGGATAGGGTTCCCCCTCCCGAGGGGTCTCGGATTGGCCCAGAGGATTATGGTTGATCAGTCGGTTAAGTGGTGCACCTGGAATGTCAAGGGGAGTAATTCGCCAGTCAAAAGGAAGAAAATATTATCAAATCTTAAGAAGGAAAGAGTTGATATAGCTCTCCTACAGGAGACACACCTGTCAGATAAAGAACACTTGAAATTATGACAGGGCGGATTTGATCAGGCCTTTTTTTCTTCTTTTAGCTCAAAAAGCAGGGGAGTTGTTATTCTTGTTCGGAAGAATTTCCCTTTCAAAATCCTAAAGCAGATAAAAGACGAATCTGGATGATATATCTTGATTGATGCCCGTCACATAATTATAGGGGGAGACTTTAATTGTATTATGGATCCGGAAATAGATAGGATTCCCAAGAGTACTGCAGGAGTATCTCCCAGATCTAGACAATTGATGGATCTGAACAAAGAATTGGGATTAGTAGATGTATGGAGAGGTCTTCATCCACAGGGCAGAGATTTTTCTTTCTACTCTAATCCACATAAATGTCATACCAGAATTGATATGTTTTTTGCCCCCTCGATTTTTTTAAATTCCATATCATCCTGTAAAATAGGTAGTATAGCAATTTCTGACCACGCTGCTGTATATATGGAAACTAAGGCGAGGAACAATGGGACATCCCCTCGGCATTGGCGTATGGACCCCTTCCTAATGAAAGATAGTAAATTTGTAAAGTACTTCTCTCAAGAATTTAAAACATTTTTAGAAATTAATTCAGGTACAGCTAGCAACCCGTCAATGATGTGGGAGACCATCAAAGCTTACACGCGAGGCTTGATCATCTCCTACTCAGCGACCCAGAAGAAATTAAAGGGAGAACAACAGCGTCTGCTTGAAGCCCGCTTAAAAGTGGCTGAAACAGCATACACTGATAGACCTTCTATTATTAAATTGCAAAAGATTACAGCTCTTAGGACAGCTCTAAACACTATGCCTACTCAAACGGCTAAGAGGGAAATATTATTTGCAAAGCAAAGGTTATATGAATATGGCGACAAACCGGGTAGATACTTAGCATTTCTTGCAAAGAAAAAGAAGGCCCCTCAGACTATTACATCTATCAAGGAAGGTACGGGTACTTTGACTCATGATCACAAAAAGATTAATGCGATCTTTAGAGAATTTTATTCTGAGTTATATAAATCACAGGATTGTGAAGATAGGACGAAGAGGATGCATGGATTAGTGGTGCTGGAAGAGCACAGCAATTCAGGCAGCATCCGAGGACAGGCAAAATCGACGTTTCGGGCAAAAGCCCTTCATCAGGAATGGGTCATTTTTAAAAAATTTGACTTTTCCAGGCCTAACTCCGGAACAAGTATCGGTCCTAAATGCTCCTCTTACACTCCAAGAAATACTTGATGCAATTAGGCAACTTCAAAATGGTAAGGCGCCGGGCCCAGATGGTTTTCAAGCTGAATTCTATAAAGAATTTACAGAAATACTGGCTGGTCCACTTATGGACATGTCCAGAGACCCGGGTTCAATTCCCGCCTCAGGCCACTGACTGTGTGGAGTTTGCACGTTCTCCCCGTGTCTGCGTGGGTTTCCTCCGGGTGCTCCGGTTTCCTCCCACAGTCCAAAGATGTGCAGGTCAGGTGAATTGGCCATACTAAATTGCCCGTAGTGTTAGGTAAGGGGTAAATGTAGGGGTATGGGTGGGTTGCGCTTCGGCGGGGCGGTGTGGACTTGTTGGGCCGAAGGGCCTGTTTCCACACTGTAAGTAATCTAATCTAATCTAATAACTATGCATATAGTCAAGGCTGTCTCCCGCCTTCGCTGAAAGAGGCAAATATCTCTCTTATCCTTAAAAAAGGAAAGGATCCAGAAGATTGTACATCATACAGACCAATATCCTTGCTAAATGTAGATTTTAAAATCCTCTCTAAAACGTTAGCACTGAGACTAGAAAGTATACTGCCACATATTATAAAGGAGGATCAGACGGGGTTTATTAAGGGCCGTAGATCATCCAATAATGTTAGAAGAGCTCTGAATATGATTCAAGCTTGTCATCAGGGAAAGATACCAGGAGTAGTGGTTTCATTAGACGCGGAAAAGGCATTTGATAGGGTTGAATGGTCATATTTGTTTTACACATTGGAGAGGTTTGGCGTTGGACAAGTGTTTACCAAATGGGTCTCAACATTGTATAGTGATCCCAAAGCAGTTGTGGTTACCAATGGATTAGGTTCGGATAGCTTCAGTGTGGGTAGGGGCTGCCGTCAGGGATGTCCCCTCTCGCCATTGTTATTTACGCTAATAATTGAACCACTAGCAGAAGCTATACGAGCTGATCCAAATATAGTGGCCCCAAGGATTGGTACAGGTAAACATAAAATTACCCTTTATGCAGATGATGTTCTTCTATTCCTCAGTAACCCTTTGATGTCCATACCTCGCCTAATCAAAGTTATTAATACATTTAGTGCATTCTCAGGCTATAAAATTAATTTCTCAAAATCGGAGGCTATGCCAATGGGTGGCCTTGCTATGATACCCCGCTTAGCGGACGGATCCCTTTTTCCCTTTCGCTGGTCCCTGGAGGGCTTCTTATATTTAGGCATTTTTATTACTCCAGTATTTGGTCAGTTGTATAAGGCTAATTTTGTGTATTTATTGGAAAGGATAAGGCAGGACCTCCAGCGATGGGGAGACCTACCAATTTCCTGGTTGGGTAGAATAGCACTAATCAAAATGAATGTCCTGCCCCGTCTCCTATATCCTATGAGAATGCTGCCGGTGATGCTGCCGAGGACGGCTTTATGTAAATTATATGGCTGGCTGGGTTCCTTTATCTGGAATCATAGGCGGCCCCTCATTAAGCTGAAGAAGCTACAGCTTCCACAGGCAAGGGGTGGATTGGACTTCCCAGACTTTAGGAAATATCAGTTAAGTTCCCTATTAAGTTACATAGTTGATTGGGTCTTGTCTGATCCACAATCAATCTGGTTGGACATCGAGGCTTCTCAAGTAAAATACCCACTTATTAACCTTTTATTCTCAGACAAGAGGAAAATCATTACAGATCACTGTAAAAACCCTAAAATACTAAATACAATCAAGGCTTGGAATATAATGCGGCAAAATGAGGGCAATTCACATAAAACATCCCCCTATGCACCGATAGTGGGAGCATGGGGATTCCAACCGGGGTTAACAGATGCCACTTTTAAACTCTGGAGATCCAGGGGTATCTCATGTCTAGGGGATCTATTTAAAGATGGGGTCCTGATGTCTTTCGAACAGCTGCGTCAGAAATTCGGATTACCCAATGGAGACCTCTTTCGATACTTCCAAATTCGAGATTATATACAGAAGAAAACTACGTTATTAGATAGTCTTTATAAATCCGATAGAGAATGTAGTGTCCTACGACCAGTGGGGGTATCTTCCGTCAGAACTATTTATCATTTACTACATGATGAAGTATCGGGAGATATGGATAATATGCTTAAAACATGGGATCAGGATCTGGGACTAGAAATCTCCACAGAAACGTGGAATGATATTTCGGAAAATGCTAGAAGAATTACTATTCGTAACAGAACCCAGGCTATCCAGCTGAAGATACTTCATAGGGCCCATATAGCACCGGTTCGATTGGCAAAATTTAAGGCAGGAGCATCTCCAATGTGTCCTAAATGCAAAATAGAGATAGGCACTCTTGTACATTGCTTATGGACCTGTCATAAGATCCGTGTATATTGGACTAAAGTAGCAAGTACCCTGACAGAAATTTTAGGAACGGAAATTAAAGTGGACCCTGTATCTCTGCTCTTGGGCTTTTCGAACTTTCCCTCCCTGGACACGTACGGGAAGAGACTATTTTCTATTCTTTCTTTCTGTGCAAGGAAAAATATTTTGGTGAACTGGGCAGCTGAGGGCCCCCCTGGACTTTCAAATTGGCACAGACTAATTATGGAATGTATTCCCCTTGACTTCCTTACAAATATGGTGCACCGAAAGACCGAATTATTTTATAAAATATGGCAGCCCTTTTTGAATTACATAAATACAGATATTTCGGCTATCCTAACAAGGGCTTTTATTTAATTGGAGGAGAAAGTGAGGTCTGCAGACGCTGGAGATCAAAGCTGAAACTTTATTGCTGGAACAGCACAGCAGGTCAGGCAGCATCCAGGGAACAGGAGATTCGACGTTTCGGGCACATGCCCTTCTTCAGGAATGAGCAGAGAGTGTTCAGCAGGAGAAGATAAAAGGTAGGGAGGAGGGACTTGGAGGAGGGGCGTTGGAAATGTGATAGGTGGAAAGAGGTCAAGGTGAGGGTGATAGGTCGGAGTAGGGTGGAGGCGGAGAGGTCAAGAAGAAGACTGCAGGTCAGGAAGGCGGTGCCGGGCTGGAGGGATTCGGCTGAGACAAGATGGGGGGAGGGGGGATGAAGAAACTGGTGAAGTCCAAGTTCATCCCCTGTGGTTGGAGGGTTCCCAGTCGGAAGATAAGACGCTCCTCCTCCGACCGTCGCGTTGTTGTGGTTTGGCGGTGGATGAGTCCAATGACCTGCATATCCTCGGTGGAGTGGGAGGGGGAGTTGAAATGCTGTGCTACAGGGTGATTGGGTTGGTTCGTCCGGGTGGCCCAGAGGTGCTTTCTGAATCGCTCCGCAAGTAGGCGGCCTGTCTCCCCAATATAGAGGAGGCCACACCGGCTGCAGCGGATGCAGTAGATAATGTGGGTGGAGGTGCAGGTGAATCTGTGGCGGATATGGAAGTTTCCTTTGGGGCCTTGGAGAGAAGTGAGGGGGGAGGTGTGGGCGCAAGTGTTGCACCTCCTGCGGTTGCAAGGGAAGGTGCCGGGAGTGGAGGTTGGGTTGGTGGGGGGTATGGATCTGACAAGGGAGTCGCGGAGGGAGTGGTCTCTACGGAAAGCTGATAGAGGAGGGGAGGGAAATATATCCTTGGTGGTGGGGTCCGTTTGGAGGTGGCGGAAGTGACGGCGGATGATGCGCTGTACATGGAGATTGGTGGGGTGGTAGGTGAGGACCAGTGGGGTTCTGTCCTGGTGGCGGTTGGAGGGGCGGGGCTCAAGGGCGGAGGAGCGGGAAGTGGAGGAGATGCGGTGGAGGGCATCGTCGATCACGTCGGGGGGGAAATTGCGGTCCTTGAAGAAGGAGGCCGTCTGTGTTGTGCGTATTTTGAACTGGTCCTCCTGGGAGCAGATGCGGCGGAGACGAAGGAATTGGGAGAATGGGATGGCGTTTTTACAGGGGGCGGGGTGGGAGGAGGTGTAGTCCAGGTAGCTGTGGGAGTCGGTCGGTTTGTAGTAGATGTCCGTGTTGATTCGGTCGTCTGAGATAGAAACAGAAAGGTCTAGGAAGGGGAGGGAGGAGTCCGAGACTGTCCAGGTGAATTTGAGGTCGGGGTGGAAGGTGTTAGTGTAGTGGATGAACTGTTCAACCTCCTCGTGGGAGCACGAGGTAGCGCCGATACAGTCATCAATGTAGCGGAGGAAAAGATGGGGGGTGGGGCCAGTGTAGTTGCGGAAGATGGATTGTTCCACATACCCTACGAAGAGGCAGGCATAGCTGGGGCCCATGCGGGTGCCCATGGCTACTCCTTTTGTTTGGAGAAAGTGGGAGGATTGGAAAGAAAAGTTGTTCAGGGTGAGGACCAGTTCAGTCAGTCGAAGGAGGGTGTCGGTTCGAAGGGTACTGGGTGGTACGGCGGGAAAGGAAGAAGCGGAGTGCTTTGAGTCCTTCGTGATGGGGGATGGAGGTGTACAGTGACTGGATGTCCATGGTGAAGATGAGGCGTTGGGGACCGGGGAAGCGGAAATCCTGGAGGAGGTGGAGGGCGTGGGTGGTGTCACGGATGTAGGTGGGGAGTTCTTGGACAAATGGGGACAGGACCGTGTCGAGGTAGGAGGAGATGAGTTCGGTGGGGCAGGAGCAGGCTGAGACGATGGGTCGTCCGGGGCAGTCAGGTTTGTGGATTTTGGGCAGGAGGTAGAAACGGGCGGTTCGGGGTTGTGGTACTATGAGGTTGGAGGCGGTGGATGGGAGGTCCCCTGAGGTGATGAGGTTATGGATGGTCTGGGAGATGATGGTTTGGTGGTGGGGGGTGGGGTCATGGTCAAGGGGGCAGTAGGAGGAGGTATCTGCGAGCTGGCGTTTGGCCTCAGCGGTGTAGAGGTCGGTGCGCCAAACTACTACTGCGCCTCCTTTGTCAGCTGGTTTGATGGTGAGGTTGGGGTTGGAACGGAGGGAGTGGAGGGCTGTGCGTTCCGAGGGTGAGAGGTTGGAGTGGGTGGGAGGGTGGTACCATTCTCCCAATTCCTTCGTCTCCGCCGCATCTGCTCCCAGGAGGACCAGTTCAAAATACGCACAACACAGACGGCCTCCTTCTTCAAGGACCGCAATTTCCCCCCCGACGTGATCGACGATGCCCTCCACCGCATCTCCTCCACTTCCCGCTCCTCCGCCCTTGAGCCCCGCCCCTCCAACCGCCACCAGGACAGAACCCCACTGGTCCTCACCTACCACCCCACCAATCTCCATGTACAGCGCATCATCCGCCGTCACTTCCGCCACCTCCAAACGGACCCCACCACCAAGGATATATTTCCCTCCCCTCCTCTATCAGCTTTCCGTAGAGACCACTCCCTCCGCGACTCCCTTGTCAGATCCATACCCCCCACCAACCCAACCTCCACTCCCGGCACCTTCCCTTGCAACCGCAGGAGGTGCAACACTTGCGCCCACACCTCCCCCCTCACTTCTCTCCAAGGCCCCAAAGGAAACTTCCATATCCGCCACAGATTCACCTGCACCTCCACCCACATTATCTACTGTATCCGCTGCAGCCGGTGTGGCCTCCTCTATATTGGGGAGACAGGCCGCCTACTTGCGGAGCGATTCAGAGAGCACCTCTGGGCCACCCGGACGAACCAACCCAATCACCCTGTAGCACAGCATTTCAACTCCCCCTCCCACTCCACCGAGGATATGCAGGTCATTGGACTCATCCACCGCCAAACCACAACAACGCGACGGTCGGAGGAGGAGCGTCTTATCTTCCGACTGGGAACCCTCCAACCACAGGGGATGAACTTGGACTTCACCAGTTTCTTCATCCCCCCTCCCCCCATCTTGTCTCAGCCGAATCCCTCCAGCCCGGCACCGCCTTCCTGACCTGCAGTCTTCTTCTTGACCTCTCCGCCTCCACCCTACTCCGACCTATCACCCTCACCTTGACCTCTTTCCACCTATCACATTTCCAACGCCCCTCCTCCAAGTCCCTCCTCCCTACCTTTTATCTTCTCCTGCTGAACACTCTCTGCTCATTCCTGAAGAAGGGCATGTGCCCGAAACGTCGAATCTTCTGTTCCCTAGATGCTGCCTGACCTGCTGTGCTGTTCCAGCAATAAAGTTTCAGCTTTTATTTAATTGAGATTACAAACCTGGCTGGTCCGGGGCCCCTCGGGGGAGGAATCCCGCACGAATACGGGTTTTATTATATCTGGTGCTAACACATTCCGAGCATGTAAGAGACTTAAATATACACTCTGGTTAGTTGTAGGTTAGATTAGTAGATAGTTGAGTTGTGTTTGTTTTTTTTTTCGTTTTTTTTTTGTTTTTTTATTGTTAAATTTTGGCTATTGTATATTTGAGCTAATTGTATATTAATGTTTATATCTGAGAGTTTTGTTTATTTTTGTAAACTTGTAAAAATGTTAAATTTCTAATAAAAATATCTATAAAAAAATAAAAAAAATAAAAATGTATTTGAGGCTGAGATAAACAGTTCTTTGGCCTATCCATAATTTGAAGGATTGTGGGTATGAGCAGTAGATACAAAGAGGATGAAAGATTATCAGGAGGATAGGCAGGAATGTAGAGTTGTGGTTAAAATCAGATCAGTCATGATCTTATTGAATGGTGGAGCCATGTGGCCTTTTCTTGCTCCTTGTTTGTATGGTAATGGACTTAAAGCCCAACGTCAGTTGTGATGATATTGAAGCGATGCAACGACCTCGATTGGCCATACGGTCTACTCTTGTTCCTATTTCCTGTGTTGTGTTCTGATGTAACTGTACAAAATGAATTTGGACTTTGTTTGCACACTAATTCAGCAACAGCAGGATGAATGCACCACTTGGCTACTGTTTATAGAAATGAAACTCAAGAGTGAAGTGAGTCTCTCCTCCCAAAAGCTAAATCCTGAAAACGAATGTCTGCAAGCTGCATCACATCATTCACTGAGTGGTGTTGGTGTTTTTATTTAGTTGGGCTGTGACCAAGACAATGGTGATAGTCCTAAAGGACATCATACTGTGTTCATTCTGACTAAGTCTCTGCTGTTAACTCTGTTCAAGCCATTGGTTAATTAACCGTACTTGTGTCAGCAACTGTGATGTAAGATACGTGATATAAATATATTTTAATATCATTTGTTTTCATTGTTTCTTGGATTTTAAATGTGTGGCATATGAATTTTCTATGTGTCTAAATAGGATAATGATGAACTTGCAAGTAATTCTGCAGCCATAGTGATTTCTTTTAAGGTGCAGTTTTAGAGTGTAACGAACTTTATTTATCATGGGAGAGTTTATGAGTGTACAAAGAAAACAGTAGTCTTTCAGATAGAAGATTCTGGAACTTTGTTGGAGAGAGTTTAGGGGAAACACTCAGTGCCCAGTAAAGAAAGCATTTTAGTTTCAATTTGGGGAAGATTGCAGAATTCTTGCCTGAAGCTGAATGTATAAAACCATTGCTCCTGAAAAAGAGAGGTTTTTTTAGGCTTTTAGAGAGGTCACCTCAAAGTAAGATGTTTGCTTTAAAAGTTCCAAACCAGAGGTGTTTCGTTAAAACCTTAAAGAGGTTATTTTAAGATGAGAAATGTTGTGGAGGTGCCCCAGTGTTGGACTGGCGTGGACAAACTCAGAAATCACATGACACCGCGTTATAGTCCAACACTGGCGCACCTCTGAATCACAAGTTTTTGGACCACTGCCCCTTCATCAAGTGAAGACTCCAGAAACAGGCGATTAGATTCTCAAGATGGGGAATTGAAGCCATGGTTAAAGTAAGCCTTATAGATGTGAAAAGAAGGGAATTATCTCTTGTGAGTGTAGTGTAAAGGAGTGATGTTGGGATGAATGAGATTAGTTCAGTGTGTGTTTTGAAATCTTTAAATTTGTGTTATGTGTAAACAGTTGGATTCTTCCATTTGTTATTCAATTCTTTTGCGAAATAAATTTCTGGTTTATTGCTAAAACTAATCCTATGGCATTGCATCTATGTGGTTCAGTGAAGGAGACATTGTTAAAACCAAAAATAAAACTACAGTCTATCAAGCCATAATTCAGTTTGGGGTCAGAATTATCTTGCAATAATAACATCAGCCGAGATCATAAGATAAGAAAGAAAGACTTGTATTTATTTAGCATTCCAAATGATCACAGAACACACTAACTTAATGAAGTGGTCACTGTTGATACAGCAAGCTCCTACAAATGTGATAATAACCAAATTGTCTAGTTTTATTTCAATGCGAATTGAAGAATAGATATTGTCAAGGCACTAAGGATGATTTCTCCAGCCAAGGGATCTGTGATAATCTCAACTGAGGCTGTTAAGTTTTAAAAAGAATTTCAAACTCGCGCTTATTCACTGAAAGAATTGTGCAACACGATTTTGCATTTTAAATTAAAACTTCTATTGTACAAGAATTAAATTATGTAAATATTGCTAACTTAACCCTACATTTCATGAAGCCTATTCTATCAACCTGAAAATCATAACAGGTCATTTCCATCCAAGGTATTCCCTATGCTTTCCAGGGTCTTCAGGATTCTATCACTTCTCCTGAGACCAAATAATGGTGTGCCACAACCCTTAGGAATTTACTTAGATTCTTCCACATTCCTGCTGTTCTATGAGATTCATGGGATTTTTCTACTGGCTTTCAGCTAGATGACATACCAATTCTCATGATTATGGACATCCAAGCTCCAGCATGATCTTTCTTGCTCAGATTAGAAAGTAACCCTTGACAAGAGACACAGGTCTCATCTATATCCGTCCATCCCCATCTGGCAGCTTGCTCTTTTTTTACCTGTGCCTGTGGCAAATCCATGGTCTAATGAAATGGACAGCAGCCACAGGAGTAAGAAACCACACAGATTAAGGTGTCTAAAATTGAGGGGCATAGATAGATGGCAAGAAATCTTTCCACTTGGTGGAGGGATCAATGATCATAGGTTTAAGGTAAGGAACAGGACGTTTAGAGGAAAACATTTTTCACCCAGAGGATGGCAGGAACCTGGAACTCACTGTCTGTAAGAGTACAAAAGGCAAAAGCCCTCATAATATTTAAGAATGGATGCCAATGTGTACAAGGCTATAGCCAAGAGCTGGAAAATGTTATTAGATTAGTTAGGTGGTTGTTTTATTTACTGGCCCAGACTCAATGGGCAGAAGGGCCTTTTTTCTGTGCTGCAGACCCCTATGACTATAAACATAACCTGAAAAGATACCTTCTTGCAACCTGTTTCCATGGCCAAGTAGCATATCTATAAGGTCTCAAAAAGAGATTCAAACCAATTGTCCATAATTCTCAACCTTTGCACAGAAAATACATTAAGAACTTATTTTATTAACTAGTTGCATTTCAAACTTTCTTTAAACTGGAAAATTATATTCACATCTCTAACGAGGATTCTCCTCCATTAAATGGGCCCATCTATTGTTTTGCATCTTTAGAATTCTGACTCTATAAATATAGATTGAAGGATCTTTAATTTATAAGTAATTTTGGTGATCTGGAAACTTTGAGACTTTCAATCACCTTACATTTACAAATTTAATTTAACAACATGAGCACTGCAAATCCAACCCTCACTCCTTGTGGTCTGAGGCTGACTGCGTTATTGTTCACTACAAGGTAACTGTGCTGCCACCAACCCTTTTTACAACAGGTGTCTACAGGACCCTTTTGGTCTGGTGTGGTGAAACAGCCCACTTACTAGTCTAATAAGAAAAGGCCCTTGTTGTGAATAAGATGCAGGGGATTGTAGATCTCACGTACCAACAGATTCAAGAACAGCTTTTTCCCCACTGTCATAAGACCTTCTTTGTAGTTGTAAGACTATATTCTGCATGCTGTTCTGTTACCCTAATGCACTTACGTAAGGTATGATTTGTCTGGTTAGCATGTGAAACAATACTTTTCACTGTATCATCTGTCAGGGTGAAAGGGAAGGCTGGTAGGTATTGGGAATGTTGGATGACTAAAGAAATTGAAGGTTTGGTTAAGAAAAAGAAGAAAGCATATGTCAGTTATAGACAGGATAGATCGAGTGAATCCTTAGAAGAGTATAAAGAAAGTAGGAGTATACTTAAGAGGGAAATCAGGAGGGCAAAACGGGGACATGAGGTAGCTTTGGCAAATAGAATTAAGGAGAATCCAAAGGGTTTTTACAAATATATTATGGAAAAAGGGTAACTAGGGAGAGAATAGGGCCCCTCAAAGATCAGCAAGGCGGCCTTTGTGTGGAGCCACAGAAAATGGGGGAGATACTAAATGAATATTTTGCATCAGTATTTACTGTGGAAAAGGATTTGGAAGATATAGACTGTAGGGAAATAGATGGTGACATCTTGCAAAATGTCCAGATTACAGAGGAGGAAGTGCTGGATGTCTTGAAACGGGTCAAGGTGGATAAATCCCCAGGACCTGATCAGGTGTACCCGAGAACTCTGTGGGAAGCTAGAGAAGTGATTGCTGGGCTCTTGCTGAGATATTTGTATTATCGATAGTCACAAGTGAGGTGCCAGAAGACTGGAGGGTGGCAAACGTGGTGCCACTGTTTAAGAAGAACGGTAAAGACAAGCCAGGGAACTGGTGAGCCTGACCTCAGTGGTGGGCAAGTTGTTGGAAGGAATCTTGAGGGGCAGGATGTACATGTATTTGGAAAGGCAAGGACTGAATTGGGATAGTCAACATAGCTTTGTGCGTTGGAAATCATGTCTCACAAACTTGATTGAGTTTTTTGAAGAAGTAACAAAGAAGATTGATGAGGGCAGAGCAGTAGATGTGATCTATATGGACTTCAGTAAGGCGTTCGACAAGGTTCCCCATGGGAGACTGATTAGCAAGGTTAGATCTCATGGAATACAGGGAGAACTAGCCATTTGGATACAGAACTGGCTCAAAGGTAGAAGACAGAGGATGGTGGTGGAGGGTTGTTTTTCAGACTGGAGGCCTGTGACCAGTGGAGTGCCACAAGGATCGGTGCTGGGCACCCTACTTTTTGTCATTTACATAAATGATTTGGATGTGAACATAAGAGGTACAGTTAGTAAGTTTGTAGATAACACCAAAATTGGAGGTATAGTGGACAGCGAAGAGGGTTTCCTCAGTTTACAAAAGGATCTGGACCAGATGGGCCAATGGGTTGAGAAGTGGCAGATGGAGTTTAATTCAGATAAATGCTAGGTGCTGCATTTTGGGAAGGCAAATCTTAGCAGGACTTATACACTTAACGGTAAGGTCCTAGGGAGTGTTGCTGAACAAAGTGACCTTGGAGTGCAGGTTCATAGTTCCTTGAAAGTGGAGTCGCAGGTAGATAGGATAGTGAAGAAGGCGTTTGGTATGCGTTCCTTTATTGGTCAGAGTATTGAGTACAGGAGTTGGGAGGTCATGTTGCGGTTGTACAGGACATTGGTTAGGTCACTGTTGGAATATTGCGTGCAATTCTGGTCTCCTTCCTATTGGAAAGATATAAAAGAGACCTAAGGGGCAACATTTTCACGCAGAGGGTGGTACGTGTATGGAATGAGCTGCCAGAGAATGTGGTGGAGGCTGGTACAATTACAACATTTAAGAGGCATTTGGATGGGTATATGAATAGGAAGGGTTTGGAGGGATATGGGCCGGGTGCTGGCAGGTGGGATTAGATTGGGTTGGGATATCTGGTCGGCGTGGACGGGTTGGACCGAAGGGTCTATTTCCATGTTGTACATCTCTATGACTCTATCTTTTTACATTTGACAATAATAAATCAAATCAAATGAAATAAAATTCAAGATCCTAAGCCATTCATCAGCCAAGTCCTTATCGCATCATCATAGTGGGTGGTGCTTAAGGTATTCCTCATTATAAACCTTTCAGACCCTTTTACCCCTTTTCAACAATATGAATTGTGAAATTATATATTTTCACGACAGATCTCTTACTTCCATCCAAGAGGGCAGATAAGACTTCAGTTTTAATGGTTCACCTGTAAAACAACACTAACAGTGCACCTGACTCTCTGTACTAGACTGTATTGTTAGCCTTGATTGTATGTCTGCAATGAGGGAGCTGTCGAATTGGAGCTGGGTGCTTGACCACACATCTACATTGATGCTTGTGTCAATAACAAAAGCTGTGTGTATATATGACTTTAACATAGCAAGATGTCTAAAATCACTTAAGAATATTGTCAAACAAGATTTCATACTGAGCCACATAGGGAAGTATTAGGTCAATAACCCACAAACTTGATCAGAGATGTAGTTTGGTGAATTTCTGCAGTGAATCTTGTAGGTAGCACATACTGCTGCTACTGAGTGTCGGTATGGAGGGAGTCTACATGGTGCCAATCAAGTGGATTGTTTTGTTCTGGACGGTGAGAAAGTGAGGTCTGCAGATGCTGGAGATCAAAGTTGAAACTTTATTGCTGGAACAGCACAGGTCAGGCAGCATCCAGGGAACAGGAGATTTGACGTTTCGGGCACAGGCCCTTCTTCAGGAATCATTCCTGAAGAAGGGCCTGTGCCCGAAACGTCGAATCTCCTGTTCCCTGGATGCTGCCTGAACTGCTGTGCTGTTCCAGCAATAAAGTTTCAACCTTGTTCTGGACGGTGGTCAAGCTTCTTGAGTGTTGTTGGAGCAGCCCCGCTCCAGGCAGGTGGGGAGTATTCCCTCACACTCCTGACTTGTGCCTTGTAGATGTTTCTCTCTCCACAAATGCTGCCAGACCTGCTAGGTTTCTTCAGCACTTTGTTTTTACTTCCAGTTTTCAGCATCTGCAGTGTTTTGCTTGCAGTTAGAGTTAGCTCCTCCTGACATCGTTGGCGATATGACTCACTGGGGGGAGAGAGTGAGCCTCACGTGGAGAGTGAACCCTGAGGCGATGTCAGTGCAGAATACTCAGTGGTGAAAAATGGCTCCTGAGGAGTCAGCAACTTCATTGTTGGTTGGGTCCAGTGCTGACAGCAGAAAGCGTTAGCAGGAGGGCACCATGGCAACATCGCCCATGGCAATAGTCTCTGAAGTTAGTTTGCCCAGTGTGGGCGGTGGTGAAGGTGAGTCAGCCCAACAGAAAAAGATGATGCTTGAGGATTGACGATTACAACATTAGTTGGATCTGATGAGCTGATGGTGGTTCAGAACTGAGTCAGAAATCGTATATAGATGGACTTCTCTTTAAGCTATTTCTTTTCATTTTCTCTTAATCTTAAACAATTAAAATGGTGCTGTTTTATACTGATAAATGAAAGCTTTTCACTATTTTATTTGTATGTCACTGTAAAATACACAAGAATAAAACATTCATTTACTGATTCATTGCAGCGAAATCTTGGCTGACCAAATGTTCCTTTGAAAGACAGGTTTTAACTCACTCAAAACCCAATCAGCCCACACTCACTGTCAAAACCCGAATCAAAATAGGTCACAAATCCTCACAAGGGAGAGGTCAAGGGTTGTATATGCAGCTTCAATAAGCAAAGCTAATGAAGTACTTAATTCAGGCCAGCTATTTCTAACAAAGAGATAACCATTTGTCAATCATCTGTGTGCTATCTTCAAACACATGCATTCCTTACGCACATCAAAGAGGGATAATACACATGAAACTTCAGTGCATCTATTTAACAAATTATTCTCTCATCAACACTTAAAGATGGTAAAGGGCAGTAGAATCTGAGAATATCATTCATTTTAATGCCTTTATCAATGCCTCTTCAATTATTGATTTTCAGTGAAAAATTATTTAGGTGTTGGCTGTTTGATCTGTTCTAGGTTAATGATGTGTTCTCTCCATTGTTGGAATAATCACATTCTAAGCCTTAATGGAGCATTCAGTCATCTTTAGGTTTCGCTGGTCCTGTTCCAGCAACATATGTTTGGTTCCAATGACACCAGGCCAATTGCTGTATTCTGTTACACATTGCCTGCTTTACAGACAGAGCTTTGGAATGTTTCCTCACGAAACCTGTACAAATAAACTTTAGTTCTTCCCTCTAATATACATTTACGCAAATAGTAACAACAATATACAATAGTCATTTTCAAATGTAATCTTCTCACATCACAATCTTTTATTCGCACTGATCTGCATTTTTTCCTCAATCTATTGGTAACTTTGGTCAATTTAACCCAACTGTATTTTTAAAGGAGACAAATGAGAAAGGATAATGCCAGGCTGCCTATTGTTCATTCAGTGGGAAGACGGGCTTCTGCACACAAACAAAGGCTAGTTGAGTAGAATGGTGGCTCAGTGTTTAGCACTGCTGCCTCATGGTGCTGAGAACCTGAGTTCAATTCCAGCCTCAGCTGACTATTTGTGTGGAGTTTGCACATTCTCAAGATGTTTGTGTGGGTTTGCTCTGGTTTCTTCCCACAATCCAAAGATGTGCAGGTTAGGTGGATTGGCTATGTTAAATTGTCCAGGGGTATGTAGGCTAAGTGGATTAGCTATGGGTGGGCTGTCCTTTGGAAGGTTGGTATGGACTGCTTCCACACTGTAAGGTTTCTAAGATTTCCACTGCATGTTTGGTAGTGTACAATTTTAATTTCTTCTTTGCCCTTACGTGATCACAATTGATGGACAGAAGGAATCTTTACCTCTAAAGCTGGTTGTTTTACAAAGTTATTCAGCCATTTTGCAAGCTATATTCCCAGAAAAAAAGGCTTTCTTCCTTTCCAAAGCATGGCTTGTGAGTTGATATTTTCCGGGATTCAATCTATTAAGTGTGCCTCACTGAGTCATCAACTCCAGAACAGAGTGGAGAAAAATACATTTTTGAAGAGAAGATTTTGTGTATTCATATGGGGAAAAAAAAATAACATAGTACCGAGGACAAAAAAATAAATTGCAATAGGCATAAGGCCAATGCAAAGGTATAAGTATGCAAATAAAAGAATGCCATGGTACAAAAAGAATCTCAAATGTGCTGGTGTACATTTTTGTGTCCTTGCATGAACTGTGGCAACAAATGCAATGAACACACTGCAGAGTTTACTCATGGATACCTAGAGCAGCAAGCAATGAGGGCATTGTCTTGGTCTTGATTTGTATGCAGAAGCCAGGCCAAGTTTGTGGAAATGAGTAAAATGCAGAATGGAGCCATTTAACAAAAAGACAGAGAAGAAATCGTCTTGGGTACTATCAGCCAATTTTGATCTGAAGTCAACAGGATTTGCTGTGGGAGTGCTATATGTATCAAGTGGAACAACAAGTTGAAATTCTGCCTAATCTCATCAGCTGCAGTCACTCATTACTTTATTACCAGATTACCTATGAATTAAACTATTTAATTTTATTGAAATTATATTCATATCCAGGAAGGAGACCACAAATATTCATAGAGTTGTATTTTTAAATATAAAAGAAAACAGGGCAATTTTCAGAAAATGGAAAAACAGAAAATGCATAACTATTTGCTCCACAGTGTCCGTGACCATTCATGACGAGCATCCAATTAATTAGAGTCCCAGCCTTGCATTGTTCTTTCCAGAATGGTCTGTTAGGACAGATTATTTATCCCAATCTATAAAGGCCATTGAGGGATTGGGCAATGTCAGCATCAACTGCAGGCCATGTGAAGTTATCCTTCTCCTTTAGGGGATATGCTGATCATGAGCAAGGTCAGTATTTGTTGCCGTTGAACTGAGCAGCACACACTCAGAGGGTAACTAAGAGTCACCTCAATTGCTCTGGGTGTGGAGTCACAAGTAGACCAGAAAGATTCTTTCCCTGAAGGGCATCAGTGAGGCAGATGGGGCTTTACAACAATCAATACTGGTTACATGATCACCGTTGCCTAGTTTCCAGATTTATGGGCCGAGTTTCAATTCCACCAGCTGTGTATATCCTCCAAGTCCAAAGATGTGCAGGTTAGGTGGATTTGCTATGCTAAATTGCTCATAGTGTCCAGGATGTGCAACCTAGGTGGTCTAGCACGGGAATGCAGGGTTACAGTGGTAAGGGGTGGGACTGGGTGGGATGATCTTTGGAGGGTCAGTGTGGATTTGGTGGGCCAAAAGACCATATACAGACAACAAGCAAAACTAATGTCATTTACAAAATACCTTGCAAGAACCGTAACAAACACTACATTGGACAAACAGGCAAAAAAACTAGCCACCAAGGTACATGAACATCAACTAGCCGCAAATAGAGATGACTCACTCTCACCAGTATCCTTACATACAGATGAGGAAGGACATCACTTCAACTGGGACAACACATCCATCCTAGGACAAGCCAAACAGACACGCACGAGAATTCCTAAAGCATGACATTCCAACCGGAACTCTATTAACAAATGCATTGACTTGGATGCCATTTACTAATGGGGTTGAATGGATTTCTTGACGTGCTGAATGAGATTCTGCAGTTTTCCAATGATTCTGGAGTCTATGGCATGGATAGACCCAGGAACTAAACTGGTAATGCTGACAGAGCCATGGGATATCGAAGGAATTCCAGATTTGTCATCGAGGACAGCCCCAGCCACATCACGTCACCATGTCCCTTCAGGACAATCCAATAGTTCCAGCTGTCGAAGAGACATTCTGGCCCAGCCAGTGACACCCTCATCCTGTGAATGTATAAAACAAATCCTCTCTCCACTGCCAGAACTGCTTGCACTTGTGATGTAAGGCACGTTATTTATTTATAAAAGGCTACCTCCTTATTTTACATTATTTTTGATTGTGGACGGAGTCAGGGAATGGACTGCTTTAGAACAAAGGACTGTAGAATTAATTGCAGTACTATTAAAGAACAAATTACTGAAACTCATTGTGTGTGGTGTTTATACTGCCGCTTTGTTGAAGCACTGGGGGACACTGTTTGTAAAAGACGTATGTACAAGTGAGATTTGATCAACAACAGGTTGCCAATTGGTTTGTGGAAATGTGATCAGTTGTGGATGCCAAAAGGTAATCAGCCAGACAACAACGCTGATTGGCTCCTGGGTGACTGATCAGCAAGTGTGTGAGAATACAGTGAGCTAGGATTGTATTGATAGATTACAGCGAGAAGCCCTTATACCTCGGTGGTGGGGAGGGGATCTTGGGTGTTGTTCTCTCCAATAAAAGCAACTGAAGCTGAATAAATCCACTTTTTTTCTCCCACTCATTGCTGTTAAGCTTTTATCTTTAAACCACAAAGTCAGAGACTTTATCATTTATGAACCAGTTATTCTGTGCCTCCTGTGAAGCAGTGAATGAACCCAAAGGAAAAGATCAGAGAACTGAAGGACTTGGGAATCTAATAGGAAACCCTCCATCAAATTCTGGGGATTGGCATCATTGAACGATTCCTCAGTACTTTTTCCCTTCCTCCATCTATTTCCATGTGTGTATGTAGCATGGGTGGGTAGTGATAGAAGGGGATCGGACTTTTAACAAGTGGAGTTATAGATCAAAAATATCAACAACTTTGACTTAATATATTTAAAAACTAATGTTATGATCCCAGCTGATATTATTATTGGACAGTCACATCCCAGACTGAAATTATGTTGTGTTTTTAGAACTATTCAATTGACTCCTGCCGTTTTCTGATACTCCTGTAAATTCAGAAGTAGTTTGTACCAATGAAAAGAAAAAGGTCGACCTCAAAAACAAAATGCCATGGACATCTGAGGTGGTAAGGGACAGTGTAAAATTAACAGAAAGGACTTATAAAAACTCACAGTATGGATCACACAGAATGGAATAAATACAAAGACCAAGAAAGGGCCACAAGGTGGTTTATAAGACCAGTTCAAAAGAATTATGAAAGGAAACTTGCAAGGAACATGGAAGACAATAAGAAGAGATTTTATAGCTACGTAAAAGCAAAAGAGACTGGTTCAGAGTACTATTGGCCCACTGAAGGTTGACGGCAGGGACATTGTCAATGACCTTGTAGAAATGGCAGTCAATTATTTCTGTTGTGAATACTGAAGCAAAGTAAGAGAAAGGACAGCTTGCCAGAAATCTCAGACAAAGAATCAGGGATATGATCTAAATAAAATTAGCTTAAGCAAACTAATGCAACTGAAGAGCAACAAATCCCCAGGACCTAATAGCTTCCATCCATGGTTCTTAAATAGTAAGGGATAGGATTTATGAACATCTGGATAGGAATAATGTGATCAAGGATAGTCAGCATGGTTTTGTGAAGGGCAGGTCGTGCCTCACAAACCTTATTGAATTCTTTGAGAAGGTGACTAAGGAGGTGGACGAGGGGAAAGCAGTAGATGTGGTGTATATGGATTTTAGTAAGGCGTTTGATAAGGTTCCCCATGGTAGACTACTGCAAAAAATACGGAGGTATGGCATTGAGGGTGAGTTGGAGGTTTGGATTAGGAGTTGGCTGGCTGGAAGAAGACAGAGGGTAGTAGTTGATGGCAAAGGTTCATCTTGGAGTGCCGTCACGAGCGGTGTTCCGCAAGGATCTGTTTTGGGACCATTGCTGTTTGTCATTTTTATAAATGACCTGGAGGAGGGGTTAGAAAGTTGGGTGAGCAAGTTTGCAGATGATACGAAAGTCGGAGGAGTTGTAGACAGTGAGGAAGGATGTGGCAGGTTACAGCGGGATATAGATAAGCTGCAGAACTGGGTAGAAAGGTGGCAAATGGAGTTCAATGTAGCTAAGTGTGAGGTGATTCACTTTAGTAAGTGTAATAAAAAGATGGGGTACTGGGCTAACGGTCGGATACTTGGTAGTGTGGATGAGCAGAGGGATCTTGGTGTCCATGTACACAGATCTCTGAAAGTTGCCACCCAGGTAAATAGTGCGGTGAAGAAGGCATATGGCGTACTGGCTTTTATTGGTAGAGGAATTGAGTTCCGTAGTACTGAGGTCATTTTGCAGTTGTATAGGACTCTGGTGCGGCCACATCTGGAGTATTGTGTGCAGTTTTGGTCGCCATACTATAGGAAGGATGTGGAGGCACTGGAACGGGTGCAGAGGAGGTTTACCAGGATGTTGCCTGGTATGGTAGAAAGATCGTATGAGGAAAGGCTGAGGCACTTGGGGTTGTTTTCATTGGAGAAAAGAAGGTTTAGGGGTGACTTGATAGAGGTGTATAAGATGATTCGGGGTTTAGATAGGGTCGACAGTGAGAATCTTTTTCCTCGTATGGAGTCAGCTATTACAAGGGGGCATAGCTTTAAATTAAGGGGGGGGGGGGGGGTAGGTATAGGACAGATGTTAGGGATAGGTTCTTTACTCAGCGAGTCGTGAGTTCATGGAATGCCCTGCCAGTAGCAGTGGTGGACTCTCCCTCATTATGGGCATTTAAACGGGCATTGGATAGGCATATGGAGGATAGTGGGCTCGTGTAGGTTAGGTGGGCTTGGATCGGCGCAACATCGAGGGCCGAAGGGCCTGTACTGCGCTGTATTCTTCTATGTTCTATGTTCTAAATGAAAGACGACACATTGCCGATGCCTTAACCATAGTCTTTTAGAGTTCCCTGGATGCAGGGATTGTGCCTTCGGATTGGAAATTTGCTCAGGTCACTCTGCTCTGCAAGAAGGGTGACAGAGAGAGAAAAACCAGTGAATTACAAACCAGTTGGCCTCACATCTTTTGTGTGGAAATTGTTTGAGTCTATAATCAAGAATAGTAATTGATCATCTCAAAACATTTCAGTTAATTAGGGGGAGTCAGCATGGATTCACGAAAGGTAGATTATGCTTGACAAACTGAAGAAACGAAGGTGATAGACAGAGGTAACTCAATGGATGTTGTTTATACAGACTTCCAGATGGCTTTTTGCCAATGTCTGACATAAAACACTGTTAGCTAAGGTGGAAGCCCACAGAACTAAGGGCAAATTACTGACTTGGATAGGAAATAGGTTGAGTGGCAGGAAGCAGAGTTGGGATAATGGCCAAGTACTCTAATTGGCAGGACAAGGCCTCAATTATTCACAATAATCATTAACATCTTGGATAATGGCATAAAATGTCAAATATCCAAATTTGCTGATGACAAAGTTGGGCAACAATATAGCATTGAGGGCAAAATGGAATTATAACAATATTGATAGATTTGGTGAATGGACAAAACTGTGGAAGATAGATTTAACATACACAAGCAGGAGGTCATCATTTCAAACAAAGAAAGGATAGAGCAGGGTATTCTTTTAGAAGGTACAAAGTTCAATTCAGTGGATGTCCAACAGGATTTGGGACTTCAGATGCCTAGCTCTTTAAAATGCCATACACAGGTACAGAAAATAGTCAAGGCAGCTAATGGAATGCAGAATACAGTGGAGGTTTGAAACACTCGTCTTCAAATGGTGGTCAATGTTAATCATATTAAATTTAAATCTGGGACACAAATCTTTATTAAGCAAGGGTATCAAGGGATATTGCCATAAATCTTATTTAATGGTGGAGCAGACTTGAGGGGTTGAATGACCTACTCCTGTTCCTAATATCCCCCAACACCGAAAGTATATATCTAATTCACCTTTTAAAACGTTATTGTTAAAAATCAGCTTCCACTACCCTTTCATAAACCAGGTTAAACCAACTAACTAGAATTCTCCAACCTCTTCCCCCCTCCCCCGCCCCCACCAGTAGCCCTTGGGCAAGAGTCACGTTACCTTGAATTGTGTCCCTGGTTATTGTCAAAAAGTGTGGCGCTGAAAAAGCACAGCAGGTCGGGCAGCATCCAAGCAGTAGGAGAGTTGACATTTCAGGCATAAACCCTTCATCAGGAAGGTGGGGGCCAAAGGGGCTGAGAGATAAAAAAAGGACGGGGTGTGGCTGGGGGAAAGGTAGCTTGTAAAGCAATAGGTAGATGAAGGCAGGGGGTGATGGTGAGAGGGTGGAGGGGATAGGTGGGAAGAAAGATGGACAGGGATGTCAGTTCAAGAGGGCAGTGCAGAGTTGGAGGGTTGGATCTGGGCCAAGGGGAGATGAGGAAATTGGTGAAATCGAGGTCGATTCCGTGTGGTTGGAGGGTCCCAAGACAGAAAGCGAGGTGTTCTTCCTCCAGGTGTCAGGTAGCTAGGATTTGACAGTGAAGGAGGTCCCAGACTTGCATGTCTTTGGGGGGAGTGAAAGGAGGAGTTGAAGTATTCGGCCATAGGGCAGTGGGGTTGATCGGTGCATGTGTTCCGGAGAGGTTCTCTGAAACATTCTGCAAGTTGGTGTCCTGTCTCCTCAATGTAGAGGAGACCACATCAAGTGTAACCGACACAGTAGATTAGGTGTTTGGATGTGACTGACCAGTTCAACTCCCTCTTTGCCAAGGTCAGTAGAATGTTCAGCAGTTCGTGTCACTGATGCATTTTACACAACATCAGTGGAAATTGATAAAATGAGGACTTAAAAGCTTTAAAATTAATGATAGATTGCTAGGCATGAGGACTGAGGGATTATGGAATGGAGGAAATTAAACAAAGTTATACACAAATTAGGCAGAACCTAAGTCTTTTTTTTGACAACAGTAGGTGGTAGATGCCTACAGCACATTGCAAGGGAAGATAGAAAAGCTTTGAAGGACTGAATTTTAATTAGACCACACTTGGAATAGCATGTGCAGTTCTAGTCGCCACCTAGGAAGGATGTGGAGGCTTTGGAGGGGTCAAAAGAAGTCTACCAGGATGTTGCTTGGTTTGGCATGTATTAGCTATAAATGAGAAGTTGGACAAACCTGGATTGTTTTCTCCACAGGATCAAAAGGCTGAGGGACGGCCTATTAGAAACATGTAAAATTATGACAGTCATGGATAGGGTGGATAGTCAGAGACTTCTCTCAAAGTGGAAATATTAAATACTATGGGGCATAGGTTTGAAGTGAGAGATGGGAAAGTTTAAAAAGGAGATGTGCAAGGAATGTCTTTTTTTTTGACAACAGTAGGTGGTAGATGCCTAGAGCGCATTGCCAGGGAAGATGGTAAAAACTGATACAATAGCAACATTTAAGAAACATTTAGACAGACACATGAACAGGCAGGGAATAGAGGGATACAGACCATGTGCAGGCAGATGGGATTAGTTTAGAATGGTATCATGGTTGGCACAGATATGGTGGGGTCAAAGGGCCTGTTCCTGTGCTGTACTGTTCTCTGTTCATTCTTATAATCCATTCGGTGGCGTGGATATTGTACCAATTTATTTTAGAAAATACTTTTTTAAAAATTCAAACATGAATTTTATTCATTTGAAAATTTCTAAAATTACTACCTACTCCAAAGTCTTAAATCATCAAACAATCGTGATCAAGTTGTTAAAAATTTATACATCACCCTTCCATTGCAACATGTTCAATGCCCACCAGGTGTCAGTGTAAGAATGGTCTGTGATCAAGCTGTGGGTCAGTGTGGTACCAGTGTTCATCCCTAGTCAGGGGAGGGAAGTGAAGACAACACGTTTCACTGTAGCAGAATGAAGACTGCAGAGTTTAAGCATTGCAGATTATGTAACAATCCGCTTATGTAAGATCTAAACACTCGACCAATCCAACAGTCAGGTATAAATATCAAAAATGAGAATACTTTTGCCAGAGAAATGCAAAAATATCGAAACAACAAAAATCAGTCCAACTGACAATGGTTTGTGTAAAATGTCCAAGTGGCCTTAGGCAGCTTTGAGAGGCCAGTTCACAGCCCAGTGAATTCGAGCACTCCACCTGACAGGAAACAGTTACTCGGAAGATGAATTCAGTCGGCGTTGTATCCTGGCAGCGTGTTCTCTGCTTCTGGCTCTCTTAGCCTTTACCTGTTGGGATGAGGTGGGGGAAAACAAAAAGGGCAGCTTTAGAGTTTGCACCTGATCTGAAAGCAAAAACCCACCAGTTCATCTGGAAACTGGAGATTATACACAGCACGAATCCTCGGGGCATACCCCCGAGATTGTTCGAAGGCCAAACAGGAAAAGACAGGATAGATAAAAGATCAGCAATTTCTGCTGTTTGGGGATTCTATAAGTAGGGGCAGACCATTCAGGAGAGATGTTAGGAAGCACTTCTACACACAACCAATGGTAGACGTTTGAAAACTCTTCCACATAACAGTGGATGCTAGATCAGTTTAAATCGGAGATAGATATATTTTTGTTCAGCAAAGATATTCAGGGTTAGGAGTATAGAATACAGCCCCTACAGTGTGGAGGCAGACTACTTGGCACAACAAGTCCACACTGACCCTCCGAAGAGTCCACTACCCTATTATTCTACATTTACCCCTGACTAATGCATCTAACCTACACATCCCTGAACACTATGGGCAATTTAGCGTGGCCAATCACATAACATGCATACCTTTGTACAGTGGGAGGAAACCGGAGCACCCAGGAAACTCACACAGACATGGGGAGAATGTGCAAACTCCACACAGACAGAGTCACCAGAGGCTGGAATCCAACCTGGGTCCCTGGCACAGTGAGGCAGCAGTGCTGATCACTGAGCCACTGCATTGCCCAAGGCAGGGAGATGGAGTTTGGCAACAAGTCAATCATTATCTCATTTGAATGGCAGAACATGCTAAAAAGGGGCTGAATGGCCTACTCCCATTCCTATGACTTCAAATACCAGAGAGGGGGAGAGGGCGATGATTAAGATTCACAATGAATCAGCATTTGAAT
This sequence comes from Chiloscyllium plagiosum, assembly GCF_037043375.1. Classification (NCBI taxonomy): domain Eukaryota; kingdom Metazoa; phylum Chordata; class Chondrichthyes; order Orectolobiformes; family Hemiscylliidae; genus Chiloscyllium; species Chiloscyllium plagiosum. The sequence continues at coordinate 17,515,281 of NW_028270155.1, forward strand.
TCAACATGGATTAGGGGCTTGCAAAGTGACCAAGGTGCCAGCTAGTAACAGGCAGGGAGAGGGCTGTAATGTCACAAAGCCTGGTAGCTACCACTTCCTAACATTACAAATGTAGAGCTGGCACTTGGGCTAAAGTACTCAGAAGCGCTAGATGAATCACACACCAAAAATCAAAAAAGCGTCAACTCCTTCTGGAGGGAGAGCAAGGGGGAAAAAAAAAGGGAATGTAGTGTTAGGTTTAAAAATGATATCTCCAAACCACATCACTAAGTGTTAATCATTTACTGGCAACTGAAATGGAGATATCATTTTTAAACCTAACACTATATTCCCTCTTTATAGCCTCTGTCTCTCTATCCGAGATGGAGGCTAACCAAGTCCTATACTGAAATAGAGGCAAGACTTCACTACCCCGTACTCAAGTCCTCCGGTGATAGCACTCCGAACGGCAACAGTAGGTAGTAGCTGAAAATGTGTTGCTGGAAAAGCGCAGCAGGTCAGGCAGCATCCAGGGAACAGGAGAATCGACGTTTCGGGCATAAGCCATTCTTATGCCCGAAACGTCGATTCTCCTGTTCCCTGGATACTGCCTGACCTGCTGCGCTTTTCCAGCAACACATTTTCAGCTCTGATCTCCAGCATCTGCAGAACTCACTTTCTCCACAACAGTAGGTAGTATCAGATTCAGAACCTTTCACCATCAGGCTGGGCTACATGAGACTGGTGCCATGGAAACGGAGATAGAACTCCAAGTGTCAGCCATCACCCAGGAGTTTCTGATGGGCAAAGGGCAGCAAGACCCACTTGGGGAAATATGGCTAAATTTAATTTAATAGACACACTCATTAGTTTGCATATAATCGAAAGTAGATTAAGCTGGTAAATTTGCTTTATATCAAAGTGTACGTATCTTGTAATCATTTTGATCAGATCATGAAGAACCCATTACAGGGAGGAGAACAATATTTATATCGCTTTCCCCCATATCCCCTCTAGGGTTTCCAAAGTTCTTCACTACAATTTTTTATTAATATCTGTAGTAGAATCTTTTCTAAAATCAATATCAGGGCTGGTGAAGAATGAGACTGCCAAGATGGGAGAAAATGAATCCATTTATCCATATAGCAATCCCCCAGTTCCCAAATCTACAGAAATTAATGTATCACCATTATTCTCTCAAACTCTTACAAAGAAATAATTACTTCCTTTGCTGGCCCCCACTCCTATTCAACCTTCTGCAAACTGGAGGAAGAAATAACCCTACGGCAAGTGTATACTTTCTTACATAGATTTCAAAAACAAATTCACCTTCAGAAGTCAGTCAGAGCGCGAAGGCAGCCATTGCTGACTCACAACCCATAGTCAGCAAACCTGAATGTACACAGATGAGTCAGTGTCATTCAGAACCAGCTAGAGCTGCACAGAAAGGTATCTCTACTCATGCACAGCCAGGCAGTCTCAGATTACAGGTCATCACGGAAGTGACAGCTAATAGGTCAGAGTAAAGGCACAAGCAGGTGTAAATTGTTTCTGAGTGAAGGCTCAGACCTTCATGCATTTGTAGATGAGCCTCGGAGGTCAGCTGTGACTTCAGTGGTCACATGCCAGAGTTCTGCTAGGAGGTTGGAACTTGCACATCACAGAGCATGTGGTCTGTAGTCTTACTGAAATAAGTGTGCAGAAGCCAGTATCCCATCACCAAGTTACCCTTTATTTACACATGATCAGAAATCTCAAAGCCAGTCTCTAGAGTTAGAAGATTCTGAGACTTCTGTTTATATCAATCAATCAGTCAGGGCTCCCTGATTGGGACTGTTAATCCAGGCCAATCAGGGACCTCACAGTCAATGAAATTTACCTGGCCCTCATTCTAATCACTACAACAAACAAACAAACAAACAAACAAACAAACAAACAAACAAACAAACAAACAAACAAACAAACAAACAAACAAACAAACAAACAAACAAACAAACAAACAAACAAACAAACAAACAAACAAACAAACAAACAAACAAACAAACAAACAAACAAACAAACAAACAAACAAACAAACAAACAAACAAACAAACAAACAAACAAACAAACAAACAAACAAACAAACAAACAAACAAACAAACAAACAAACAAACAAACAAACAAACAAACAAACAAACAAACAAACAAACCTCTAACATTAAACTAGAAGACAGGCTTGAGGTTGTACAAAGAAGAGCAGGGAGATCATATCAGAGCTGTGCAGAACATTAGTCAGGCCACAGCTGGAGTACAGTCTGCAGTTCTGGACACCGCACCATAGGAAGGAGTACAATGGAGATTCACCAGGACGTTGCTTAGGATGGAGCATTTCAGCGAAAACAGACTGGATAAGCTTGGGTTGTTTTCTATGGAACAAAGGGGTTTGAGGGGGAATCGGATCATGGCGAATAAGATTATGAGGAGCAAGGAACTGAAAACAGCTGTTCCCCTTAAAGGATCAATAACAAAGGGGCATAATTTTAAAGTTATAGGTAGGAGATTTGAGGAAAATCTTTTTCACCCAGACAGTAGTGGCAGTGTGGAGTACACTGCCTGGGAGGGTAGCTGAGGCAGGAAATGTCACAATCTCGTAAAAAAAAAGTACTTAGATGAGCACTTGAAGTATCATAACATTCAAGTTTACAGGCCTAGTGTTGGAAAGTGGGACTAGTGTAGGTAGTGGTATATTTTTGGCAATACAGATTTTATGGGCTGAAGGGTCTCTTCTGTACTGTAGTCTGATCCGAAGAACAGTAAAAGATAAAACAAGAGACAGGGACAGAACCCTGGAAGAGGACTAATGTGTTTATGTGGACAAGAGGAAATAAAAGGAGGGTCTGTACCAATAACGAGCAAAACAACAATCTCCAACTCGAAAGTTAAAAATCACAACATCAGGTTATAGTCCAACAGGTTTATTTGGAAGCACTAGCTTTCGGAGTGACGCTCCTTCATCAGGTGGTTGTGGAGAATAAGATCACGATCACAGAATTTATAGCCAAAAAGGAGTCCAGTGTCATGGAGATGTGATACATTTCAACAATTTTAGATTTAAACTTTTATCCTTTATGATGGGATGCGCTGATTTCTGTTGATACGTAAATCCTAGAACTTCTTTTAAATTACATTCTCAAGATAGCTCAGCTTTTCTAACAACAGGTGTGACGTCTGTATGTGTCCCAATGCTATGTCAGACTGACAAACCCTCTGCATTGTTTTAAGAATTTTACATGGATCCTTGCAGTTTTTGAGCAAAATTCAATGCAATGGGACACACACTGACTTCACACCTATTGTATAAAAAGCTAAGCCATCTTGAGAATTCAACTTAAAAGAAGTTCTGGGATTTACATATCAAAGTACAGAAACCAGCATATCCCATTATAAAAGATGAAAGACTTCATCTAAAATTATTTAATGTATCACATCTCCATGACACTGCACTCCTTTTGGCTATACATTCTGTGATCACAATCTTATTCTCCACAACCACCTGACGAAGGAGCAGCACTCCAAAAAAGCCTGTTGGACTATAACCTAGTGTTGTGTGATTTTTTTTAAAAAAAAACTTTGTCTACCCCAGTCCAACACTGGCACCTCCAAGTCCAACTTTGAAGATCACCTTACCTCTAGCTCTAAGCAACGCCTCATCTCTCGGTCAATATCATTACATTTTCCCAAAAACTTCAGGAAGCTATGCTGTAGAAGTGAAAGGATAGACATTAAAAATTGCAACACTGGCCATGCTAGCTAACCGTGGTGAGTAACGTTACTTTGGGAAGACAACTACAACATAGTCAATGGCCCTGTGCAAGCCTTGTCACAGAACATCAAGGTTAAGACTAAGACTAAGACTACTTAGTGTGCAAACAGGCCCTTCGGCCCAACAAGTCCACACCAACCTGCCTACATTGCGTTCAGTGGACAGAGTTTAAAACAAAATAGGTCCACAGTACATAAATGAATGATTTTGAATGAGATGAGGTGTCCCACATTAACTGACAATTATTTTCTTTTGAAACATGTTAGAAGTGTTACTTTTGACTAGATTCTATTAACAATTATGCAGACCGATTGCTGCACTTACTTTGGCGCAATTTTTAAAGATTTTAAATTTGTAAAGCCTGGACATATTTTGAACCAAATACTAAGTACTTAAAAAGATGCAGTGAATCCATCACTCAGATAGGGTTGAGGTGCAATGGTAGTGTTCCCACCTCTGAGCCAGGAGGCCCAGTTAATAACATCTCTGAACAGGTTGAATAGAAAATATTTACATGTTGTGTAGGGACTTCGGTTGGGAACCAAAATAAAAATGGGACAAACAAGAGGTGATGGCTAAGTGGTATGATGGGTGCAGGAGGGAATGTGTCAGTGAGTTCAAAAGCTCGAGGGAATGGTCTGATGAAGACGTTTCAAACTAAAAGCGCGGAGATGCAGGGGAACAGTTCCTTCTGGTGGGGACATCCAGGACGAGAGAGGTGGCATCTCATTCAAACTGGAACAAGACCATTTACGGGGGGGGGAGGGGGGTTATCAAAGGAAAAGTGTCAGAAAGCACTTTGTCCACCCAAAGGACATGTTAAATTTACACCTCCCTCCCTCCAAGGCTGTAGATGTTGGGGTTCAAACGGAATTCACAAAACTGATGCCAGTGGATTTGAGTTTAACAGGAGTATCGAGGGATATGAATCAGGGTTTGGGATTTTGGTGCAGGTCAGCTCTGATCCAATGGCACAGACCAGAGGGGTTGAATGGCCTACTCCAGTTCCTGCTGTAAATTCTGAACTTTGTAAATTTATTTAATGGCCTTACATTCTGAAGCTATTCCTGTCCTGTGCCCCCAACTCTCACCGCATATTGTTTTAGTACTGTCTGTACAAAAACTTAAAAGCAAAGGCCAAAGTCAAAAAAGAAAAGAAAAAAAGACTCCAGTTGCTGGGTTTTCCCTGCTCAGAACCCAGGAAATCAGCTCTCCTGTTCCAGACTAATTCACAATGCTGATTACATTTAAGACCACAAGACACAGGAGCTGAAACTAGGCCATTCAGCCCATCAAGTCTGCTCTGCTGATAAGTTTCTCCTCCCCATTCTCTCACTTTCTCCCCGTAACCCTTGATATTCAAGAATCTATCTCAGTCTTATATATACACTCAATGACCTGGCCGCCATGGCCTTCTGTGGAAATGAATTCCATAGATTCACCACTCTCTGGCTGAAGAAATTTCTCCTTATCTCCATTCTAAAAAATCTTCCCTTTACTCCAAGGCTGTGCCCTCAGATCCTAATCCCTCCTATCAAACATCTTCCCAGCACCCACTCTGTCCAGGCTATTCAGTGGTCTATGTTTCAATTAGATCCCTCCCCCCCTCCCCGCCTCATCTTTCTAAACTCCTTTGAGTATAAACCCAGAGTCCTCAAACGTTCCTCATACATTAAGCTTTTCATTCCTGGGACCATTCTTATGAACCTTCTCTGAACATGCTCCAGGGTCAGTGCATCCTTCCTGAAATATGGGGCCCAAAACTGCACATAATACTCCAAATGTGGTCTCACCAGAGCCTTATAAAGTTTCAAAGTACATCCCTGCTTTTAAATTCAAGTCTTCTCAAAATAAATGCCAACATTGCATTTGCCTCCCTCACTAGTGACTCAACCTGCAAGTTTACCTTGAGAGAATCCTGGTCTAGAACTCCCAAGTCTCCTTGCACTTCAGACTTCTGAATTTTCTACTCATTTAGAAAATAGCCCATGCTTCTATTCTTCCTACCAAAGTGCATGACCTCAATTTTCCACAATGTACTCCATCTGCCAATATACCTACTCTCCTCACCTGTCCAAATCCTTCTGCAGTCTCACTGCCACCTCAATGTTACACATCCCTCTACCTATCTTTGTATCATCTGCAAGCATAGCCAGAAAGCCCTCAGTTCCTTCATCCAGATCATTAATGTATGAAGTGAAAATTTGTGAACCCAACACTGAGCCTTGCAGAACACCACTTGTCACCGGCTGCCATCTTGAGAAGGGCCCCTTTATACCCACTCTCTGCTTTCTGCCAGACAGTCAAGCTTCCATCCATGCTAGCACCTTGCCCCTAACACCATGGGCCCTTAGCTTACTCAGTAACCTCCTGTGCGGGACCTTGTCGAAGGTCTTCTTGAAGTCCAGGTAGCTAACGTCCATTGGCTTTCCTTGGGCTAACCTGTAAGTTACTTCCTCAAAGAATTCTAGCAGATTTGTTAGGTAAGACCTCCCCTTGAAGAAACCATGCTGACTTCGCCAGATTTTACCATACACTTCCAAGTATTCAGAAATCTCATCCTTCACGATGGATTCCAGGACCTTACTCAAGACCAAGGTGAGGTTAATTGGTCTATAATTTTCTGTCTTCTGCCTTACTTCCTTTTTAAACAGGTGTCACGTTAGTGGTTTTCCAGTCTTCTGGTACTCTCTGACTCGAGTGATTCATGAAAGATCACCAGCAATGCCCCAACTATCTCTTTAGTCATCTCCCTTAGAACTCTAGGGTGTAGTCCATCTGGTCCAGGTGATTTATCCACCTGCAACCCATTCAGGTTTTTCTAGTACCTTCTCCTTGGTGATGGCCACTGTACTCAGCTCTGCCCCCTCACTCTCCTGAATCTTTGGGATAATACGAGTGTCTTCCACGGTGAAGACTGACGAAGTAATTATTCAGTTCCTCAGCCACTTCCTTGTTCTCCACTACTATCTCTCCAGCATCATTTTCTAGTGGCCCAATGCCCACTTTTGCCCTTTATATACCTAAAGAAACTCTTACAGTCTTCCTTTATATTACAGGCTAGCTTACTCATATTTAATCTTCTCCCTCCTTAGTTCTCTATTTTTTGCCCTCTACTGGTATTTGTAAGCTTTCTAATTCTCTGGTTTACCACTGCCCTTCGCCACATTTGCTTTCTCTTTTATGCTGTCCCTGACTTCCCTAGTCAGCCATGGTCGCCTCATCCTCCCTGTACCATGCTTCATTTTCCTCAGGATGAATCTCCGCCGTGTCTCCTAAAATACTCCCAGAAACTCCTGCCATTGCAGTTCCACTGTCTTTCCTGCTAGGCTCCTCTCCCAGTCAATTCTACCCAGCTCCTCCCTTATGCCTCTGTAGTTGCCTTTATTCAGCTGTAACACTATTAGCTCTGGTTCTATCTTTTCCCTCTTAAATTGCACAGTAAATTCAATCATTGTGATCGCTACCTCCGAAGGATTCCTTCACCTCAAGCTCCTTTATCAAGTCTGCCTCATTGCACAACATTAAATCTAGTATTGTCTATTCCCTAGTAGGCTCCACCACAAGCTGCTCCAAAAGCCATCTTGTAAACATTCCACAAATTCCTTTTCTTGCAATCCACTACTAGCCCGATTTTCCCAATCCACCTACATTTTTAAATTCCCCATGATCAGTGTAACTTTGCTTTTCCTACACATCTTTTCTGTCTCCTGATGTATCTTGCACCCCAGCTCCTGACTACCATTTGAAGGCCTGTACATAACTCCAGCAGTGAATAAAAAGGCCCCTTCTCAAAATGTGAATGGTTGGAACAAGTAGCTCAGTGGTTAGCACTGCTGCCCCACAGCACCAGCGTCAGGGTTAGGGTTCAACTCTAGCCTTGAGTGACTGTGTAGAGTTTGCACATTCTTCTAGTGTCGGCATGTGTGTCTGCCAGGTGTTCCAGTTTCCTCTCACAATCCAAGGACGTGCAGGTTAGGTGGATTGGCTATGCTAAATTGCCCCTTAGTGTCCAGGCTAGCTGGGTTAGCCATGGTAAATGCAGGGTTATGGGAACAGGGTGAGCAGGTGAGATGCTCTTCAGAGGGTTAGTGCAGACTAAATGGGCCAAATGGCCTCTACTTGCACTGTAGGGATTCAATGATTCTTTGAATGTGGAATTCACTACCTCGAGTGATTATCACAAGTGAATGGAAAGCAAAGCTCAACAAGTAAATGAGGCTGACAGGAGGAGAATGTTAATCTTTAATAGGTTTAAAAGTAGCATCCCCAGACGAGTCCTGGTGAACGAAAGGGGCTCTGATGGTGCAGTGTGTGTGTGTGTCCCTACCCCTAGACCAAGAGTCAAGGGTTCAGGCCCCAGAGATGTGTCATAAATATTTAAAAGAAGTGGTGGTGGAGGCTCCAGTGTAGCAGACACACCAGCATAGACTCATTTGACTGAATGGTTTGCTCCTGCTGTAAACTCAATGCAAAAGTGACTGGGCATGAGGCAGTGAAGAAGTGATTGACTTAGAAAGACAGAACATATGGGAAAAGTGGAAGGTCACCTTGAAGATATATTGCCGCTGTGACATCATGAAAAATATACAAACTTTCTCTTGAAAAGGGCATTTTAATGGTCCAATTAAAGTGCAGGATAAAGAGCTTTTTCTTTAAATATTTACTCATGGAATGTGAGCGTCGCTGGCTGGGCCAGTATTTATTGCCTGTTCCTTGCTGCCCTTGAGAAGGTGATGAGCTGCCTTCTTGAACTGCTGCAGTCCACATGTAGTAGGTAAAACCACATAGCTAATCAATATAAATCGCAATTGGCAATTACACACAGACACAGAAGACTTGAAAGGGGGGGGGGTAATTGTTTAAAGACGACTTTGCAACAAGTGGGACTTGCATTACTTACGCCAGTGACATTAGAATCCAATAAGTTCCTATTGTCACAAAGCTGTTTTTTCTTCTAAAAGCTGTTCCTTTTCTCAAGGATACTATGATTAGATTAGATTACTTACAGTGTGGAAACAGGCCCTTCGGTCCAACAAGTCCACACCGACCCACCGAAGAGCAACCCACCCAGACCCATTCCCCTACAGTTACCCCTTCACCTAACACTACGGTCAATTTAGCATGGTCAATTCACTTAAACTGCATATTTTTGGATTGTGGGAGGAAACCGGAGCAAACCCACGCAGACACAGGGAGAATGTGCAAACTCCACACAGACTGAGGTGGGAATTGAACCCGGGTCTCTGGCGCTGTGAGGCAGCAGTGCTAACCACTGTACAACGTGCCGCCCTTACTATGTCCTTGGTTTCTTTGCAGAGGGGTAATAAACTGTTCTGTGTCGATTAATCTGGTTTGGTAGAGATTAAAAGGGTACTGAGAGGCTTTTTAAAATACATAAACAGATGAAACTTCAGGCCAAAGTGGTCAGGTTTTAGAAGTGACCTGTATAATGAAAGGGGAGTGGTCAGCTCTCTAGCTGAGCAGTTTAATTCAGTCCAGAACTAGTTGGGAGTTCAACAATGCACTGTGTGAACGGGCTCGCTCTCGTCTTCCCTTCGAACTTCAACCTGTAAGCATCTGACCCTTTTCTCGTACTGTTTTAAGGGGGGGGGGGGGGGGAAGAGGAGGAGTGCTTATTGGGACTGTGGTGTATATTCAGAACAGCAAATTAAGTCTAGTTTGGATAGATGGAATTCTGTAGGGGTTCTTTACCCTATTCTTCATGTTTCATTGTGTAATTTTGTGAATCAATTTTTTTTGTCTGTTTTAAACCTGGTAGACAACCTCACTAACTTAATCTGGGTAATCTTTATTGTACACTTACCAAAACAAATTGCAAAGTTATTATCTGGGCTGCCTGCTTAACGATGTTTTGAGTGGTCTGGCCTAGTCCATAACACTGTCAAAGATTTATTTTGATATAGTACCTATTTAGAGGGTAATTCTTCAGTTACTTTGATTATTGTAGTTTTGAAACAGTTTTACAACAGACTTCTGCATCACTAGGTGCCAGTAATTAGAAGGCAAATTTATGTAATATCGCAATCTCTAACTAAACCAATTACAGTAACTAGAAAGGGACCGAAGTCTAATTTCATACTTCAGTCTCTGGCTTGGAATTCAAATCAACTCTGTATCCTCAGAGTTTACACTCTGTAGCCTGTAGTGTGACAGGACAGATACGCTGGCCTCCCAAGGAAACACAGAGAAGGAAGAGTGAAACTTTACAAAGAGCCAAGAGGACAGAGAATGAAAAAAAAACGTAGTTATACGCGTGACAGTGTGTTGGGGAAATGAAACTAAACAGGGTACTGTGTAGATGAAACAATTAAAATTATTTTTTTAAATTGTTTTGGGAGGTTTGTTCGAATTTTTATAAAAATCAATAAATATAAATATATAAATAAGTTTAAAAAATACAAAAATTTGGAGATAAAAAAAAATCAGATTGGCACATTTTCCCACTTTGTCAATGCCAAGCTAGAACAATGGAATATTCCATCCTCTTCCGAACTGGGAGCAATGTAATTTTTAAGAAGAACATGAATGAGATGGGTTCTCACTTCAAAGCATGCCTTTTCCAATTTTTTTAATTAAAAAAAAGTGTCTGCAAATCATGCCCAGGATTTCATTGAAAACATTGGAGACAACATTCCAGAAGTGAAAAAAAAAATTACTGCTTGAAATCATACTCACTTCTCTATGACACTGTTTGAGACGCTGTATGATAATGTTGCATTCCTCTGTATGCAGGTGTGGAGATAGATCTGGGTGCATCTTCACTTACAGTTTACTCTTTGTTAACTTGGAAGTGGATCCTTAATGCTCACGTCCTGGATAAAAACCGATCAAAGTCAAGCTAATGTGTATCATAATCAGCAGCTTGTAAGTTTTTTTTCAAAAAAGTTCAACCTATTCTTCTAATCTAGAGATGTTATTACATATCACTGGAGCAGGTGGGACTTGAACCCAAACCCCTCGGTCCAGGGGTAGGGACTCGACTAACACCACCGGCCCCACCCCCCCCGCCCAAAACCTTTATTAGCAAAATGATTCCAATTTACAGCTCATGCAAATACCTCCCTTTAGCATCGCGAGACTGGCTGGCTGTAGGAATCAGAATGATAAAAGAAAGCACTTTCCCTTCAAGGACAGCATGGCCCTTTCAACTAAAAGAAATCACCCCACTTGTAGTGCTCTCAGCGCCCCCATTCAATCCAATTCTGTGTATTTATTTTAACATTTTAAATGCACGGTTCACATTTCCTTTTACAGTCCAAGTGTTCCTCCAGCTCATAGCGAGGAAGGTCACAGGAGATCCATACATTTATTTTTGCAGAGAGTCATAGACTAGTTTTTTTTCCAAAAAGCACAGGAGGTCACAATTCAAATAATTCATGAAATTATTCATCGTAAAGACACCAAATTTATATTGCGACTTTCACAAAGCGCTTTACAATCAATGAACTTCTCCCAATGCGCAGCCAGTTCTGTATTGTAGGAAACACAATGGTATTTTATCACTGCACAGGGAAACCTGTTTCAGTGCAGTTGGTTGAGATAGTGGGCAGAATACTGTGGTCTTCTTTCAAAGAGTGCTATTGGACTTTTTCACATTCCATCTAAAAAGTGAAGACGGGGCCTAGATTTAAACTTGCCTCCAAACAGCGAAACCTCTGGTAGTCCAACACTCCCAGCACAGCATTGGAAGTTTCAGCCAAAAATATTGTTTTCGAAATACAGCTTCACTCATTTCAGCAGTAAAAGACAAAGGAAAAAAGTCAGCTGAACCAGACAGACAGTGTAATTTGTGTTTAAACATTCCTGTGTGCAAGCTTCAAAAATTTTATTTCAAAATCATTTCACTAAAATCTGGCCAAACCTTCAGATTGAAACAGGGAGGACAAAAAGTTTTCACTCATTATCTCACATCAAATGGAGGCTTTTCAAATGGACATCACCCAAGAATAAGGCATGTTTTTGAAGGTGCACCACTGGCCCAAGTATACGGTTCAGTGTTGTTTACTCTGGGATGCAATTTTCAAGAAATGAGATTCAAGTTACTCACATATGCTGGACTGGACGCTTACTAAAAATGCTTTTTATGTGTTATGTCTATTTTGTTGTAAGCTATAACACTGGCATCCAGCTGACAATGTGTAAAGACTGCCAGGTGGGTCCTCTTTTGAAAAAGCAAAGCAAATCCAATGCAGACAATTACTTCCTGACCAATTCACACACAAAGAAAGTCATAGATAGGCATGGAAACAGACCCTTCAGTCCAATTTGTCCATGCTGACCAGATGTCCTTAATAAATCTAGTCTCATTTGCCAGCATTTTGCCCTTGTCCCTCTCAGCCCTTCCTATTCATTTACCCATCCAGATGTCTTTTAAATGTTGTAATTGTACCAGCCTTCACTACTTCCTCTGGCAGCTCAATTCATACACACACCACCCTTTGTGTGAAAACATTGCCCCTTAGGTCCCTTTTAAATCTTTCCTCTCTCATCTTAAACCTATGCCCTGGAGTTTTGGACTCTCCCACCCTGGGAAGAGACTTTGCCTATATAGTCTATCCATGGCACTAATGAATTTATAAACCTCTGTAAGGTTACCCCTCAGCCTCCAGCGCTCCAGAGAAAATAGCTCCAGCCTATTCAGCCTCCCCCATAGCTCAAATCCTCCAACCCTGGCAACATCCTTGTGAAACTTGGAAGGGCTCAGAAAAGATTTACAACATCATTCCTACAGCAGGGAGACCAGAACTGAACACAGTATTCCAAAAGTGGTCTAACCAGTGTCCTGTACAGCTGCAACATGACACCTCAACTCTTATTCTCAATGCATTAACCAACAAAGGCAAGCATGTCAAACACATTCTTCACTATCCTGTCCCTCTGCAACCCTACTTTCAAGGAACTATGAACTTGCACTCCACAGTCTTTGTTCAGCAGCACTCCCCAGGACCTTACCATTAAGGTGTACAAGTCCTGCCTGATTTGCTTTTCCAAAATACAGCACCTCACAACTGTCACTCTTCAGCCCTGATCAAGATGCGTTGTATTTTGGAGGTAACCTTCTTGGCTTTTGGTCTCATGTGCACAATTACTAACCATAACTTCTATGCTCACATCTAAATCATTTATATAAGTGACAATAAGCAGTAACAGACAGTGCTTTCATGCCTCATGTATTTAGCCAGGGGGATACAGTTTGCATTCTGCTAGACCACTAAATCTCTTACAGCCTAGGTCCAAATTAAAACTAAGGAAATGAATGCAAGGAGGTGAGATGCAAGTGACTGCCTTCAACATTAAGGCAGGATTTGACCAAGTATAGCACCAAGGAACCCTGGCAGGCTTGAAGTCATTGAGAATCATTGGGAAAACTGACCACCAGTTGGAGTCATACTTAGCACTTAGGAAGATGCGGTTACAGAGTAATAGAGTCATACAACAGAGAAACAGACCCTTCAGCCCAACTCATCCGTGGCAACCAGGTTTCCATTTGCCTGCGTTTGATCCATATCCCTCTAAACCCTTCGTATTTACATACCTGTCCAAATGTCTTTTGGATGTTGTAATTGTACCCACCTCTATCACCTCTTCTGGCAGTTCATCTCATACATGCACCATCCTTTGTGTGAAAAGGTTGTCTCTCAGGTCCCTTTTAAATCTTTCCTTCTCACCTTAAACTATGCCGTCTAGTTTTGGACACCCCAATTCTGAGGGAAATACCTTGGCTATTCGCTTTATCTATGCCCTTCATGATTTTACAAACCTTTATAAAAGATCATCCCTCTGCCTCCCACGCTCTAGGGAAAAAAAATAGGAGAAAGTCAGGACTGCAGATCAGAGCTGAAAATGTGTTGCTGGAAAAGCGCAGCAGGTCAGGCAGCATCCAAGGAGCAGGAGAATCGACGTTTTGGGCATGAGCCTTCTTGAAGAAAGGCTCATGCCCGAAACGTCGATTCTCCTGCTCCTTGGATGCTGCCTGACCTGCTGTGCTTTTCCAGCAACACATTTTCAGCTCTAGGGAAAAATACCCCAGCCTATCTAGCCTCAAACTTTGCACTCTCACTAACATCCTTCCTATAGCAGAAGGACTAGAATTGCATGCAGTACTCCAAATGTGGACTTACCAATGTCTTGTGCAGCTGTAACATGATGTCCCAACTCTAACCAAGGATGACAAATGTGCCAAGCGCCTTCATCACCCTGTCTACTTGGGACGATACTTTTAAAAGGAACTATGTACCTACATCCCTAGATCTCTCTGTGCAACAACACTCTCAAGGGCCCTACCATTAACTCAAAGCCCTGCTGTGGTTTCTCTTACCAAATGCAACACATCACATTTATCAGAATTAAATTCTACCTGCCTTTTCTCAGCCCACTGGCCTAATTGATCAGGATCCTTTTGTACTCTTAGATAACCTTCTTCACTGTCCTGGAGGACAATCAACTCAGTTCCAGAACATCACTGCAGGTGAATCTCAGGGTAATGTTCTCAACCCAACCATCTTTAGCTGCTTCATCAAAACCCACAACCTCTACCGCCATGAAAGAGGAGGTCTACAGATATGACAGAACATCACTACCTGCAAATTCTCCTCAACGTCACATACCATCCAGAACTGGAAGCATAATTATTCTTCCAGGGTCACTGGGTCAAATGTTTGGAACTATGCCCCACCAACAGCACTAAGGGTGTCTGCACTTTAGTAGTTCAAGAAGGTAACTCAACACCTTGTGATGATGCCGCTCCTTTAGCAAAGCTCCGCTGTCTTTGGCTTTATTTCAGAGAGGTTGTAAAAGCAGCAATTCCGAAAAGGCAAGGTTTGAAGGATTTTAGGGCCAGTTTGATTATAGCGAGCAGATATTGCCTCAGACAAAAGGCGTTCAAGTTTAAAAGAAAAACACTCGTACAATGAAAAGGGAGTAGCTGGTTCTCCCAGCTCAGCTTTTCCCTGGTTTGGTTTGGTTTGAGCACAGTAGTATATGAAGCTGCTGGTCTCTCTCTCTCTCTCTCTCTCTCTCTCTCTCTCTCTCTCTCTCTCTCTCTCTCTCTCTCTCTCTCTCGTTACGTTAGAACGATCTGGTGAGATGGATAGGTAACTTATTCGGTATTGTGTTCTCTTTTGTTTGTGTTTCATTCATTAATCTTGTAAATAAATTATGTTTTGTTTAAAACTACGTGGTTTGACCAACTGCATCCCTCTTAGAATATCCGTGCTACACCTGCTTAAAACAACTTGCAAAGTTAGGGTCTGGGCTACTTTTTTAAAAAGTTGAGGGGTCTGGCCTGGTCCATAAATTGAGAGCTCTTTGTGAGATTTGTTCTACAGTTCCAAATTGGGATTAGGGTTGTTGGACTCGAAGGCAGCGAATGTTGGGTGTTAGTGTCTTTTATTCTGGGTGTTGAATTCAATTGGTTTAAACAGTGCTCGGGATAGCAATGCCTCTTGCAATCACTAAGAGGTTTTTGGGGGGTAGAAGAAATGACTTTGGGGATTTTGCAAAAGGAGATTAAGAATAAACTGCTGGAACGGTTCCGGGTGGATAAATCCCCAGGATCTGATCAGGTGTACCAGAGAACTCTGGAAAGCTAGAGAAGTGATTGCTGGGCCTCTTGCTGAGATAATTGTATCATCGATAGTCACAGGTGAGGTGCCGTAAGACTGGAGGTTGGCAAACATGGTGCCACTGTTTAAGAAGGACGGTAAAGACAAGCCAGGGAACTACAGACCAGTGAGCCTGACCTCAGTGGTGGGCAAGTTGTTGGAGAGAATCCTGAGGGACAGGATGTACATGTTTTTGGAAAGGCAAGAACTGATTTGGGATAGTCAACATGGCTTTGTGCGTGGGAAATCATGTCTCACAAACTTGATAGGAGTTTTTTGAAGTAGTAACAAAAAAGATTGATGAGGACGGAGCAGTAGAATGTGATCTATATGGACTTCAGTAAGGCGTTCAACAAGGTTCCCCATGGGAGACTGATTAGCAAGGTTAGTTCTCCCTGTATTCCATGAGATCTAGCCATTTGGATACAGAACTGGCTCAAAGGTAGAAGACAGAGGGTTGTTTTTCAGACTGGAGGCCTGTGACCAGTGGAGTGCTACAAGAATCGGTGCTGGGCCCTCTACTATTCGTCATTTACATACATGATTTGGATATGAGCATAAGGAAGAACAGTTCATAAGTTTGCAGATGACACCAAAATTGGAGGTGTAGTGGACAGCGAAGAGGGTTACCTCAGATTACAACAGGATCTGGACCAGATGGGCCAATGGGCTGAGAAGTGGCAGATGGAGTTTAATTCAGATAAATGTAAGGTGCTGCATTTTGGGAAAACAAATCTTAGCAGGACTTATACACTTCATGGTAACGTCCTAGGGAGTGTTGCTGAACAAAGAGACCTTGGAGTGCAGGTTCATAGCTCCTTGAAAGTGGGGTCACAGGTAGATAGGATAGTGAAGAAGGCATTTGGTATGCTTTCCTTTATTGGTCAGAGTATTGAGTACAGGAGTTGGGAGGTCATGTTGAGGCTGTACAGGACATTGGTTAGGCCACTGTTGAAAGAGGTTCTGAAACTTGAAAGTGTTCAGAAAAGATTTACAAGGAAGGTGCCAGGGTTGGAGGATCTGAGCTACAGGGAGAGGCTGAACAGGCTGGGGCTGTTTTCCCTGGAGCGTCGGAGGCGGAGGGGTGACCTTATAGGGGTTTACAAAATTATGATTGTCTATTTATCCCAAGTCTTGTCCCAGGGGTTGGGGAGCCCAGAACTAGAGGGCATAGGTTTAGGGTGAGAGAGGAAAGAGATCCAAGGGGCAACTTTTTCACGTACAGGATGGTACGTGTATGGAATGAGCTGCCAGAGGATGTGGTGGAGGCTGGTACAATTGCAACATTTAAGAGGCATTACGAATGGGCATATGAATGGGCACATTATGGGTATATAATAGGAAGGGTTTGGAGGGATATGGGCCGGGTGCTGGCAGGTGGGCCTAGATTGGGTTGAGATATCTGGTCGGCATGGACGGGTTGGACCGAAGGGTCTGTTTCTATGCTGTAGATCTCCATGACCCTATGGTGACCTTGTGACCTCTTTACCACACAGTTCAGAAAAATCTCAGGATATGTGTCCTACAATAGTTCAGTTGCCTGAGTTTCCACTGGCTTTTCAATCACAGTAAGCAACACTCCTACTTGTGAGCCAGCTATATCAATAGCAAGGACAAATTGTATTCCTGGAGCTGAGAGTTTGTCCAGTTCTCCTACCACGACGTCTGCACACTTCACTGGACATTCTAATCTCATTCTGTATAATGAGCACTTGTCTCACTGTGAATCCCTGTTACGAGTACCTTTTCTGGCAATAGACCTTCAGAGGTACGTCTCTTCATCTTTCAACATCACAGATTGAGAGGATCATGTATCTTTTAAGACTGTAACCTAGTTACCTGCTGCTTCTGGCCTTTGCGAGTAAACTTTACCTTTGCAGGTACAGTATATGGTTTAATAAGACCTAGCACTTCCTCCTTAACCAACCTCTGACCATGTTATACGTTCTGGTGCAGATTTCTAGTCACCTTTGTGCTATCCGTTACCACTACAGCAAAATTCACTGGCTTATCCTGTTTACCCACATCTGGTTGCCCTGTCCTTTTCCTAACCCACCAACACTGATTTCATGAGGCCTACTTTATAGCAGTGAAAACACTGTAGCTTTTTAACCTCTTTCCTCTTCAAAGGGTTTCCTTTATACCCTGTGGTAAGCTATCCTTATGACCGTCACTGAGATCTACCTTTCCCTTTCCAAACAAGAATTTCTCTTTTCCCCAGTTTCTTGCCCACGAATTGAAATTGATTTTGGAAACCAAACATTGATTTATGGACTAATTCATTATCACTGGCTATTTCAACTGCTAATCTTGCTGTTTTAACTCTCTGCTCTTCCACATGAGTTCTCATTACATCAGAAAGTGAATTTTTGAACAACTGTCGAAGTGCCAATTTCTGAATTTCAAACTCTCTCTCTCTTTCTTCTTTTCTCTCTGTTCTGCTTTTGATTGTAATGCAAACCGTTTCATTTCTGTTACCATTTACCTGTCTTTTGCCTCCAACTCTAGCTGCTTTATTTTCAATTGAACTTTAGCCATCTCTAAAAATTCTGATGGTGTTTCCAGTAAGTTTTAAATGCTAAGCTATTGCTGTAATTGTTTCTGCTTTCCTTACAGAAGGAGACAGCTCCAACCTCCGCCTGTCTGCTAATTAGAGTCATAGAGATGTACAACATGGAAACAGACCCTTCGGTCCAACCCGTCCATGCCGACCAGATATCCCAACCCACTAGTCCCACCTGCCAGCACCCAGCTCATATCCCTCCAAACCCTTCCTATTCATATATCCATCCAAATGCCTCTTAAATGTTGCAATTGTACCAGCCTCCACCACATCCTCTGGCAGCTCATTCCATACACGTACCACCCCCTGCATGAAAATGTTGCCCCTTAGGTCTCTTTTATATCTTTCCCCACTCACCCTAAACCTATGCCCTTTAGTTCTGGACTCCTCAACTCTAGGGAAAAGACTTTGCCTATTTACCCTATCCATGCCCCTCAATTTTGTAAGCCTCTATAAAAGGTCTCCCCTCACCCTCCAACGCTCCAGGGAAAACAGCCCCAGCCTGTTCAGCCTCTCCCTGTAGCTCAGATCCTCCAACCCTGGCAACATCCTTGTGAATCTTTTCTGAACCCTTTCAAGTTTCACAATGTCTTTCTGATAGCAAGGAGACCAGAATTGCACGCAATATTCCAACAGTGGCCTCACCAACATCCTGTACAGCCGCAACATGACCTCCCAACTCCTGTACTCAATACTCTGACCAATAAGAGGAAAGCATACCAAATGCCTTCTTCACTATCCTATCTACCTGCGACTCCACTTTCAAGGAACTATGAACCTGCACTCCAAGGTCTCTTTGTTCAGTAACACTCCCTAGGACGTTACCATGAAGTGTATAAGTCCTGCTAAGATTTGTTTTCCCAAAATGCAGCACCTCACATTTATCTGAATTAAACTTCATCTGCCACTTCTCAGCCCATTGGCCTATCTGATCCAGATCCTGTTGTAATCTGGAGGTAACCCTCTTCGCTGTCCACTACACCTCCAATTTTGGTGTCATCTGCAAACTTACTAACTGTACCTCTTATGCTTGCATCCAAATCATTTATGTAAATGACAAAAAGTAGAGGGCCCAGCACCAATCCTTGTGGCACTCCATTGGTCACAGACCTCCAATCTGAAAAACAACCCTCCACCACCACCCCCCTCTCTTTAAGCCAGTTCTGTATCCAAATGGCTAGTTCTCTCTGTATTCCATGAGGGAGGAATGAATCACCAGTTGACACAGGAGAGGTTAAAAAGAGTGCAGATGAGCAAGTTGACGTGGAATTAACAGCGACTCTATTTGATCAGATGGTTGACACAAACCAGGAGCAAACAGATGTCAAAACTGACATCTTTAGCTCAGATAAATTAACTGAGTTACAGCAGGAAGATTAAAATTTAAAGCAACTGTATCAAAAGGTATTCACAAAAAGAATCAGAATGTGTTCTTGAATGTTATTATCTTAAAAATTATATCTTAATGAGGAAATGGAGACCATCACATATTCAGGCAGATGAGAAAAGGGCAGAAGTTCATCAAGCCATATTGTCAATGGGTTATAGAATGGGGGTGTTGAGCATGACACATGAGCTACCACTAAGGGGTCATTTAGGCGTGAGAAAAACAAACTAAAATACAAGGATGTAGTTGAATTTTGCCAGACATGTCATACATGTCGGGTAATTGGAAAACCACAGGCAATAATAAAACCTTTAATACCTTTTCCTGCATTTGAGGAACCGTTTGTAAGAGTCTTAACTGATTGCTTGAGGTAGGTGTTCTGCACAAAAAGTGGGAATCAGTATTTGTTAACAATGATGGATGTGTCCATCAAAATTCCAGAGTCCGTTCCATTATGCATTATTACAGATCAAAGGATTGTAGAGGAATTAGTCAAATTTTTCACTAGATACGGACTACTCAGAGATACAATCAGATCAAAAGTCAGACTTTACTTTCTTGAATAATTTTGATGTAATGGACAGCTTAGGAGTAAAATAATGCAAATCCACTGCATACCATCCAGAATTGCAGGGAGCGCTCAAATGGTAGCATCAAGTATTAAAGACCATGTTGAGGGCTTATAGTCAAGACTATCCAGACAACTAAGATAAGGGAATTCGCTTTGTACGTTTTGCCATCATAGATGTACCAAATGAATCAACCAAATTCAGTCCATTTTAATTAGTTTTTGCGCATGAAGTGAGAGGACCGCTAAAACTGATTAAGGAGAAATTGGTAAGTCAGAGTTCAAATATGTGGTCTCTGAATTGTGTCAAACAATTAGGAAACGATTAAATAGAGCAGGGGAGTTGGCTGGACAGCGTTTAAAAGTATCACAGTATACGATGAAACAGGAAGCATAAAAGAAATCAAAAACTCAATTCTGCTATCAGAAATAAGGTGTTATGATACTTTTAATAACAGGTGAACCTTTAAAAGGAAGGTTTCATGGACCGTATCACATCAAGAGGAAATTGAGTGAGGTAAATTATTTGATCATGACTTCAGACAGAAAGAAATCTCAGTGTGTCATGTTCAAAAGGTATTTCGTAAGGGAAGGAAAGCAAGAGGAGAATGTGTTAATGATTACAACAGAGTGAAGAACCAATTTCAGAGGATTCTGAATTGGATATTCCTCAAAATAAATTGGACAATGAAGAAGTTGTCAAAAATTGGGATAAATTGCTGAGTTATCTTCCAGAGGAAAATCAAAATGACCTGAAAGAGTTATTACTATCACATGGGGAGATATGTGGAAATAAGCTGGGAAATACTAACCTAAGCACGCATGACACAGATATAGATGTTGTTCCGATTAAGCAACATCCTTACAGGCATAGCTCTCTAAAGTTGGCACAGGTTCAAAAGGAGATTGAACACATGCTCTAAGACAACATAATCAAAGTGAGTTACAGTGATTGGAGCTCACCCATAGTAATAGTGCCAAAAACCAGATGGTACCCAACGATTACGTATTGACTATTGCAACATCAATACCGTCACAAAGACTGATGCATATCCAACTCCACGTTTGGAAAACTGTTTGTAAAGTGGAACAAGCAACTTATATGTCTAAGTTGGACTTGCTCAGATGATGCTCCAAGTACATTTTCTGAAAGAGCAAAGACAATTTTGGCTTTTATAATGCTATATGGACTGTATCAACTTAAAATCATGCGCTTTGGTATGAAAAAAAAAAGTGTGCCAGTCACATTTCAGAGACTAACCAAAAAGGTCATTGCCGAACTGCCCAACTATGTCATATATAGAGAAAACCTGGTGGTTTTTAGTCACACATGGAAGGAACATTTGCAACATTTATCAGAATTGTTTGCCAGACTTTGGAAGGTAGGCCTGGTGATAAACCTGACTAAAAATGAATTTGCCAAAGCCCAAGTCATTGGACACAGAATGTAAAAACAAATGTAACTGGGGAGTTTCATACCATCGGCAGAAAGAGCAGTACTACGATTCCTGGGATCTTATTGAAAATTCATACCACATTTTAGCAGGGTGGCTGCTCCATTTACTGAATTGCTAAAGAAAGCCACGAAGTTTCAGTGGACAGTGGACTGTCAGAAAGCATTTGACAGCCTGAGAGCTGTGTTAACCACTGCCCCAGTATTAGCCAGACCTAATTAAGCAAAGCCATTCAAGGTGGCTATCAATGCAAGTGATGAGTGTGTCGGTGCTGTGCTTTTACAAGAAGACAACAAGATAGGAAACTGAACATTCATCAGCAGAAATATTCCACAGTTGAGAAGGAAACCTTGAGCTTGGCATTGGCATTACAACATTTCATGGTTTATGTTACAGAGTAACGTATGTGAGATGATCATATCCATTGATCAAAACCCATTGAAGCTTGTGGAAAAATTCAAGGACAAAAATGCCACAATGTTTAGATGCAGTTTGTTGCTACAGCCATTCAAGTTGAAAATTGTGCATGTGGCAGGAAGAGAAAACATGATTGCCGACGCATTGTCGAGACTTGAATGAGAAACAGAGACAGAGGCAGAGGCAGTCGGTGGCAGGAGTAAGACAGACTGAAACAAAATGTAGTAGTGCATGTTTGCATGATTATAGTCAATGTAATGTATATGGGTGTTGTAGAGTACTAACAGTTTAAGATTAAGCCCATTTTAAGATTAAGCTGTCTTTGGATAGTGATGGGTTTTTCTGGTGGAGGGGGTGGTGATGATGCTGCTCCTTTAATGCTGTCCTCAACCATTTTCTTTCCCCAGAGAGGTCAAAAAAGCAGTGATTCTGAAAAGTCTGGCTTTCAATGGTTTTAGTAGCAATTTTATTATAGCTAACAGATACTAGTTCAGGCAAAAGGCTTGTAAGTTTAAAAAAAATACACTTGTACAATGAAAAATGAGCGGCCAGTTCTCCCAGCTGAGCTTTTCTCTGCTTTGGTTTGGTTTTAGCTCAGTAGTATTTGAAGATACTGGACCCGAAGAAGCAGGTCCAAGCTGGTCCTCTCTTTGTGACATCGCTCCTGTAAGACCCTGTGTTTGATTCTACCTTTTGTGCTAAGGGGTGTTTATGGGGATTAGTTTAGATTCTCTACAATGTGGAAACAGGCCCTTCGGCCCAGCAAGTCCACACCGACCCTCCAAAGAGTAACCCACCCACACCCATTTCTCTCTGACTAATGCACCTAACACTATGGACAATCTAGCATGGCCAATTCACCCTAACCTGCACATCTTTGGACTGTGGGATGAAACCTGAGCACCGGGAGGAAACCCACGCAGACAAGGGGAGAATGTGCAAACTCCACAGACAGTTGCCAGAGGCTGGAATTGAGCCTGGGACCCTGGTGCTGTGAGGCAGCAATGCTGATCACTGAGGCACCATGCAGATTGTTGCAAGTATTTGGAACAGCATTATTAAGTGAGATGATCTGTTGGGTCAGATAGATTAAGTTATTCCATCTTCCATTCTCTTTTGTTTGCATTTCATTCAGTAATCTTGTAGTTTTTTAACAAAACAGAATTTATCCACTTTACACCTGCTTAAAATAACTAGCAAAGTTAGTGTCTGGGCTAGCTTCTTGAAACGTTTTGAGGGGGTCTGGCGTGGTGGTGGTGGTCGACCAACTTGAGGGCAATTAAAGGATGAATTTCAAAGGTTGGCCTTGCCAGAGATAGATTAGAATGGTGCTGGAAAAGCACAGCAGGTCAGGCAGCATCCAAGGAGCAGGAAAATCAACGTTTCAGGCAAAAGCCCTTCAGCAGGAATAGAGCCAAGACGCCCACATCACAAGAACTTTATAATTAAATTACAGCTTTATTAATAAAATTGAACCATGTAATAATTAAAAATATAAAAAATAACTGTCATTCTAACACCAATCAGTTGTAATGGTTCATGGAAAATTTTACATTTGTACATGCACATATATATTGACAGGCAGAAATCCAAAACACCAGGTTAATTACATCAAATCAGCATAATTTGCACTCAGTTTCCCAGCTCCAATCAACACAAAAACTGTACCCTGTACATTGCAAGTAACAAACCAGAACTAACTTGCAATCCCTTACCTGATTCAAGAACAAGTGAGTGCTAACAACCAGGCATAACTAAATGCTATTATTACTGTTACAGAAGTAGATGAGACAGCTAGTAGCAACGAGATAAATGGAGAGTTAATTACAACATAAGGACATTGTAGGACATAAGACAGAACTCAGGGTGGCAAAGGAGGAAGAGATTCATTTCTACATTCTACAATAATTACTGGAGCCTTATGGATTCAACGTCTAATTTTAGTTATAACTTCTAAGTACTTTAAGATCGATTTAGGTAAAATTCTCACTGTTTAAATATCCTGCCTCCCCAACACTCACCTTCTGAATCAAGCTGTTCCCAGAACCTTGTGTCACTGCATGGCAGGAAGTAACAATTTGTCGGTGAGTGATGGAGGAATTGACCAATACGATTGTCGCATTCAACCGCCTGTCAAGTGACATTGTCCAATATAAAATCGTAAAAGGGGCGGCTCCCTTCTAAAAGACCAATCCGCGATTAGGGGAGGTTTGCTGCGGCTTGTGACATTTAGTGGAGCAGGAACTGACAGCCGTCATTGGGGTTAAAGGGGTAGGTCACCCCATTATGCAATCCCTATCCTAGGAGTTCTTGATGGGAATGATGCAGAGGAACCTTTACTCTGGATCTAACTCCATAGTGTACCTGTCCAGGGAGTTCTTGATGGGGATGATGCAGAAGAACCTTTACTCTGGATCTAACCCCATGGTGTACCTGTTCAGGGAGTGTTTGATGAGGATGATGCAGAGGAACCTTTACTCTGGATCTAACCCCATGGTGTACCTGTTCAAGGAGTGTTTGATGGGAATGATGCAGAGGAACCTTTACTCTGGATCTAACCCCATGGTGTACCTGTTCAAGGAGTGTTTGATGGGAATGATGCAGAGGAACCTTTACTCTGGATCTAACCCTATGGTGTACCTGTTCAAGGAGTGTTTGATGGGAATGATGCAGAGGAACCTTTACTCTGGATCTAACCCCATGGTGTACCTGTTCAAGGAGTGTTTGATGAGGATGATGCAGAGGAACCTTTACTCTGGATCTAACCCCATGGTGTACCTGTTCAAGGAGTGTTTGATGGGGATGATGCAGAGGAACCTTTACTCTGGATCTAACCCCATGGTGTACCTGTTCAGGGAGTGCTTGATGGGGATGATGTAGAGCAGTGTTTCTCAATGGGGGCGGAAGCGCCCTCTGAGGGGTGTTTGCCTTCCTTCAGTGGGCATTGAAGTCAAAGGGGGCAGCAAGGGGGCACCGAACCACTTTGTAGAGACCTTACCAATCACTTGGAAGACTGCCGTGTCCTTGAAGGACATTGCTGTGTGCAGATGGGGAGTCGCATAACACGAGTCTGTTATTTTCCCTGCACCCATGGAGGCATGCGCTTTGATTGGTTGCTGCGCTATTACTGATAGTCTTCTCTTTGAATGGCAAACCATTTGAACTCATTCGCAGTTGGCACTGATTCTACTGCCGAGATCAATATCACCTAACTCGTGTCGCTTCTAGGAAGACGAAACACAGCTTTTCAACTGTTCTAGCAGTGGCAGAATGAATGCACATTACAGCTAATTAGCCAATCAAATTTTGTTACTTGTCTGAGCATCTTAAAATTATCATGATAAGGTAATACCCATGATTCCATCAGGGTATTCGAGTGACAGTGTAAAAATGGCCTCATCAAGTAAGAAAAAGTGCAGGCAGTATAGCATGGACTATTTGCAATATGGCTTTATTCAATCTCCATCTAATAAGCAGTTACCACTGAGCTTGCTCTGTGAACAAAGTTTTTCCAACGAGGCCATGAAGCCTTCCCGTCTTATTAAACATTTAGAAAAGAAACACAGTGACAAAAAGGACAAAGATTTGGCATATTTTTAAACATTAAAGAATAAATTCAATCAGCGACCAACTATTTTCACTGCTTTTTCAAAGATGGGAGCCACAAATGTGGATGTCCTTGTGGCATCATACAACATAGCAAAGCTAATTGCAAAATAAGACCCGCAATCGCATGGATGTTGTTCAGCGTGGTGACCTGAGATTGCTTTTGACAAAACTTGAACCAGATGTATATGATTTAGCAAGACAACATGAACCACAAGGATCGCATTGACTATTATGCTATCATAGACTAACTTTTATACAGTGTAGGCCAAAAGTAGGTGGACAGTAAGAATAAGACAGTAATAAATGATAACATTTATTTTTTGTTGTATATAAACATATTTCACAAACGTTTTCCATTTTCAGCACTGCAGTGTATTGCAGTTATATATGCAAAAACAGACTTTGGTGATTTGGGGGCGTTGCATGATTTCAAGGATAAGAAGGGAGCGTTGTACATGGAAAGGTTGAGAAACACTGGTGTAGAGGAACCTTCACCCTGTATCGAACCCTGTGCTGTCCCTTTCCAGCAGAAAGTGAGGACTGCAGATGCTGGAGATCAGAGCTGAAAACTGAGTTGCTGGAAAAGCGCAGCAGGTAAGGGAGAATCCAAGGAGCAGGAGAATCGACTTTTCAGGCATAAGCCCTTCTTCATTCCTGATGAAGGGCTTATGCCCGAAACGTCGATTCTCCTGCTCCTTTGATGCTGCCTGACCTGCTGCGCTTTTCCAGCAACACATTTTTCAGCTCTGTCCCTTTCCAGGCAGCATTTGATCGAGATGGTGTAGAAGGAACTTCACTCTGTATCTAACCCCATGGTGTACCTGTCCAGAGAGTGTTTGATGGGGATGATGCAGAGGAATCTCTACTCTGGATCTAACCCCATGGTGTACCTGTCCAGGCAGTGTTTAACTGGGACGATGTAGACGAAGCTTTACTCTGTATTAAACCCCATGCTGTACCTGTCCAAGGAGTGTTTGATTGGGACGATGTAAACAAAGCTTTACTCTATATTAAACCCCATGCTGTACCTGTCCAGGGAGTATTTGATGGGGGTGGTGTAGATGAATCTTTACTCTATCAAACCCCATGCTGTATCTGTCCAGGGAGTGTTTGATGGGGATGACGTAGAGGAACCCTTATTCTATATCAAATCCTGTGCTATCCCTTTCCAGGCAGCATTTGATGGGGATGGTGTAGAGGGAGCTTCACTCTGCATTGAACCCCATGAGCATGTTTGATGGGGATAATATGGACGGAGCTTTAGTCTTACCCAGGCCTAGAATGTCCAACAGTGCGAATAAGCAGATACAGTTCTGTCACAGCATCTGATGCTCATGTCTGAGGTTATAGCAAGAGGTAAAAGAGCAGGCAAGCCCAACAGAAAACAACTGAAAGGGCATCCCTTTTCTTTTATGGTTATCCTGTGGAGAATGACTCAGCTGTAATCATAAATGGCCGAGCAGACCTGAGGGGCTGTTTCGCCCGATTTTTCCCCAGTACCTTCAATTATTAAAACCTCAATTGGGCTCACTACAAAACAATTGTGAGACTCCAGCTGAAATATTGTATGAAGTTGTGGGCACCTCATAGTCCAAAAGATGTGACTGTATTAGAAAGAATGCAGAAGAGATTTACAAGAAACTGAAAGAACTGGTCATGCTGAAAATCAGAAACAAAAATCGAAATTGCTGCAAAAACTCATCAGGTCTGTGAAGAGAAATCAGAGGTAAAGTTTTGGGTCTAGTCACTATTTCTCAGAACACAGAGATTTACAAGAATGGTTCCAGGAATGAGAAACGTCAGTTATAAGGATAGATTGAAGTCCTTGGAGAGAAGAAATCCAAGAGGAGGTTTGCTAGAGGTTTTCCGAATCATGAGCGGGCTGCACAGAGTAGATAGAAGAAACTGTTCCCATTTGTAAAAGAGAAAAGAACGTGATGGCACAGATTTAAAGTGATGTGGAAATGAAGCAAGGGTGATGTGAAAAATAAACTTTTTCACACAACAGGTAGTTAGGGTATGGAATGGCCTCCCTGTTACTGTGGGGGAGGCAGACTCAACTGAGATTACCTTGGCCAGTCCTGGGAACAGATGGACAGGAGCTCCTCCTTGCCGCCCATCCCTTTCTGCATCAGGCGACCAAAGATCAGGAATGTGGGACAGAGGCGGAGCCAGAAATTGAGGCAGAGCGCCTTCAATTAGTGGAAAAGGAGATGCAGCACTTTGACTCCCTGACCCCCTGCCTGTATACTTCCAGGCTGCACTCATCACAAACAGTCCACCAATCAACTTAATAAGGTACTTAGATGGTACCTCAGAGGAGGATTCCCACAAAGGGATCCCTCCATTTTAAGCACCTGCCTCTGTCAGACGTGTCCCAAGACTGGGATTCACAGCCTTGTGCCAATGAAAAGAACTCCATCCAAATAAAGGCCAAATGAGCCGGGATCTTTCATGCTCAGGAGCCTCCTTCGCACATTGAGCAAAGGCTTGCTCATGGGCAGGAACTCAGGCATCAATGTTGAGAATGGACAGATGTAACCTGACATTGTGGTCCAGGGGCAAATCAGTGAGGCCTCGGATGAATCCAAGTCAGCTTTCAGGTCTGAGAGTTCTATTGAGGTCGATTCAGGGTAAAGTTCCAGATTTAGCCAAGGAACCCCTTCAGTTGAGATGGAGGGGATGGTGGAAAATATAGCCACTTCCATCATCAGAATCTAAAGTGGCACTTAAATGAGATGAATCAGATCAATTTCCTGTGTCCTGTTACACCCTAAGCCTCATTAAAATTTCAAATCTAATGGTTTTAATAAATTCTAGTACAATAATTCCTTGACCTTCCACACAGCCTACAAAACTTTTGCTTTTAATTCTCACAAAGCTGTGCAAAGTTTCGTAGGTTAGTAACTGATATTACCATTAAACTTTTAAATGCACAACTTGCAGGTATATCTGAGTGGCCATATTGCACTAATAGCCACTTCATTCATGAAATTAAATTAGTAAGAGAGGAGAAAGATATTAAAAAATCATGAGGGGCAAAGTTTTCACACAGAGGATCACTCGCATGTGGAACTTCCTGAGAAAGTGGCGGATGGGGGCATAATTACAATATTTAAAAGACATTTGGATAACTACATGAATGGGGAAGGCTTGGAGGGAAATGGGCCAGGAGCAGGCAGGTGTAGCTAGATTAGTTTAGGATTATGTTCGCTATGGACTGGTTGGACCAAAGGGTCTGTTTCCGTGTTGTAGGACTGTATGACTAGTAATAGAAATATTTGCTTCGGCTCACTCCCTGAATGATTATTTCCTGAACTACTTACAGCAAAGTGCTGTGGTCTTTTTTTTTTACTACAAACACAGAAAGGGGACAGGCTTCCTCAGCCAGAAATGGGATCAAACATTCAGTGCTATTGACAAGAATTTAATCTCAAGAAATTAATGAATATCTGTTAATGATAAAAATTCTAATAGTTTAGATCTGTTTCTCTTGGAGTTCTAATAAGTTACACCTTAGCACCTTTTAGATGCTAGCTAATATGTTTTGATTTTTTTCCTGGAAATGCTATTGTAGCAACATAGTCCCACAGCTAAGACATATTATATAAATAAATATTTTTGCACCAGCCATAAAAAACAGTTGATATTGGATCCCTTCAAATAATTAAGTAAATGCTGAATCAAATCACTAGAGATTTTTTCTCAAAAGTATACCTTATTCATAAAACTTGCAAAAAATACGACTTGAAAATTACAAAAGTTTCAACAAAATTCAACTTGCCCCCAGACAGAACATTGCTCTCTGAGGTGCCTCAGTACAATTGTAATAGTCTTAACATCTGCAATTTGCATTCCATGTCAGACCACAGTCTGAGGGAAAGCCATTTCAAATTGAAAGCTAAAGTAAATGCAAAAGAAGGTAAGGTAAGAAATGCAAGGTATCACGTTCCATTCTGACTTTCCCCAATACAACATCAACCCCGATGTTCTCAATATACAGTTCTTGTCTGGTACATAATGTGTGGAACCTAATGGCTTGTTTCAATTATTTAAAGATGCTCATTAGTCTGGACATCAAGAATGGACCCGGGGGATCCAAGATGGCGGCGACCCAGTAAGACTGAGTCTATAGTGCTCCTCCCAAGACTTGGGCACAGTGGGTCACCTACCCCCTACCAAGCCCACCAAATCATTTATAAATCATTTTTAATAGTTTAGTAACTCAATTAGTTGTGTAATATTACATTTAAGCAACTTTATCCTAAGTTAAAATGACTAAAGGGAAGGGAGCCCGCAGCTCTCAGCAAGCAGGAACCCCTCCCCCACACTCTCCAGCTGCAGCAGAGGCGTCCACAGCCGCCCCGGGGGACTTACCTACAGTAGCAAGCCTTGCAGAAATGCTTTCCAAGCTTGACTCGAAGATAGATGCCTTTATCGTCGAATCCAGGAATCGTTGGGAGTCGCTCTCGGCCGCGCTGCAGAAGCACGACCGTGAAATTGAAGAAATTCAACGCCGAGTCGGAGGGGCGGAGCTAAAGGCCGCGACCTCCGAGACAACCGCACAATCGGCCGTGGATCAGGTCCGGACTCTCGAGCAGCGAGTCCGGACCTTGGAAAATCATATTGACGACCTCGATAATCGAGGTCGTCGAAAAAATATTCGTTTGCTGGGCCTTCCCGAACGGGAAGAGGAAGGCCAGCTTACAGCATTCCTGGAGCAGTGGCTGCCACAACTTTTAAATCTGCAAGCTGGATCAGGCCAGGTAAGGGTGAAATGGGCCTACCGGGTAGCAATACGCGGGCCCGGCTCGAACCAGCGCCCACGCCCGGTCCTGTTCCGGCTGCAGAGCTACAGGGAGAGGCAGATACTCCTAGAAGCCTCTAGAAATCTCGGAAAAGACCCCCAAGCTATGATCTACAAAGGATCCAAGATCATGCTATTTCAGGACTTTTCCCCGGCTCTGGTTCGAAAGAGGAAGGCATTCGACGAGGCGAAGAAGCGTTTAAGGGACTTAAATGTACAGTACTCCTTACGCTACCCAGCGATGTTACGCTTTAACCATGAAGGATCTATATATAACTTTGGATCACCAGAAAAGGCTAAGGAATTCTTGGACTCTCTTAGATAAACTGTAGGACATAATGGATGTTGGTCTGCCTTTCCCCCCCGCTTTGGTTTATATCCCCCCCTTTTTTTTTCTTCTTACCTTATTGCTTAATATTATTATGGGGGGTGGGGAGAGGGATTTGATTTTCTCCCCCCCCCCCTTGGAGTTGTTTTCTGTTATTATTTTATGTATTTATGAGGGGTGTATGTATATGTGTGTGTGTGTGTATGTATGTATATATATATATATATATGTATGTGTATGTATATATATGTATATATAAGCTGGGGGATTTGGTTAATGTTGGTGGGGGGAGGTGGTTACCTTATTCGATTTTACCTCTGTCTTTAGGAGCAGGGTTGTTTTTCCCTTCGTTATTTTGTATTATCATATTTAATTATTATTTGTTGAACTGGTAATTTTATAGTTATATGTTTATATATGGTATTAACATTACCAAATATACCCAGGTGTTGGTAGGGGTGGGGGTGGGGTGCTCACTGTTAACTCTAGCTTTGTATTATATTTGAATTTTCCTCATTTTATTGAGGAGTGCCTGGGTCAAGGGTGGGGCATTGGTTGGGAGAGGATATGAGGGATTTTTGGAGAGGAAGTGATGCCCCCTGGGAACAAGGGGGAAAGTCTCCACTTAGATACGTTTTATATCTTTTTTATTTAGAAATAGTTTTCTACTGTATTGTTGTGGGTGTATTAAAGAGGGTTTATTTTTGTAAATTTTACATGTTCCATGCTCGGGATGTTCTGGATAGGGTTCCCCCTCCCGAGGGGTCTCGGATTGGCCCAGAGGATTATGGTTGATCATTCGGTTCAGTGGTGCACCTGGAATGTCAAGGGGAGTAATTCGCCACTTAAAAGGAAGAAAATATTATCAAATCTTAAGAAGGAAAGAGTTGATATAGCTCTCCTACAGGAGACACACCTGTCAGACAAAGAACACTTGAAATTACGACAGGGCGGATTTGATCAGGCCTTTTTTTCTTCTTTTAGCTCAAAAAGCAGGGGAGTTGTTATTCTTGTTCGGAAGAATTTCCCTTTCAAAATCCTAAAGCAGATAAAAGACGAATCTGGACGATATATCTTGATTAAAGCTCTCATAAATGGAGAGGAATATGGGATTTTAAATTTGTACTGCCCCCCGGCACACCCCTTTAAATTTATAACGGAAGCCTTTTCAAAATTGATGGCTTTTGATGCCCGTCATATAATTATAGGGGGAGACTTTAATTGTATTATGGATCCGGAAATAGACAGGATTCCCAAGAGTACTGCAGGAGTATCTCCCAGATCTAGACAATTGATGGATCTGAACAAAGAATTAGGATTAGTAGATGTATGGAGATGTCTTCATCCACAGGGTAGAGATTTTTCTTTCTACTCTAATCCACATAAATGTCACACCAGAATTGATATGTTTTTTGCCCCCTCAATTTTTTTAAATTCCATATCATCCTGTAAAATAGGTAATATAGCAATTTCTGACCACGCTGCTGTATATATGGAAACTAAGGCGAGGAACAGTGGGACATCCCCTCGGCATTGGCGTATGGACCCCTTCTTAATGAAAGATAGTAAATTTGTAAAGTACTTCTCTCAAGAATTTAAAACTTTTTTAGAAATTAATTCAGGTACAGCTAGCAACCCGTCAATGATGTGGGAGACCATCAAAGCTTACACGCGAGGCTTGATCATCTCCTACTCAGCGACCCAGAAGAAATTAAAGGGAGAACAACAGCGTCTGCTTGAAGCCCGCTTAAAAGCGGCTGAAACAGCATACACTGATAGACCCTCTATTATTAAATTGCAAAGGATTACAGCTCTTAGGACAGCTCTAAATACTACACTTACTCAAACGGCTAAGAGGGAAATATTATTTGCAAAGCAAAGGTTATACGAATATGGCGACAAACCGGGTAGATACTTAGCATTTCTTGCAAAGAAAAAGAAGGCCCCTCAGACTATTATGTCTATCAAGGAAAGTACGGGTATTTTGACTCATGATCATAAAAAGATTAATGCGACCTTTAGAAAATTCTATTTTGAGTTATATAAATCACAGGATTGTGAAGATAGGACGAAGAGGATGCAGTCATTTTTTAAAAATTTGACTTTTCCAGACCTAACTCCGGAACAAGTATCGGTCCTAAATGCTCCTCTTACACCCCAAGAAATAGTTGATGCAATTAGGCACCTTCAAAATGGTAAGACGCTGGGCCCAGATGGCTTTCAAGCTGAATTCTATAAAGAATTTACAGAAATACTGGTTGGTCCACTTATGGATATGTATAACTATGCATATAGTCAGGGCTGTCTCCCGCCTTCGCTGAAAGAGGCAAATATCTCCCTTATCCTTAAAAAAGGAAAGGACCCAGAAGATTGTACATCATACAGACCAATATCCTTGCTAAATGTAGATTTTAAAATCCTCTCTAAAACGTTAGCACTGAGATTAGAAAGGATACTGCCACATATTATAAAGGAGGATCAGACGGGGTTTATTAAGGGCCGTAGATCATCCAATAATGTTAGAAGGGCTTTGAATATGATTCAAGCTTGTCATCAGGGAAAGATACCAGGAGTAGTGGTTTCATTAGACGCGGAAAAGGCATTTGATAGGGTCGAATGGTCATATTTGTTTTACACATTGGAGAGGTTTGGTGTTGGACAGGTGTTTACCAAATGGATCTCAACATTGTATAGTGATCCCAAAGCAGTTGTGGTTACCAATGGATTAGGCTCGGATAGCTTCAGTGTGGGTAGGGGCTGCCGTCAGGGATGTCCCCTCTCGCCATTGTTATTCACGCTAATAATTGAACCACTAGCAGAAGCTATACGAGCTGATCCTAATATAGTGGCCCCAAGGATTGGTACAGGTAAACATAAAATTACCCTTTATGCAGATGATGTTCTTCTATTCCTCAGTAACCCTTTGATGTCCATACCTCGCTTAATCCAAGTTATTAATACATTTAGTGCATTCTCAGGCTATAAAATTAACTTTTCAAAATCGGAGGCTATGCCAATGGGTGGCCTTGCTGTGATACCCCGCTTAGCGGACGGTTCCCTTTTTCCCTTTCGCTGGTCCCTGGAGGGTTTCTTATATTTAGGCATTTTTATTACCCCAGTATTTGGTCAGTTGTATAAGGCTAATTTTGTGTATTTATTGGAAAGGATAAGGCAGGACCTCCAGCGATGGGGAGACCTGCCAATTTCCTGGTTGGGTAGAATAGCATTAATCAAAATGAATATCCTGCCCCGTCTCCTATATCCTATGAGAATGCTCCCGGTGAGGCTGCCGAGGACAGCTTTACGTAAATTATATGGCTGGCTGGGTTCCTTTATCTGGAACCATAGGCGGCTCCTCATTAAGCTGAAGAAGCTACAGCTTCCACAGGCAAGGGGTGGATTGGACTTCCCAGATTTTAGGAAATATCAATTAAGTTCCCTATTAAATTATATAGCTGATTGGGTCTTGTCTGATCCACAATCAATCTGGTTGGACATCGAGGCTTCTCAAGTAAAATACCCACTTATTAACCTTTTATTCTCAGACAAGAGGAAAATCATTACAGATCACTGTAAAAACCCTATAATACTGAATACAATCAAGGCTTGGAATATAATGCGGCAAAATGAGGGTAATTCACATAAAACATCCCCCTATGCACCGATAGTGGGAGCATGGGGATTCCAACCGGGGTTAACAGATGCCACTTTTAAACTCTGGAGATCCAGGGGTATCTCATGTCTCGGGGATTTATTTAAAGATGGGGTCCTGATGTCTTTCGGACAGCTGCGTCAGAAATTCGGATTACCCAATGGAGACCTCTTTCGATACTTCCAAATTCGAGATTTTATACAGAAGAAGACTACGTTATTAGATAGTCTTTATAAATCCGATAGAGAATGTAGTGTCCTACGACCAGTGGGGGTATCTTCCATCAGTAATATTTATCATTTGCTACATGATGAAGTATCGGGAGATATGGATAATCTGCTTAAAACATGGGATCAGGATCTGGGACTAGAAATCTCCACAGAAACGTGGAATGATATCTGGGAAAATGCTAGAAGAATTACTATTTGTAACAGAACCCAGGCTATCCAGCTGAAGATACTTCATAGGGCCCATATAGCACCGGTTCGATTGGCAAAATTCAAGGCAGGAGCATCTCCAATGTGTCCTAAATGCAAAATAGAGGTGGGCACTCTTGTACATTGATTATGGACCTGTCATAAGATCCGTAGATATTGGACTAAAGTAGCAAGTACCCTGACAGAAATTTTAGGAATGGAAATAAAAGTGGACCCCGTATCTCTCCTCTTGGGCTTTTCGAACTTTCCCTCCCTGGACACGTACGGGAAGAGACTATTTTCTATTCTTTCTTTCTGTGCAAGGAAAAATATTTTGATGAACTGGGTGGCGGAGGGCCCCCCTGGACTTTCAAATTGGCACAGACTAATTATGGAATGTATTCCCCTTGACTTCCTTACAAATATGGTGCACCGAAAGACCGAATTATTTTATAAAATATGGCAGCCCTTTTTGAATTACATAAATACAGATATTTCGGCTATCCTAACAAGGGCTTTTATTTAATTGAGACTACAAACCTGGCTGGTCCGCGGCCCCTCGGGGGAGGAATCCCGCACGAATACGGGTTTTATCATATCTGATGTTAACACATCCCGAGCATGTAAGAGACTTAAATATACACCCTGGTTAGTTGTAGGTTAGATTAGTAGATAGTTGAGTTTTGTTTGTTTGTGTTTTTGCTTTTTTTCTTTTCGGTTTTTGTTTTTTTTTTTCTTTTTTTTTGTTGTTTGGTTTTTTTTGTCAAATTTTGGTTATTGTATATTTGAGCTAATTGTATATCAATGTTTATATCTGAGAGTTTTGTTTATTTTTGTAAACTTGTAAAAATGTTAAATTTCTAATAAAAATATCTATAAAAAAAAAAGAATGGACCCGAGCAGAGGATATTGACATTGTCCATATACAGGAAGATTTTGACTTGTGTGCCACCATTAACAGGGACTAATACTCCGCCTTATACCACGTTGTCCTTTCTGATAGACTTAGCAGTAGGTTCTATACAGCACACGAACAGGACACAGGAGAGGCAGTAGCCCTATTACACTTCAGATTTCATTGGAAAGCATATTGGCTTCTGGTCCATTGCTTGGAACTGTCTTAATGATGTTGGTGCTGAAAATGTGTTGCTGGAACAGCGCAGCAGGTCAGGCAGCATCCAGGGAACAGGAGAATCGACATTTTGGGCATAAGCTTAATGATGTTGGTGCACAACGTTTGCGTGTGGTTTATGTCCCAAGACCTCTTTTTGGAGAGTACCTCCATCATGTTGGAGTGTGATATTCTGACAAAGATCTTCTACTGGATTAGGCCATTGAAGCTGTTATGCATCCCTTTCCCACACCTCGCCAGCAGCTCATATTCCTGAGCAGTACAAAGCTTGCAGAGAACAGGATGATCAGCCGACACCTGTTCAAGATGCATCACCAACTCCAGAACAGACTTCACCCAATTGGCAATAACCTAGGGCCAAATTTAAAAGTCCACATTCGGCAGTGAGATGACCACCAATTTGTAATTTTTTCTATCAAGTTTACAGTTCAAAATGTATTTCAAAGTCTGTAAACTATTTTGAAATGTCATGAAGGAGCGGCATAAATCATTTTTTCTTCACAGTTAATCACGGAGGTGAAAGTTCTGTAACTTTAACGGTTTTGAGGGTCTGGTAATATATAGGACCCCTCAGGCTGTGTGTTTATCATTGAAGGCTGTGTTTGTTGTGATTTTCACCAACAGGAGAAACAAGTGCACAGCCAGGAACACAGTGTCATGGCCTGTTAACATCACCACCCTTATACCAGTAGCCATTTTAACAGGCATTTTGGAATCTGTACAAGGATCTGGACAGGGGGATTGGGGTGAGCGTGAGGGAGAATGGAGAGAGGGCTAAAGGGAACAGTCAATGAGGGAGAGTAGTGGGGGGGTATGTGTGAGACAGGTGTTTGAGCAGCTCTAGGCACCTTGCACAGCCTCCCAGCTCCAGGCAGTACCCCTCCCCAGATGGGAGAAAATGAGGACTGCATTTGCTGAAGATCAGAGTGAAGAGTGTAGTGCTGGAAAATCACAGCCTGTCAGGCAACATCTGAGGAGCAGGAGAATCGATATTTCGAGCATAAGCTCTTCATCAGGTTTCCTGTCAATTCTCCTGCTCCTTGTATGCTGCCTGACAGACTGTGATTTTCCAGCACCACACTCTTGACCCTTTCCCAGATAGCGTGTGACTCTAGAGGGCTGGTTGGTGACAGTTGGGCATGCATAGTGAAGAAGCAACAGCTGAGGAGACTTGCTGCCCATACAGTGCAGGGGAGAGGTGCTGGGGTAGCTCTGCTTTGCCAGCTCCACTTCCAGTTCTTCTTCCCTGGCCCCATCAAATCCAGCCTGGTGACCTCAGTGGCACATTCACACAGTCACTTCCTGGGCCACAGAATAGATGTAGAGAATATCACTTGCACCGCAACACATAAGGGCTAGTAGTACATCCATTCAGCCCCTCATGCCTGCACCATAATTTAATATGATCAAAGCTGATCTGATCTAATTCATCTCCACATTCCTGCCCATAACCAGGAATGAATCAAATTTCTGTCTAGCATGCAACATACGTAACGGAGAAAATTTGTAGATGTAGGTTTGCTCACTGAGCTGAAAGGTTTGTTTTCAAACGTTTTGTCACCATACTAGGTCACATCATCAGTGTGCCTCTGGATGAAACTTCATCCAGAACCTCAACATGAGCTACACATCTTCTCAAAACTTGGAGTAAATTTGTATTTATTTCATTTTGTGTAATGTCCAATTTGAAATTTTTGCAACGTTCTTTTAGACAGAACAGAAAATGCGAGAAATGTTCAGCAGATCAGGCAGCAGCTGTGCAAAAGGCCCATCGAGAGCAGAAACAGGTGCTGCTGAGTATTTTTGTTGTAGTTTTGGTTTCAGAGTTCCAGCATTTCTGTGTGGATAACTTGGTATGTGGTCATGATTTGGAGATACCGGTGTTGGACTGGGGTGTACAAAGTTAAAAATCACACAACACCAGGTTATAGTCCAACAGGTTTAATTGGAAGCACACTAGCTTTCGGAGTGATGTTCCTTTGAGGGCTCAATCCTAACACACAGAATTTAATGCAAAAATTTACAGTGTGATGTAACTGAAATTATACATTGAAAAATTGATTGTTAAGCCGTTAGAATACAGTGATAGTTTCACTTCTTTCATGTGTAAATCACAAAACCGTTTTTTTAAACAGTTGCATTCTCGGGTTAGCTGTTAACAACGGTGATAGCTAGACAATATGTTGAAGATGCTGGCCCCCTTTGTTCTCTGTCTATGCCATGATGTTTAGATTGATTCTAACCTAAAAAGTGAGATAACGGAGTTTTACATAAATTCATGCAGTTTCAATTCTGAGCTCAAAAACTGCATGACCATGCTATAAATGGTCAAAACAATCTTTGCTATAAATTCTGTGTGTTAGGATTGAGCCCTCCACTGCCACCTGATGAAGGAGCGTCGCTCCGAAAGCTAGTGCTTCCAATTAAACCTGTTGGACTATAACCTGGTGTTGTGTGATTTTTAACTTGGTGTGTGGTAACTTCATAAGCAAGAGACTGCACTATCTCCTCGCCAGGCTGGGTGGCGGTGTACGTGGAGCGTCTGGTCAAGTGGGTGTGGGGGAGGAGGGCGTGACCAAAAGTCGGAACCGGGACTGCAGGGGCGTGACCTAATGCTAAGGTGCGGAGCCAGAAGACAGAGGGGTGGTGCGGAGAAGGGGCGGGGCTGGGAAGGGGCGGGTGGAAATGTGGGGCGGGGCGGTGACCGAATGAGGCTACGAAGGGGCGGGGTGGGGCGTTGAAGGGGCGGGGGCAGTGATGTGGTGGGGCGGGGCGTTGAGGAGAAGGGGCGATGGTGTGGCTGGGCGGGGCGTTGCATTGGAGGGGCGGGGCGGGGCGATGATGGACCGGAGCGGTGAATTGATGGGCCGGAGCGGTGAATTGATGGGCGGAGTCTGAGGCAGTGGGGAGGGATCAGGCCGTGCGCCGGCACGGAAGGGCGGGGCCAGCTGTCTGTGTCCGCTGATTGGCTGATTTTGAAAAAGGGTTGGTTTTGGCGGGGCGTGCGGGTGGCGGTTGGAATCGGAGATTGAGGTAAAGCACGGCGACCGGAGACTTTGGGGGGGGGGGGGGTTATTTCCGTCGTCAGGCTCGGTAACTGAAGCAATGTGGGAAAGGGGAGGTCTCTCGGGTTTAGGGGAAGGGGTGTTCGAATGAGTCCCCCTACCCCGTCTCTCCCACTCTGTTTCCCCGTCCCTTCAGGCCGCTTGGTCTATTCTTTAAAGAGTGATCTGTCCCGGCGCGGCTACATCCTGTTCAGGGCGGAACATAATATTGTCTGTGGTTAAAGGAATGGGTAAACATCTCGACAATGTGTGAAATATATGCAATTGTCCACTCTAACACTAAGAATGTAAAAACGGCTGCTTTTAAATAGTGAGTTTGTGTAAAGCTTTGGGGTGTTTTAGTCAATGAGCCCAAAAAGATTAATGAACAGCTACACAAGTAATTAGGAAAGTTGTCAGAATGTTATCAATAATTGCCAGGAGAATTAGATGCAAAGATGTAGGGAGGTAATACTTCAGTTATATCTGGCACATGGCGAGGCTGCATCTGAAGTACTATGTACTTGATTTCTCACCTCATTTAAGGACGGACGCAAATAGGTTGGAGGCAGTTCAAAGAATGTTTACTAGTTGGTACCTGGAAATGGGAAGGATTTATGGGAGAATGTTAGACTGACTAATCTTATACCTTCTAGAGGATAGACGAGTGAGGTGGATTTGATTGAAAAATGCAAAATCTTGAGTAGTCTGTACAGGGTGGTTGTCAAAAGTATGGGGGTTGCTTGTTTAACACACATTCATTCACTTTTCTTGGAGGGTTGTGTGATTTGATGAGGGCAGAGCAGTAGATGTAATCTATATGGACCTCAGTAAGGTGTTTGATAAGGTTCCCCATGGGAGACTGATTAGCAAGGTTAGATCTCATGGAATACAGGGAGAACTCGCTATTTGGATACAGAGCTGGCTCAAAGGTAGAAGACAGAGGGTGGTGGTGGAGGGTGTATTTCAGACTGGAGGCCTGTGACCAGTGGAGTGCCACAAGGATCGGTGCTGGGTCCACTACGTTTTCTTCATTTATTTAAATGATTTGGATGTGAGTATGAGGTACAGTTAGTAAGTTTGCAGATGACACCAAAATTCGAGGTGTAATGGACAGTGAAGAAAGTTATCTCAGATTACAATGGGATCTTGATCAGATGGGCCAATGGGCTGAGAAGTGGCAGATGGAGTTTAATTTAGCTAAATGTGAGGTGCTGCATTTTGGGAAAGCAAATCTTAGCAGGACTTATACACGTAATGGTAAGGTCTTAGGGAGCGTTGCTGAACAAAGACCTTGGAATGCAGGTTCATAGCTCCTTGAGTAGAGTTGTAGGTAGACAGGACAGTGAAGACGGCATTTGGTATGCTTTCCTTTATTGGTCAGAGTAATGAGTACAGGAGTTGGGAGGCCATGTTGCAGCTGTACAGGACATTGCTTAGGCCATTGTTGGAATATTGCTTGCAATTCTGGTCTCCTTCCTATCGGAAAGATGTTGTGAAACTTGAAAGGGTTCAGAAAAGATTTACAAGGATGTTGCCAGGGTTGGAGGATTTGAACTATAGCGAGTGGTTGAATAGGCTGGGGCTGTTTTCCCTGGAACGCCAGAGGCTGAGGTGTGACCTTATAGAGGTTTATAAAATCATGAAGAACATGGATAGGGTAAATAGACAAAGTCTTTTCCCTGGAGTGGCGGAGTCCAGAACTAGAGGGCATAGGTTTAGGGTGAGAGGGGAAAGCTATAAAAGAGAACTAAGGGGCAACATTTTCATTCATAGGGTGGTACGTGTATGGAATGAGCTGTCAGAGGAAGTGGTGGAGGCTCGCACAATTACAACATTTAACAGGCATCTGGATGGGTATATGAATAGGAAGGGTTTGGAGGGATATGGGCCAGTTGCTGGCAGGTGGGACAGGATTGGGTTGGGATATCTGGTCAGCATGGATAAGTTGGACTGAAGGGTCTATTTCCATGCTGTACATCTCTATGACTAAGCGCAGTCTTGGAATATTTCAAGGCAGAAGTATGAAGCTTCTTGACAAATGAGAGAATGATACTTTTTGGGGGTAGGCAGGAATGTGGCATACTTGAATCAAGGCTGTGTACTCAGCCCCTGCTCTACTCAATGTATACTCAGGATTGTGTGGCTAAATTCTGTCCCAAATCCAAAATAAGTTTGCTGATGACACCACTGTCGTAGGTTAGATCTCAGACAATGATGAGACAGAATACAGGAAAGAAATTGACTGCTTAGCAGCATGGTGTAAAGACAACAATCCACCGTCAGCAAAACAAAGGAGCTGGTCATTAACTTCAGAAAACAGTGTGGAGAGCACACCCCTGCATCAATGCTGCTGAAGTGGGGATAGTCAAGAGCATCAAGTTCCTGGGAGTGATGATTGTCAACAATCGGTCCTGGTCCACCCATGTTGATATGATTGTCAAGAAAGCACAGTAATACCTGTACTTCCTCAGGAGGCTAAGGAAATTCAGCATGTCCACAAAGACACTTATCAATTTTTATAGCTGCACCATAGAAAGCATCCTATCTGGATGTATCACAGCATGGTATAGTAACTCTCTTCCCAAGACCACAAGAAGCTGCAGAGAGTTGTAAGCACAGCCCTGTTTATTATGCAAACCAACCTTCCACCCGTCAACTCCAACTTACTTCCTGTTGCATTGGGAAATCAATCGACATTATCAAAGACCCCTCCAAACCTGGTTATACTCTTCCATCAGGTTGAAGATGTGAAAGTTTGAATATCTGTTTGGGCAGATTCAAGAACATCTTCTTTCCTGCTGTTTTCAGGCTTTTAAAAGGACCACTCAAATGTTAAGTCTGCTCTCTCGCTGTCTCTCTGCACCTTCCCTGTAAGCTGTACCTCTTTTCGGTTCTGCTAACCTAGTGCATCTTGTGTGGTGTGATCTGCCTGTATGGCACACAAAATACTTTCCTGTATCTTGGGATATGTGACAACAGTAAATCAAATTCAGTCAGTCATGATATTGAAAGAGAAAGCTTACTCAGGAGGATGAAAAGGCTTACTCCTGGTAGTTATTCAAATGTACATTTGGTTTCTATGGAGTGCAGTCATAATGGAGCAGATGTTGGGGAAATTGAAATTAAAACAAAAACTAACAAGAGTTGAAAATGCTCAACATGTCTGACAGTCAATTCTACATTAAGTTCAAAATTTTATGTATGTTATGTTCCCATTTTTGTTTTCTTTTTATTGCATTTTTGTTTTTCTCTACTTTTGATTTCAGTCAGTAGCATGCCTGCTTTGAAACCTTTGTTGTTTTTCTTGCTCTCACAACATTCCTTAAAAGTCTGACTCCGCTATCTTCTAAATCCTAGATCTTTTTTCTTTGTCCCACTCACCCTTGCTCAAAATCTATTTTATCCCGAACAATTTGTTCAAAGGGCACAAATCTAAAACATTTAACTCTGCCATTGCTGCTATGATCTGATTAGTGTTTCCAGTATTTTCTGTGAGTTGTTGTGGAGGACAGGCTGGGTGGGCATTCTGCTCATAACATCAAGATATAGAGGAAATATCATATCTTCTGATGAGGAACTGTGCAGTCTTCTGGATTCAACATTAAGTTCAAAAATTTCAGATTATGAACTCTGTTCCTTATCTTTTATTTTATTGCAATGTAAGTGCAAGACCATTAGAATTGGGTGTGGGAGTAGACCGTTCAGCTCCTCAAGGTGATTCTCTCCTTTGGTAAAATTTGTGAGTAGTCTGACTGCAGCTTTAACTCTCTTTTGGCCTGTTCTTGATAACCCTTGACCTGAATCTTTGTGTTTTCAGACAGCACTGTTCATTATTCTAGAGCTCATACTCGCTCAGACCAACATTGTTTTTTTGATCCAACCATTTCCATTCTCTGTGTCAGTCATTGTGCCACTGAAACTGAATTAAGTCTTTGTGTAAGAGAATTGTATTCCAGGACACAATGGATGAGGAGTTTTGTTATATTTGCTATATAAGATGTAATTATAGCAAGGATATCTTGTATGTGAATTTGAGTATAGTTTAAGGTTAGATTTCCTGCTCTGATGGAATCCCAACCTGTATTTGGTTTGACTGGATTTTGCACCTGCTCCATTGCTGCACAACTAATGGCCTAGCTCTTACTTTTAAGGTGACAGGTATGATCTACTTGGAACCTTCATTCTACCATTCTAGTCTTGTGATAAAATTATAATAGATCCGTTGATTAATCATGGCAATCGATCTCTCTCAGTTAATCTACAACAAACCCAATGATTAGCATGAGAAAATCGCATAGTGGAATGCATTGGTCATGATATTTCTGAACATCTTGTGCCAATGTCTCAATTATTCCTTAAATCTGACATCAGTGGTAGGCAAGTTGTTGGAGGGAATCCTGAGGGACAGGATTTACATGTATTTGGGAAGGGACGGACTGATTAGGGATAGTCAACATGGCTTTGTGTGTGGAAAATCATGTCTCACTAACTCAATTGAGTTTTTTTGAAGAAGTAACAAAGAGCATTGATGAAGACAGAGCAGTGGACGTCATCTATATGGACTTCAGAAAGGCATTTGACAAGGTTCCGCTTGGTAAATTGGTTAGCAAGGTTGATCACGTGGAATACAGGGAGAACTATCCATTTGGATACAGAATGGATACAGAACTGGCTCGAGGGTAGAAGACAGAATGGTGGTGGAGGGTTGCTTTTCAGACTGGAGGTCTGTGACCAGCAGGGTGCCACAAGGATTGGTGCTGGGTCCACTTATTTTTGTTATTTATATAAATGATGTGGATGTGAACATAAGTTAATAATGAGTTGGCAGATGACCCCAAAATTGAAGGTGTAGTGGACAGCCAAGAAAGTTACGTCAGAGTACCGTGGGATCCTGATCAGATGGGCCAAGGAATGCAGATGGAGTTTAATTTAGATAAATGTGAGGTGCTAAATATTGGAAAGGCAAATCATGGCAAGACTTGTACACTTAATGGTAAGGTTCTGGGGAGTATTTCTGAACAAAGACCTTGGAGTGTCGGGTCATAGTTGCTTGAAAATAGAGTCGCAGGAGGATAGGATGATGAAGAAGGCATTTCCACGCTTGCCATTATTGGTCAGTGCGTTGAGTATAGGAGTT
The DNA here is from genome assembly GCF_037043375.1 of Chiloscyllium plagiosum. NCBI lineage: Eukaryota > Metazoa > Chordata > Chondrichthyes > Orectolobiformes > Hemiscylliidae > Chiloscyllium > Chiloscyllium plagiosum. The sequence goes on from NW_028270155.1 coordinate 17,559,206, forward strand.
GAGAGTAGCAGCTGTACAGGAAATTGGTTAGGCCACTATTGAGACCAGATTAGAGTGGTGCTGGAAAAGCACAGCAAGTCAGGCAGCATCCGCGGAGCAGGAAAATCGACGTTTCAGCAAAAGCCTTTTCCTGCTCCTCGGATGCAGCTTGATTTGGTGTACTTTTCCAGCACCACTCTAATCTGGACTCTCACCTCCAGAATCTGCTGTACTCACTTTCGCCACTATTGAGACCAGTTCTGGTTTCCCTGCTATAGGTTGAATGTTGTGAAACTTGAAAAGGTTCTTAAAAGATTTGCAAGGATGTTACCAGGTTTAGAGGGTTTGAGCTACAGGGAGAAACTATATTGGAGGCTGAGGTGTGACTTTAGAGGTTTATAAAATCTTGAGGGAGACAGGATGAATAGACAAGGTCTTTTTCCTGTGTTGGAGGAGTCCAAGTCTAGAGGGCATAGGTTTAAGGTGAGAGGGGAAAGATTTAAAACTGACCTTAAAGGGCAACCTTTTCAAGCAGAGGATGGTGCGGGTATGGAATGAGTTGCCAGAGAAATAGAGGCTGGATGGGTGTGTGAATAAGAGAGGTTTAGAGGGATATGGGCCAAATGTTGGCAAATGGGACACATTTATTTAGGACATCTGGTCAGCCTGGACGAGTTGGACTGAAAGGTCTGTTTCTGTGCTATGTATCTCTCTATGTATCAGCTGGTGTTGGTAGCTGATCACCTGCTCCAATGTCATCATCCTATATTGTATTTATATGCCTGGATGCCATCAGACTCCCGAAATATCTGCTTTGTTCAATAAGTGAGCTTCACATTCCTATATGATGGGCGATTCCAAAGCCTTTTCATCCTCTAGATGAAGACATTATTCCTCACCTCCGTCTTGAATGGCCAAGCCCTTATTCTGAGATTAATGAGAGAGGTCACTGAAACAAGTGTCATCTTACTGCAGAAATTATTCATCCTTATGCTTTCCCCTCCTAGCCACATGAACAGTCTTTTGCATTGCATTTGTTGAAGCTGTGCTCCACTCCTAGCTCGCACTAAACCTGAGTTTGGTCCCTAGCACTCACATTTTTGCAGATTCCCCAGAAAGTTTCCACAGATTTACAGACACCAATTTAAGGAGTACTGGTGTAGAGAAAATGGCAGCTGATTAGTGCACAGTAAGCTCCTTCAATTGTGTGATTATCTGCTTTTGATGTTGATTGTTGAGCATTGTCCAGTACCCTGAAAGAACTGCTCTGCTTCTCCTTGAATAACACCATGGGACCTCTTGTGGCGAGCTGAAAAGTCTGACCAGATCTCTCTTTAAACTCTTGACTAAAAGATGGTATCTCAGACTGTGCAGCACTCTTACAATATTGTCTTGATGTGATATTCTAAGTTTGAATACTAAGACTCCATTCAGGTTTGGGACACAATCATCTGCCTTGAGAAAGAGTATTAAAATTGAGCCACAGCTGACCTTTTGAGGCTTGTTCAATTCTGCACCCAGTTCAATGCATTTTCAGTAGATTTTTGTGTGTTATAAGGTGCCTGGAAATGGATGCAACAGAATACCTGATTAAAGTGCTGTCAAGGTTTCGAATAAGTGACTTCCCCAAGTTACTGAAATCCTGGGATTTTCTGTCTGCAAGTCAACTTCAGGAAATAAACTTCAAGGAGTATACACGAAAAGACCTAATTTTGGAGATAGCTGCACTCTGTGAGGTGATGTACAATGTTATGTAATAGTTGATGGGTGACTGAGTTTCCTTCTTATAGAAATCCTTAATAGCCTCTTCAAGAAACAATACTTTTTTGGCAGCAAATAAATTTCAATTCTTTACCTCCACCACTTTTATAAATATTTAAATGTGCTATTTCTTTTCTAAGGATACAAATCCCGGTACAAATCCCATGATGGGATGCTGCATTCAAGCCTACAAGGGCGTTAGAGCATATTTTATAGTGACGTGGTGTTGCATGTTGACTGATTTGGAAAACAAAAAATAATTGAATATGTTTTTCAGTTGTTTTGAAAGTTTTTTTAAAAACAATACCAAATATTTTTTAAAATTTATTCTAGGGCAATGGAGTAACCCTAAATCAGATAGCAGATTTGGATATGATTTGTAAGTATTAATTAAGTTTGCATTACAGTTTAGACATGTCATGTTTTGTAAACAATTTACAATAGAACTTTTACTATCAAGTCTAATACTTCCATCAGGCCTTTTGTTATTAAAACATTAGAATTTGCTATCTATTTCTAGTTTGTACAGTTGCTTTATGCCAATATTTTTGCATTCTCTTGAAGTACTATCAGAACAAGTATTTGTTATCTGAACATTTAAATTCAAAGATGCTTAACTTGTGTTTTATTTTCTGAATTGTATACACACGCAGATTATTGTACATACCCTCAGAAGAAAAGATGGAGTTCCTACCAAATGTTTAGGTCAAAAGGTATGTATAATCTTCTATAATTCCTTGCGCACTTCTTTGGGCAGCATTTAGTAGCTACTTTGCAATCAACTGCAACATGTTTCATCATTTCATGTTTTATTTTCAGGTGGTGAGGAAGCAACTTTATTTGATTTTGGACACTTCAAAAAAACATTTGAAAGAAATCTCAAAATGCTCATTAGAAATGTAAGTCACACTACTTGCCCAACTGCCTTTTAGCTCTTATTCGCTCAGCCAGAGCACACATTTTTGTTTTGCCTTTCCAAGTGCAAGGATAAAGTACTGTAGACTGGATTTTCCAGTCACTGAGCAAACCAGTCCTTATGTTCATGTGGAAGTTCCAAGCCCTTTTGGAAGAGTGCTTGGCTAGAGTGATGATTCTTTTCAATTTAATGGTGTACATTAAACAGTTCAATAAAATTTCAATACAAGAGATCAGTACTGAAAATGTGTTGCTGGAAAAGCGCAGCAGGTCAGGCAGCATCCAAGGAGCAGGAGAATCGATGTTTCGGGCATGAGCCCTTCTGATGATGTTTGTAAGGCTGCGGGGGAAAGAGCAGAGGAGTGGAACTAATTGCATAGTTTTTCAAAGTGCTGGCATAGGAATTGAATTGAATAGCCGCCTCCTGCACTTGCAGTAGTCATCATGAATCAAAGTGTGATTTTTTTTTCTTGAAACAATTTGCATTTGTGTTTGAGCTGCAGTGACTACTATACAGTAAAACTCAGCATTTTCTATCTACCAGTAATGTTCCTACAAACAGCAAAAAGGTGAATGAACAAACCTTTTAATCAAGTAATCCAGCAAACTGTGATTTGTGTTTTTGTTTGAAATGGAATGCCACTCATTTTATTTTCAATAGTGTTATCAAGAATTCGGAAAACATTTATTTGGACATGATTACATGAATGTTTCTAGATTTTGTTAAATTCTCGTCTGGGTTTCAACAACATGTTTTGACCGAGATGAGCATTCCCAACTAAACCAAGCCAATGCATGATAATATAACCTGTACACGTTAAAACTGGTGTACAATGGTTGAGGTGCATAAATATTAGAAATTGTAAAATTCTAAAGATAAAACAATGTATAAAAGAAAATCTGGAGTTCAAAGCTTTGTTGCATTTACTGTGTAATTGCAGCATTTCCTTCTTAAATATGTTAACTGAATTTATCAGACTTGTCTACTGTTCTGAATTATTCGCAGATGAACTGAGGTAACCTAAGACAAGTTACTTGGAAGAAGTGACTTATTTAGTGAAGTTATAAGAGTTGTTAAACTATCACTATTTTTGCCATCTGTCTACTTTCGTGTAATCTAACTCAAAGTTATTTGTTTATAGCCATTTTCAATTAAATCATGTTACCTGACTTCCTGCAGATTGTTGTGTTTTTAAAAGAATTACTTGTATAGTAATACTTAGATGGCTCTGTCGCTGATTGTAATTTCAGATTCCAATTTACTTTTCTTTCATAGGTCATGGTCAACTTTTTGGAACATGGGGAAGCAGTTTGGATCCGAATTGCATGGGGCAAACATCACTCCCCACCTAACCAGCAACGGGCTGCCTATGCAGTGTACTACCCACATACCCCTTATGTTTTCATGGCTAATATTGTTGCACAGTACAGGGTGTATCTTTCTCAGGTAAAACAGCTTCACTTGGATATTACCTATAATCTAGATTATGTAGCATGGAAGACTGTGTTTCCAATTCGCCCTCCTTCTCAAAATAATATTTAAACCTAGCATATCTCTCAAATGTACAAAAGCAAAAAAATTGCAGATTCTGGGTTTTTGAAATTAAATACAAAATGCTGGGCATTATTAGCAGGTTAGGAAATATCTGTCGAGAAAGGAGCACTAATGTTTCCAAGTCAATGGTTTTGCAAAGAAATGCAAAAACAAATTGAACTGAAAGTACAGCCATTCTCAAATTGTGGGCTGACTCTGGGTATTGGTTTCCTTGTTAGGTATGAGATCTGCGAGTACTGTCACTCTTGGGATTGCAAGTTAACATTCTGATGGATATTTGAAAGGAATATAGAATTGTTCGTACAGAAATTGTTAATTTGCATGTTATTTTTGTTACATACCATGAAAACAAAACATGCACTCCATGTGGACTTCCAAAGGCCTCAAGGCCCTTGACTGAAAAACTCTTGACTATGAACTTTTAGGTTGCTTTCCTTTGGAGTTGAAGCAGCTCTAGGTATTTAGAAATAAAAATAAATCTTTTCAATGAACTAAACTCTGATCATCTTGCCATGTAACATTGGCAGGAATTTGGCTAGATTGCATGAACAGTTTGAGTTTGCCACCCCTTGCTTAGAATTCAATGCATTTTACTGGAAGTTTCAAGTACCAGTCCTTTCCTAATTTGACTGATTTGTTTTTCAGGCACTGGTTGTTGCTACCGAGCATAACATGCTCAAAGAATTGGATCTACGAGGACGTTGTTTGGACTCCCTTCAAGCCATTACTCTTAAAAGATTTAATCCAGTAATATAAAGCGTTTTCTCCCCTCCAATACTTGCTACAAACTACATTGGAGTTCTTGACACTGAGCTGGGTTGATTTCTTGAAAAGTTTTAATCTCCCCCACCCCATCCCCAGTTCTCCAATGCAAATCAGGCATTGCCTGGATAGTCACCGGTTGAGCCTTTTTGTTTTAATTTGCTCTTGAGCGATAATTTCCAAGACTAGAGGATGTCGGGTGTTAAATCACAGTTTGACAGACCCATTGCCTGCATAAAATACTGCCTGTGCTCTTTACTCTCTACATGAATAGAGTTTTAATGACATTTGTTTGTCTTTTCCACTCATTACTGAGTCCTGGGTTATCCAGCTCACTTCTTGAAAGATCCATCTCTTGCTTTGAAGAATTATTTTCAATACACAGCTCCTTGGTTAAAGCTTTTTTGTCACCTCTGCCATCAATGATTTGTTGTTAGTGCTTTCTTTTCATTTTTATGGGAACCTTAGGAAGGTTTGCTTTGTTAAAGTCGTGATGTAAATAAAGTTGCACTTGTGTTGACATTATACTTTATTTATTTTAATTTCAGGCACTTTCTATGCAGCACAGGAAAGCACTCCAACAGATAAACACCAATCAGGAATCTGGTACTAATTCATTATTTTCATGCATTACAATCTTCCCGTATTCTGACAGGGGTTGGATGATTTATAGAACTCTAATGATAACATGCTCGGTTGGAGAAATGCCTTGCGCAAAATTATAAAAGGTGTATTTACTTGGGCAAGGAAGAAGTGTTTGTTATTTCTGTTGCTGGAAAAGCGCAGCAGGTCAGGCAGCATCCAAGGAACAGGAGAATTGACGTTTCGGGCATAAGCCCTTCTTCAGGAATCTAGAGGGAGGAAGAGAGCTTCTTCAGGGAAGGCATCCTTGTAAGAGGATTCGCAGTAGGTTAAAATCTTTGAGGAGAAAGTGAGGACTGCAGATGCTGGAGATCAGAGCTGAAAAGGTGTTGCTGGAAAAGCGCAGCAGGTCAGGCAGCATCCAAAGAACAGGAGAATCGACGTTTCGGGCATAAGCCCTTCTTCAGGATTGTTCGATTCCTCAAGAAGGGCTTATGCCCGAAACATCGATTCTCCTGTTCCTTGGATGCTGCCTGACCTGCTGTGCTTTTCCAGCAACATATTTTCAGCTCTGATCTCCAGCATCTGCAGTCCTCACTTTCTCCTTGTTGTTTCTGTGTTGTAAGTGCATGTAACCTCCTTCCTGATTGCAGGAAGTGCTATGATTTTATTGTGGTAAACCTTTTTATTTATGGATGCTGGCAGAGGAGGAATGCCAAATGATCTTGGCCTGTTTCTTGACAATGTTGGAAATTATAAACTGAAATCAGAAACTGTATTTAGTATTTAATTATTTGTTAAGCTTGGACTTTTGGTTTGTTTTGTGTATTGCCTGTGCATTACAGTAATATTTGAGAAAATATTTTCAACCAATCTGAACAGACACCATCATGGCATACCTTTGGGCCAGATGGGACTTGAACTCAAACTTCTGGCCCAGAGATGAAGGCTGCCTTATACAAAAATGGAATGTTACATATTTATCTATACTAATAATAGGTTGACTGTGGTGGTTTTCTTTTATTCAATTTTGCAGTAACCTATATATTGGAGAGCAGTTATCTTGCAGAGGGCTCTCCTGTTGACTTTTAATACAAATATCTTTTGCAAGAATAAACTGAAACTTTTAACTAATCTCCTTGTTTTTCTGATTCAAACAGAATAGATGTTACCTTGCTGGGTAATAGAAATTATTTAATTGGTTCCTAACTAGACAGGTTGCTCTGACATTTTCTACTCTTTTTTTTTTTCCCTCTACCCTCTAAGTACAAGATCAGAGGATCATCATAGAAAATCTCAGAGAGAAGGAAGATGCCAAAAGATTAACATTTGCAACTTTTGGTGAAGGATCGCTCCCAAAACTGGAGGAGGTTCATTACAGAGTGTGTACTGAGTACTGTTTCTCTAATTTGATGCAACTGATTGAAAATCACAGCATATGTTAGACCATTTCTCTTCCTCACAGGGAAGCCAAATAATCTAGTCTGTGTATGTAGACCGGGACTTCCAGGTTCAGGTTTTTTTAATAGTAGTTCCAGTTCAGCGCTATACTATCTGGTCCAAACGTTTTTGTGTCACGCTCCATTCTGCAGTATTGAATAAATAATTTAACTGACATTTAATGCAGGGCACGTATTAACAGTCAGCTAATTGCACATGATCTTTTTCAAATGAGGCATATGGACTGAAGTTCTGTTCACCTAAATGAAAGCAAAATACTTCAGGTGCTTAAAATCTGAAATCAAGATGGAAAAAAATTCAGCAGGTCTGGCAGCGTCTCTGAATAAAGAAGCTAAATTAACTGACCTATTGAGAAAGTCTATAGCCGTAAAACTTGTCCTTAAACTAAACTAAATGCTATACTAAATTATAGAACACATTTGCTGCACACGAGAAAATAAGCCAACAGGCAAGGTTGGAGCTGTCAGGCCACATAAAGGGAGAACCCAGGATATGCAGAAGATAAAAATATCTGTTCTCATCAAGTGATAACAGGATGCTGTAAGGCAATTGAGAATATTTGCCTTAACATCAATGAATCTGTGTAAACAGGACACCGAGTGATAATATTCACGGCTGTTCCCTTGTGAAATTAGAGTGTTTGATCATCTTGTAAGCATGTCAAAAACCTTGGAATTAACGGTCAGGTACTGTCAATTATAATGGATTCTTATTACCCTTGCAAGCTAGGCAGACACAGAGGGGAAAAACATTTTTCTGTTACAGTCCCTGACTTGAGAGCTCAAAAGGACACTAGAGAGAGACCACTTTAGTGCTGAGATTGCCAAAGCCATTAGAAAATTAACTCTTTGTGCTTACTTGCTATAGATTGAATGTTTTGAATTTAATTGCATTTTGGGGCTTTATGACGATTTTGAGTAGCCATCGCTGATTATGAAAAGCAAACTCTGTAAAAGTAATATTGATGAAGCTTTAAATTACTTACTGTTCTTACAGACCATAACTGCCCCACTGTCAACTCTAACTAGTCAGATCTTATGTCTTATTTGAATCACAACCCTGAAAAGAAAGCATGTTTAATTCGAGACTAATGAATCCTTTAAAATACAACCTTACGGTAATGTTTCAACCTCCGGTACAGAATGATTCTGTGTTTAAGATTTAAAAAAAACAGTAGTCTGCTCCTAGCTTAAATTATTCTAAACAAAACATTGAAGAATTCAGACACAATCTGTCAGGAAGCCATTTTATGGTCCAAGTTTGCCCTTCTCGCTAAGAAGCCATTTTATAAAACAATGATATCGGACATGCAAGCTGTCCAAGGTTACTTTATGACCTCTCCCTCTTAGTTTAGACTGGTACTTTTTTATGATAGGAACTTATCTCGCCAACAAGCGCCTGACTTGGCTGGATTTGTTTATCCCATCTGATGGATTGCTCAGGGGCTGTGGGAGTGATCAGTTAAGCGTACATAGATCTGTCAATTAACTCCTCTTCCTTATAATTTATTGCCTTTCCACTGTTATCTGTCTGATTTAGAATATGCAGTATTTTTGTAAACGTTTTGTATAAAGGAAGTCTGTTTGTGACAGAAGGAGAGAGTAGCTAGCGAGGGCTCTTCAGGGAAGAGCTGGTATCCTACTGTCCTAAGGTTTTAGAACCTTAGTTAGCCTGGCTTATAAGTATCAGTGTTATGTTGTAACAGTGATGCTATTGGTAAATAAAGGGGAAGACTAAAATTAAACTAAACTGTCAGTAAGAGGTATTTTATTCCAGACGACCAAAGAGTATGATCTCCAGGACTAACCAAGAGAGGCTTACAAGTAAGTCCATTAGGGATTCCCTGGGCCGTCTCAAATCTGCAGTTTAACACTATAGTTACCTTTATTTTTATCTCCTTTTCTTTTTGAATAAGCATGTTACATTTGCAATTTTCCAAACCTCTGAGACTTCTAGAACCTGAGGATTCTTGAAATATTACTACTTTGAATCCACCATCTGTGCAGCTACTTCCTTAAATATTGCAGGATGCATGCCACCAGATCCAGCAGACTTGTGTGTTTCACATCAGTTTCCATAGCATTTTTTCTCGGGTGATATTGTGTTTACTTCCTCCCCCTTCTTTAGCCCCTCTAATTATTTAATATGTCTAGAGTGCTATGGTGTCTTGTACCATGAAGACTGATGTAAAGTGTTTATTCAACTCTTCTACCATTTTCCACATCGCTATTGTGATTTCACCAGTCTCATTCTCTGAAGAGCCTTTGTTTCTTTTTTATTCCAAAAAAGTTAAACAAACTTGCTTTCTGCCTTGATGTTTCTAGGACGTTATCCTTTAGTTTAATTAAAGCATATCCATAGCAGTGAACCATCACAGCCAGCTGTGTCTGTATTTGCATGTTCAATTGAGGCTGATAATGGCAACAAGGAGTGAGCAATTCTGTGTAATATTTACCCAATTTCGAAGTCTGATGGAAAATCTTTATAAAAATAAATGTTGTCTTCATATTTCAGTCCGTGAAAGGAGTTTCTAATAAGCTGTTCTACTGTTTTTTAATTTGGCAATTGTTGTATCCCCAATTCTAATACCAAATATATTCTATCAGTTACAAACTGTTTTTAAGGATGAACACAACATGGGGCTCTTATCAGACAGAAGAAAACCATTCCGATGTGTGGCAAAGTTTTCCAGTCCAAATATCCTTGAGTCATTGAGAGCACTTCCAGCACTTGGTATGTATGCTGTGTATTAATTTACATTATTTATGTCTTCCTAGTTCTTTTCCTGTCACCCCACTTTTTTGAATATCAAAATTATTACAGTGCATGAAGCAAATCAGTCCATGTGCACTGGCTGTCTGCAAGTTGAGTTTGTTCTATTCTCCTGCCTTTTTCCCCATAACCCTATACAATATTTCTTTGCACGTAATTAACTCTTGACCTTTTGATGCATCCACTTCACTTGAAGGCAGTGCTTTTCAGATCCTGACTACCCATTTCATGGAAGTGTTTTTTTTCACATCACATATATGTTTGTTTTTCAAATTACTGTAAATCTTTGCCCTTTCTTTCTCAAATTTTTTACAACTGGGAACAAGTTCCCACAGCCTCTATGCTGACCCCTACTGATTTTTGAAAACGTTTATCAAATCTCAACTGGGCCTTCTCCCCTTCAAGGAAGATATTCCCAATTTCTTCAATCTATTGTCCTAACTGAGGTCTTTCAACCCTAGAAATATCCTTCAAAACGTCTTCTGTTTTATCCTGAAGTGTGGCATTCAGAACTGTATGCTACTTGTTTTGTAAGGCTGGGGGAGCACTTCCAGGATCTGAATTTCTGGATTGCTTGCGAGAGAAATTGTCTGCTTTTCATGCGTGGCTTTTATTTGAATTTAAATTAATTCACTACTTGACGGTAATGAGAATCTCAAGATTTTTAAATTGGTAAAATGCTTGTTTGCAGTTTGCTCTGTACCTTGTACAGGTTAAAGGTAACAGGGCAAAAATTTATAGAATATCTTAAGTTCATGTTTGATGGAAGAAATGCAGCGGCTCAGTGGTTAGCACTGCTGCCTCACAGCACCAGGGTCCCAGGTTTGATCCCTGCCTTGGGTAACTGACTGTGTGGAGTTTGCACATTCTCCCCATGTCTGCGTGGGTTTCCTCCGGGTGCTCCGGTTTCCTCCCACAATCTAAAGATGTGCAGGTTAGGTGAATTGGTCATGCTAAATTGCCCATAGTCAGGGGTGAATATGGGGAATGGGTTCTGCGTGGGCTACTCTTCAGAGGGTCGGTATGGACTTGTTGGGCCAAAGGGCCTGTTTCCATACTGAAGGGAATCTAATCTAATCTATAACCATGACACTTTGTTTCAGGGATTGCTGATGTTCCCATTTCAACCATGTTCAGCAGTATACCAGAAAAGGGAAAGAATTATTTCAAAATAATGGATAAAAGGACGGGTGGACCGAATACATCAGGCCCTTAACTTTATAGTCCAAGGACATTCTGTAAATACTTGTATGTTTCCTGTGGAAAACCCTTGCCTCTTCAATTATGTAATGAAGCTTTAGATTTTCCCCATGTCTATTGACAAATTTTTTGCACAGTGTGAATGTGACATTGTTAATGTTACTTCCTAAAATTAATCTTCACTTTATCAGAAGCAATTCATATAATCCCATCTTTGCAAAGTTTAATAAAAAAAACATTTGACATAATGTCTTTGAAAAAAATTAGGAACTTTATACATTTCTATGTCATTTTGTTTTATACTTTCTAGGTTCCCCATGTACAGGAATGGGGAAATTAAGCAGGACAGTGATGCCCCTGCAGTGTTAGATTTGGTAATGCCAATTGTAGATCCACAAGTGCATAACGGCATTATTTGAGAAATGTGAAAGAATTTGGCATCCTTAGAATCTGACCCTTCAAGGTGCTAAATAGGTGGTTAATAACTTTGATTAAACAACGCCCTATGATGTCTTTCTTTCCATCTGTTCACTACAGTCTATTCCAGGTTCATGTTCTTGCTTTAAAATTGTTACAACTGGTTTTAAATATGTTATTATGTGGGAGGTGCCTACAGACTAAAATGCCGCTATGCTGTGCTGTCTTGGTTTGTAAGAGGTTATACGGTTGTGCCTTTACAGTTTGAAAATGTTTGTACGTTACCCCATGAAAATTTCCCTTTCAGATAATAGTTTCAAACAAATGTTTCTATGCCATCTGGCTTGCATTTTTTTAAAGAAAAAAATGCAAGAGGTGTTTTAATTAAGATATTTAGATAATTACTTCTTTGCAACTGTTATAGTTGTACTTCTGTTTTTATTCAAAATGTTCTTCAGTTCCCTGTCTTCTAGCCCTCTTCCTACTGAAACTGTTTTTGTTTTGCTACTTCTACTGTTTGTCTTCATGATTACCAAAAGGTTGCTTACTCTATCTGTAAGAGTATGACTGACTGACTGATTTCTACCTTACACATGCCTTATGTACTACAACATGTGGAAATTTCAAGTGGTGATTAATATTCCAACCAGCCTAACTGGACAATGTTGCACTCTAAATTTCGGGAGAGTGAATCAAAGCTTCATTTTGGTGAATTTGACCTTTAATTTAAGACCAGGTTAGTGGATTAAATGAGAAAATGGTTCAGTGTGGGTCTTCCACTTGCATACTGTCAGATTTCTATATCTAAGTGGGTTGTAATCTAATGTTTAATAAATCTCTTTCAAATCTGCAACTCGGAAGAATGGAGAAGCCACTAGGTTTGAGAACATGCTGAATATACTCTTGCAACATTTGGTTGTAGATCTTTTGAAACAAAATCCACTTAATCCTTAGTTGGCAAGAAAGCCAGTTTCCCATAAATGATTTTCTAACCATGTATCAAGTTTGAGACAGAATGTTAGGTGAGCATTTGGTTAAATCGCTGTTTTATGTATCATTTAGAATTAACTTAATGTAAGACAAATTGCACTCTCATCTGCCAAGTTGCATTTTATGCAAATAATAATTCACTTTTTTGCCAGGGAAATAATTAGAATTTAGCAGCTTGCTCTATCAAGACTATATCTCCAGCTAGAGGTACAATCAACATTATGCTACCAGAAAGGTTATTCTCCTTCCTTTTCTAAGGAAAACATGTCAATAAAGTTTTATTTTGGAGAGTGTCAAGAGTGAGATGGTAAACTGGTCCACCTCTACTTCCATTTTTAACCCAGGCTTTGCTTAAAATGTCTTGGTGAGGAAACGCAAGTGCTTTTGTTTAATTCCTATTCACTTGTACATACCCCATATAGGTTATCATTTCCACTTGGTTGTCTGAGATCTTGCATTGGGTCAATCTTTTCTCTATTTAAAAATACCTCATTACAGCACAAAGACTAATTCAATTCACAAGCTTCTGCATCTGCACAAGCAATGAGCGGCATTCGAGTTTGTAGCTTTCCAGATGAGTTCTGTAAAGAGACCCCTCCAACTGAAATGATGTGCTGAGCTCTTACATTTCTTGAGCCCAGGTTAACATGGAACAATAGTTGAAGTTTATGAACATTTGTTCTGCAGCCATTCATTTGAGCTCCACGTATGTTTGTTTGAATCAGCAGTGAATGTTGAGCTATTCAGTTTTGAAGTATAGCAGCTGAGCCAGACAGTCCACACATTGCTTTCTGCAGGACATGAATATCAGTAGTGCAAACTCTTCACCAGTTTTCTTTTTCAGATTATTGGGAATGGAAGCTAATTATATTATTCTAACTTAAATTACAACTCTGCACAGATTGTATCCAACTTTAAAGGTCCATGTGTCTCAATTACTTTATAAGTGTAATTTTTGATAAGCTCATTATGAAGATCTAATTGGACAAATATTACAGCAGCCCATAATTAAAGCTTTTCTGCATGCAATCCAAAAGATATTTCAGTACAGCTGACAGTTGGTGGGGATGAATTGATCCAGTCTTGTTGTGAATCTAGCCTTGACTGGGCTCTTTAAAGTATTGTTTGAAAACTATTGACATTCATTTGCACAGTGTAAAGTTGTTTAATAGTTTTATTTATGTAAATGCAATAAATTTTTGTAGTTACTTGGAACCTTGCTTTGTTTTAATGTTTAAAGATCAAGTACTTCTAATCTTTTCTGCAAATTTATAGAATGTGCAGTCTTACTGGCAAGCTGAGCATTTGTTGCTAATAATAACTGCCATTGAATATGATGGGTGGTAAGCTGGTGTTTTGAACATTTCTAGTGATTTACATGCAACTTATCTAAATGTATGGTCTGTATTTTTATAGCATAATCCAAACTTGCTATATCTGCATGAAATTGACTTTATTATCAATAAGGCTGAAGTTTTTACCACACATTTAATGCTTAATCCAAATTTGCTGTGACAGATGGTATATCTAAGTACCATAAAGAGAAAAGACATTTTAAGTATGAAAAAATACTTGGATGTTGGCAGGGACAATGGATTGTAACCAGGCTTTAATTGATCCCTCTGATTTTAAAAGGGGCGCTGTAACTTCAGGTACAGAAGTCTAGCTTCAATTCAGTTGCTTGGGCTAGGTCACTTACTGGGTAAAAAGGTCACTTACTAGTTAACAGCCAGAACATGGGCAAATTCAAAACTGGATTGGAAATGTGAGATTCTCTTCCATTAAAAAGCAACATTGCAAATTAAGTTTTCAAATCCCTCTAATTAATGCAAAATCTTTTACACCCAAGATGCTAATTAAAATTGATTGTAATACATGATTTAAGTAAATTTGGTGGACGATATGCAGAGTTTGGTGAAATTTCAGTGCAAGCTTAATCATTTTGATGTTTAGAAGATAGAACCAGTGATTGACTACCACATTCCAGTGTATTTGAGGGCATTCCCTTTAGGGCTAGAAGAGTCAACGAAGCAATGATAGGTTCTGCTAATTGGCTCTAATGATTGGTGGAGAGATGAATGTGTAGGGCACAAACCGAATGAATGACATACTTCGGTCCTATATTCTAGTTAGATTTTGTGGCTTTTGCATGAATTGCATACAATTGTCGTGGTTGGGGGTGTGTTTTCTGAGCTGGGAAGCTAATTTGCTGATGTTTCGTTCCCTGTCTAAGTGACATCTTCAGGGCTTAGGAGCTTCCTATGAAACACTGCTGGACTGTGTCTTCTGGAATTTATTTGGTTCCATTCCTGCTGCTTCCAGGTACCAGTCCCAGTTGTTCATTGACCGAGAACCAATATACCGGCCACTACAATGTCCATGATTGAGTGCTATGCTTTGAGAAATTCTCTACTGTCCTATGTTTAGCTTGTCCTGTGATCATTATGTCATCCTAGTCAAATTTGTGGTCCTTGCCATCTGTGTGTATAGCTACTAGAGACAGGTGGCTAGTTGGTGTTTGTTTGTGGATGCGGATTGCTAGTTGTCTGCCTGTTTGCCCTATATAGTGTTTTGTGCAGTCTTTGCATGAAATTCTGTAAATTACATTTGTCTTGCATATCAGGTATAGGGCCACATGTCGTGGTGAGTTGTTGTCTGAGCATGGCTGTCAGTTCTGACGTTTTATTTAAATGTAAGGTAGCGTGGCTAGTGAGTTAGTTTGTGGTTTGTCCTTATCACATTGTGACATTGAGTTGTTGGGTGGGGAGTGATGAAGTAAATATTTTTAATGGATGCAAAATGAAACTAAATAAGAAAATAATTATGTCAATAAATTATTTATTCCAAGTTCTTCACAGCTGGAACAAAATTTATTAATAAAATTCAACTTAATCTGTATCAAACAGTCATCAGCAATAGGGGTCTCTTCAGAGTCTGGGCTGAATTGTATTTTTCTGCTGGTCGGTTAAAAGGTTGGGGGTGGTGGGCACAATAAATCCAGCAAGTGAACCTGCTTGCCCCAGTCCTCTCTGAAATTTTCTAGGTTTTGGTAAAAGAGCAGAGTGATCTGCCTTCTCCCCCCTATTGGAGCACTTAAATGATCAATTATTGGTGAGTATTAAACTGTTGTTTGGTGGTGAGTATCTATGCCTTTCAGGAAGCCTGGCAACTTTGCTATATGGGCCAGTGTCAGGCAAGGGAGTTGGGATGGGTATATTTTGTGAACCAGTGGGTGCTTAGATATACCCTGGTAAAGGTCAGTGCCCCTCCTACTCATTACCACAAAAGCCTCCTCCTGAGAACTTGAACCCCTTAATAAGATTCCCAGATTTGCTTGCCAGACTGGGCTCCTTAGTCATCAGGAACTGTAACATTTAACACAAGAACAAAGAAAATGACAGCATAGGAATAGGCCCTTTGGCCCTCCAAACTTGCGCCAATCCAGATTCTCTATCTAAACCTATTTAAGGGTCTGTATCCCTCTGCTCCCTGCCCATTCATGTATCTATCCAGATAAGTCTAAAATGATGCTATCGTGCCTGCCTGTACCACCTCCGTGTGTTACAGGCACCCACCACCCTCTGCATAAAGAACTTTCCATGCATATTTCCCTTAAACTTTTCCCCTCTCACCTTGAACTTTTTACTCCGAGTAACAGCAATTAAGGTTTGTCTAATATATTGTTTCAATTGCATGCATGACGCTATGATCTATTGCTATAAATTCTGTCTTACGATCCTGCTCCACAATTATCTGACGAAAGAGCGGCACTCTGAAAGTTAGTGCTTCCACATAAACCTGTTGGACTGGGGGCTCGGCAAGATGGTGGCGATTCTGTAGAACTGCTGTGGACAGCTCTGCCTAACAGCCAAGACACACTGATGTTTTTTGCCATCCCTGGCCAACTTATGTGGTTGGAATTATTAGTTTAAAACCTTACAGATCACATATTTGTTAATATTTGGGAGTGGGAAGGATGCCAAAGGGAAAAGGAGCAAACAAACAGCAACAGGGAGGACACTCCTTTGTAGCACCTACCACACCAGAGACTGCAGCAGCAGCAGCCTCTCCTGAAACCCCCAGGTACCTGACAGACTCACAGGAATTGGCTGCAGCAATGGAGAGACTTACCTTGAAAGTTGGGACTGCGATTGAGGAGATCTATGGGGAGATTCGTGTCCAGGTCCAACCTATTGCATCCATGCTGCAGAAGCATGAGCAGGAGATCCAGGGCCTCGGGGAGCAGCTGGAGGAGGTGCAGGGTTGAACTAAGGCCTCGGAAGCTGTGATGGAGTCCTCATCCAGTCAGGCCTTGCGAAACCATATTGGCAACCTCAAAAATCGAGGTCGGAGGATAAATTTCCGAATTGTTGGGCTCCTTGAAGGTGAGCAGCCAATCAGTTTCTTTGAAAACTGGCTGCCGAAGTTTTTGGGCCTTCACATCGAGTCCAGCAGGCTTCAGATTGAAAGGGTTTATCGGGTTACAGTGCACAGGTCAGGGCCGGTGCAGCATCCCTGCTCGGTCCTAGTGCACTTCCACTCATAAGGTCAAGCAAAAAGTCATAGAAGCTTCTAGATCCCTGGGAAAAGATCCGCAGGCACTGTTGTACAAGGGGTCAAAAATCATGTTTTTTCAGGATTGCTCTACAGCTGTAATTTGAAAGAGGAAGTCCTTCGATGAAGTTAAAAAGAGGCTGAGGAACCTGAGCATCCAGTACTCCATGAGATACCCCGGAGTGCTTCGTTTCAGCCACGAGGACTCAGTTTATACATTTGACTCAGCGGATAAAGCTAAAAACTTTGTGGACACTTTAAAATAGACATTGGCTTGAAGAATACGGTTAATGTTTGTTCTCTTTTCTATCTTTCCCCATGTTTTCTCTTTTTTTTTTATTCCTTTCTTTCTCCCTAATAATTTCCTTTTTGGAAAGGGGAAAAGACCTTGGAATAAGTTCTTTTTATTTTAATAACTGGATTTTCTGATGGGAATTTTTATGAATGTTCTTTGTTGTCTCTCTTTTTTTTTGTTTGTTCTGTTTCTCTTTTAGTCTCAAGTAGGGGTGACATGAAGCCAGGGATGGGTGGAGTGCTCATCCTGACTTTGTCATTTTCTGTTGATTTAAGGATCATCTCCTTGTTTTTTTTTCTGGCCTAAGGCTGGGGCACAGTCCGGGTTTGAAGGAGCTGTGAAGGAGGGGATGAGTAGAGTGAGTGCCCCCTATGGGCAGGGGGAAGTGTCTGCCATTCAAGGTTTATTAGTTGATTTTCTTTGTAGTTTTTTGGTAGTAATAGTTGTTTATAGTTATGATAGAATCAAAAAACTATATATACAAAAACAATTCTGAGTCTTTATTTACTTATGCTTGGCGCTTTGTAAGCAGAGTTCTCCCTCCGAGGGGTTCAATGGTCTCTGAAAGCGGATATGGCTAAATGTCTTATTAAATGGTGCACCTGGAACATTAAGGAAAGTCATTCGCCTGTTATAAGAAAAAACGTGCTTTTTAGCCTTAAGAGGGAAAGGGTTGATATCGCTTTGTTGCAGGAAACCCATCTTAATGATGGGGAACACCTAAAATTACAACAGGGGCGTTATGACCAGGTATTCTTTTCATCCTTTACTATTAAAAGTAGGGGAGTTGCGGTACTTATCCAGAAAAATCTGCCGTTCACATTATTTGAGCAGGTGAAAGATGAGCAGAGACCGTTTGTGATATTTAAAGCCCTGATAAATGGGGAGGAATATGGCATTTTAAATGTCTACTTCCCTCTGGCGCATCCCCTCAAATTTTTGAATAGTGCTTTCTCTAAGTTGAGTGCTTTTGGAACACGGCACATTATTATAGGGGTGGATTTTAATTGTCTTTTGGATCCGACAGTGGACAAGTTGCCTTGTGGGCCCCCAACAATTTCTTCGCAGGCCAAGCAGGTGGTTGACTTATGCAAGGAGTTGGGGCTGGTGGATATTTGGAGATGTCTGCACCCTACCACAGGGACTTCACCTTTTTTTCAAACCCACATAAATATCACATGAAGATTGACCTCTTTCTGGGTCCCTCAGCCCTTCTGCATTCGATTATGGGTTGTAAAATTAGGAATATAGCTATCTCTAATCACGCGGCAGTATATTTGGAGGTTAAGGGCAAAAGTGAAGGGCTAGGTTTGCAGCACTGGCATTTGGACCCTTTTCTCCTTACGGATTCCAAATTTGTGGAATACGTTTTGAAGGAGTTTCAGGAATTCTTGACTATCAACTCAGGCACGGCTAGTAGTCCATCTATGCTGTGGGAGACTGTTAAGGCCTTTGCTGGGGGATTAGCTATTTCCTATTCGGCTAGTCGGAAACAACAGAAGGAAGAACGGCAGTGTCTACTTGAGACACATTTTACGCGGCCTTTGGTGACTAAGCTACAGCGGATCATGGCCCTCCCGGCTGCCTTGAATTCAATACTGTCACAAAACGCAAATAAATAACTTGCTTTTGCTAGACAAAGGCTCTTCAAATATGGGGATAAGTCAGAGAAGTATTTAGCGTACCTAACTAGGAAAAAGTGTGCTCCCCAATCCATTACTGCAATCAGACAGCGCCGGGGTCCTTACATATGATGCTAAAAAAAGTAATGAGGCTTTTTGTAGCTTTTACTCTAAATTGTATCGGTCTGAAGGTTGCGAAGACAGGAGGGCTAAAATGGAGACCTTTTTTAAGAACCTGGACCTCCCAGGGGTAACCTTGGAACAGGCCTCTCCTTCATGCCCCTTGACAGTTCAGGAAATACAGGATGCAGCTAGGCAACTGCAGAATGGGAAAGTGCCTGGCCCTGATGGGTCTTCCGGGTGAGTTTTATAAGCAGTTTATAGGGATTCTGTCAGGGCCGATGTTGGAAATGTACAATCACTCAAGTATGCATGAATGCCTACCACCATCTTTGAGAGAAGCTAATATTTCCTTAATTCTTAAGAAGGGGAAGTTTCCTGACGATTGTGCCTCATACAGGCTCATTTCTCTAAGATCCTGGCACTGAGATTAGAAAGGGTGTTGCCCCATTTTATTAAAGAGGACCAGACAGGCTTTATAAGGGGCCGTTGGTTCCTTTGTCTGGCATCGTGGGTGGCCCCTCATCAAACTTACTAAATTGCAGTTGCCTAAAGGAGGGGGAGGAATTGATTTCCCAGACATCAGAAGGTATCAATTGAGTTCCCTGCTGTCCTTTGTCTGCGATTGGGTAGGTAATGATCCAAACTCAATATAGCTGAATATTGAGGCCTCCCAAGCAAAGTGCCCTCTTATTAACCTGTTGTTCATGGACAAGATGAGGACAATTATGGACCACTGCTGGAACCCCATTGTCATTAGTATAGTCAAGGCATGGAGGGCGATGCATCAGAGTGAGGGTTGTTTATCCAAGACTTTGCCACTTACACCTATAGTTGGCATGCCAGGGTTCCGACCAGGGTTGATGGACTCAGGGTTCAAACTATGGGCAGTGAGAGGAGTTTCTAGTTTGAGAGAATTGTTTGAGGGGGAGGTTATTATGTCTTTTGAGCAGCTGAGCTGCAAATACGGGTTACCCAGCAGAGATCTTTTCTATTTTTTTTCAGGTTAGGGATTTCATCCAGAAGAAGACTACGCTTCTCACTAAGCCCTATAAGCCCGATGCAGAGAGGTTGTTGCTACGTTCCACAAGCACCCTTTCGGTTAGTGACCTCTATTGCCTGCTGGGTGGCAGGGCCTGGCAGGACATTAACCGGTTATGTGAGGTCCGGGAGCAAGAGCTAGGAGTGGAGATCTCTTTTGAAACATGGGAGAACATATGGGAGAATATCCAAAAGATCTCAATCTTTAGGGTGTAGGTTTGCTCGGTGAACTGTAGGTTTGATATCCAGACGTTTCATTACCTGACTAGGTAACATCATCAGTGGCGACCTCCAAGTGAAGCAAAGCTGTTGTCTCCTGCTTTTTATTTATGTTTGTCCTGGATGGGGTTCCTGGGGTTTGTGGTGATGTCATTTCCTGTTTGTTTTCTAAGGGGTTGATGGATGGTATCTAGATCTATGTGTTTGTTTATGGCGTTGTGGTTAGAGTGCCAGGCCTCTAGGAATTCTCTGGCATGTCTTTGCTTAGCCTGTCCCAGGATAGATGTGGTGTCCTAGTCGCAATGGTTTTTTTGCTCCAAATTTAAAGTGCTTCCAATTAAATCTGTTGGACTATAACCTGGTGTTGTGTGATTTTCAACTGTACAAGGTTTAGAGGGAGTGGAACTCTTGAAATGCATCCAGGAGAGCTTTTTAAGTCAGTGTGTATATGTCTTAATCATATCCCCCTGCTGTCTTAGTCTTCTCTGCTTCAAGGAAATGAACTCCATTCTATATCAAGTCTTTTCATAACTGAAATTCTCCAGCCCAGGCAACATCTTGACAAATCTCCTCTATACCCTCTCCAGTACAATCACACCTTTGCTATAATGTGGATTCCAGAATGGAACACCATGCTCCTGCTATATGAAAATATGAAGGACGTAGATGGAATGGACAGCCGGAAACTTTTCCCCTTGGTGGTGGAAATCAGGGAGCATATAGATTTAAGGCGGGAGGCTTAGAGAGGATGTAAGGAAAGGATTTTTCACCCAGAGGGTGGTGGAAATCTGGAACTCACTGCCTGTAAGAATGATAAGAGTCAGAAACCTTCAACATTGATGAGGTATTTAAATATAAGCTTGCAATGCCATGGTATACAAGTTATGGAACAAGTGCTGGAAAATGGGATTTCATAGAATTCCTACAGTGTGGAAACAGGCTCTTTGGCCCACCGAAGAATAACCTACCCAGACGCATTCCCCAAACCTATTACTCTACATTTATCCCTGACTAATGTCCCTACCCTATACAGCCGTGGATACTTTGAGCAATTTAGCACGGCCAATTCACCTAACTTGCACATCTTTGGATTGTGAGAGGAAACCAGAGCACCAAGAGTTGGTTATTTTTGACTTGTGCTGACTCAATGGGCTGAAGGCCCTCAGCTGCACTGTAGACCTCTTATGATTTTTTGACTATTTGTGGGCCTTTGTGCATATCTGCATTGATTTTTTTTTCAAAAATATACTTTATTCACAAAAACTATCTTATGTAAACATAGTCATATAAGCAGTTTGGTTCTATATAGTGGCATATCAAGGAAACAAACAAATTTGGAGTTTGACTCTGACCAAACAAACCAAAGGCATCTCTTACTTGAACTATATTATATTTATATGCAGGAGAAAGTGGAGATTGCAAATGCTGGAGATCGGAGTCAAAAAGTGTGGTGCTGGAAAAGCACAGCCAGTTGGGCAGCATCTGAGGAATAGGAGAGTCAACATTTCAAACATAAGCTCTTCATCAGGAATAATGAAGCGCTTATGCTCAAAACGTTGACTCTCCTGCTCCTTGGATGCTGCCTGACCGGCTGTGCTTTACCAGCGCTCCACTTTTTGACTATATTTACATGCATTTGAGGCACTGGGAGTGTCCAATAATTAACTGAAGTAGAAGGACCTTAGTGCCTTGGCAGCAGCAGCCCTGACCCTTAGTGCATCCCACAGCACATAGGCCTGGATATTGGAATGTGCCAGTCTGTGACATATGGTCAGAGTCAATTCTTTGTCCTGGAAGATCAAGAACGTCTTTCACCTGGTTGACAGTCCTCCAGGTGCAGTCGATATTTGCCTTCTGGGGTGCAAACCACAGAGTTCTGCATCTCGGGCCTACATTGTCACTCTCCTGCAGTGATTGGATTCTATGGACAGAGATGGGATTTGCAGCAAGGCAATGATTTCAAAGCAGTACTTTTTTTGGAATAATATACTTTGGAGAAATTATTGTTCTTCCAAATCAAAGTTATGAATACATATAAACAGAGTTTGAATGAATAATATTTAAATTAACATTTAAATAAATACTTATCCAGTAAATGGGAATGAATCAGAATAATACAGAAATGTGACATGTGTGTAGGGTCACAGAGAAGGCGAATCTGATAGACATAATTGATGTGTTCATTGACCAATAGGGAATGGCGCAAATCGAGATAGGCGGGGATTGTGTGACAGCGGACCAATGGTAAAGGCAGGGAGGCGGGCTGTGGTTTGATTGACGGAGGCGGAGCGGCTGTGGGACCGGCAAGATGGCGGCGCGTGTGGTGGGAGGGCGAGAGAATGGACAGCCGCCTCTCCCTCCACCGGGGAATGGACGTGGGCCGGGGAAACTAACACCACCACCTCCTCAAGTGGTTATTGCCGCCGTTGGCGGTCAGGCCTCGAGTTGCCAGATGATTAGGCCGTCAGTCAGTGAGCTGAGCCGGGAGGTGCGGACCAATATCCTGTGCACGGTGAAGGGCTGCGGCAAAATCCTGCCGAACCCGCCGGCCCTCAGCATGCACCTGGTCAAATCACACAGGGTGCAGGTAGGTGCTCAACCACTGTCTCACTCCAGCACAGCAACCACACCCCCCCCATCCCGACCCCACGCCGCGACCCCCCCCCCCCCCCACTCCACATGACCACACACCCTGACCCCCAATCCCATCCTACCTCACCCCCTGAATCTCCCTGACCTGCCCTCCCCCCAAACGCCACCATCTGACCACCCACTCCTTGACCTCCCCCACTCCTTGACCTCCCCCACTCCTTGACCTCCCCCACTCCTTGATCCCCCCCCACTCCTTGACCCCCCCCCACTCCTTGACCCCCCCCACTCCTTGACCCCCCCCCCCACTCCTTGACCCCCCCCCACTCCTTGACCCCCCCCCACTCCTTGACCCCCCCCCCACTCCTTGACCCCCCCCACTCCGTGACCCCCCCACTCCGTGACCCCCCCACTCCGTGACCCCCCCCCACTCCGTGACCCCCCCCACTCCGTGACCCCCCCCACTCCGTGACCCCCCCCACTCCGTGACCCCCCCCACTCCGTGACCCCCCCCACTCCGTGACCCCCCCCCACTCCGTGACCCCCCCCACTCCTCCAAACCCCACCAACTGACCCCCCCAAAATCTACATCCAAACCCCATTGCCTAACGCCCCCAATCCCCAGACTCCACCCCTCTCTACCTGACCCCTACACCCCAAACCCTGACCCCCCACTCTGCAAAATCCACACCCTTCCCCCCCCACTCTGCAAACCTCAAACCACACCCCCTGACCCCCCCATACACCCAACCCCAAATCTCACTGCCTGACCCCCTACTCCCGCAAACCCCCACTCAAAACCCCACACTGAGGCACCTAACCCTGCCCCCACGCTCTTCCACCCCACCCCCGTGCTCTTCCACCCCCATATCCCTGGATCTTGTCTAACTGCACCTTCCCCCGTGCCCAAGCTCTCTCCTTCCCCAACCCCATCCCCAGGATCTTCTTCCTCTTCCTCCTCCTCCTCCTCCTCACCCCCCCCCCCCCCCCCCCCCCCCAAACCCTTCACCCCATTTTGCACCATTTCCCCGGATCAGCCTGAACACACCTCATTTATGTATGTATTTTAGTACGTGCAAACTCTTATGTTGTGTTGCATTTTTAGTCTCTCTGTTTAATCTGCACTAATGAGAAGATCGGTAACCCAAAAGTGTGTGTGAGAGAGACAGAGAAAGAAAAAGTGGAAATGTGCGTATAATGTGAGATGAGTACTGCAAAGAATTCTGGCTCTTCGGATCTGCACAATGTAGAATAGCTGGGCTGAATGACATATCTGTTTTTAAGTGATGAACATTTTCAGATAACAAATACCATTTTGTTCATTGTGCATTGTTTTTGCCCTATGAGAGGATGTTGCATTGCAACTCTAGACAATGGAGGAGAAAGTGAGGTCTGCAGATGCTGGAGATCAAAGTTGAAACTTTATTGCTGGAACAGCACAGCAGGTCAGGCAGCATCCAGGGAACAGGAGATTCGACGTTTCGGGCACAGGCCCTTCTTCAGGAATGAGCAGAGAGTGTTCAGCAGGAGAAGATGAAAGGTAGGGAGGAGGGACTTGGAGGAGGGGCGTTGGAAATGTGATAGGTGGAAAGAGGTCAAGGTGAGGGTGATAGGTCGGAGTAGGATGGAGGCGGAGAGGTCAAGAAGAAGACTGCAGGTCAGGAAGGCGGTGCCGGGCTGGAGGGATCCGGCTGAGACAAGGTGGGGGGAGGGGGGATGAAGAAACTGGTGAAGTCCAAGTTCATCCCCTGCGGTTGGAGGGTTCCCAGTCGGAAGATAAGACGCTCCTCCTCCGACCGTCGGGTTGTTGTGGTTTGGCGGTGGATGAGTCCAATGACCTGCATATCTTCGGTGGAGTGGGAGGGGGAGTTGAAATGCTGTGCTACAGGTTGGTTGGGTTGGTTCGTCCGGGTGGCCCAGAGGTGCTCTCTGAATCGCTCCGCAAGTAGGCGGCCTGTTTCCCCAATATAGAGGAGGCCACACCGGCTGCAGCGGATGCAGTAGATGATGTGGGTGGAGGTGCAGGTGAATCTGTGGCGGATATGGAAGTTTCCTTTGGGGCCTTGGAGAGAAGTGAGGGGGGAGGTGTGGGCGCAAGTGTTGCACCTCCTGCGGTTGCAAGGGAAGGTGCCGGGAGTGGAGGTTGGGTCGGTGGGGGGTGTGGATCTGACAAGGGAGTCGCAGAGGGAGTGGTCTCTACGGAAAGCTGATAGGGGAGGGGAGGGAAATATATCCTTGGTGCTGGGGTCTGTTTGGAGGTGGCGGAAGTGACGGCGGATGATGCGCTGTACATGGAGATTGGTGGGGTGGTAGGTGAGGACCAGTGGGGTTCTGTCCTGGTGGCGGTTGGAGGGGCGGGGCTCAAGGGCGGAGGAGCGGGAAGTGGAGGAGATGCGGTGGAGGGCACCATCGACCACGTCGGGGGGGAAATTGCGGTCCTTGAAGAAGGAGGCCATCTGTGTTGTACGTATTTTGAACTGGTCCTCCTGGGAGCAGATGCGGCGGAGACGAAGGAATTGGGAGAATGGGATGGCGTTTTTACAGGGGGCAGGATGGGAGGAGGTGTAGTCCAGGTAGCTGTGGGAGTCGGTTGGTTTGTAGTAGATGTCCGTGTTGATTCGGTCGCCTGAGATAGAAACAGAAAGGTCTAGGAAGGGGAGGGAGGAGTCCGAGACTGTCCAGGTGAATTTGAGGTCGGGGTGGAAGGTGTTAGTGTAGTGGATGAACTGTTCAACCTCCTCGTGGGAGCACGAGGTAGCGCCGATACAGTCATCAATGTAGCGAAGGAAAAGATGGGGGGTGGGGCCAGTGTAGTTGCGGAAGATGGATTGTTCCACATACCCTACGAAGAGGCAGGCACAGCTGGGGCCCATGCGGGTGCCCATGGCTACTCCTTTTGTTTGGAGAAAGTGGGAGGATTGGAAAGAAAAGTTGTTCAGGGTGAGGACCAGTTCGGTCAGTCGAAGGAGGGTGTCGGTGGAAGGGTACTGGGTGGTACGGCGGGAAAGGAAGAAGCGGAGTGCTTTGAGTACGGCACTCAAAGCACTCCGCTTCTTCCTTTCCCGCCCTCAAAGCACTCCGCTTCTTCCTTTCCCGCCGTACTCAAAGCACTCCGCTTCTTCCTTTCCCGCCGTACCACCCAGTACCCTTCCACTGACACCCTCCTTCGACTGACCGAACTGGTCCTCACCCTGAACAACTTTTCTTTCCAATCCTCCCACTTTCTCCAAACAAAAGGAGTAGCCATGGGCACCCGCATGGGCCCCAGCTATGCCTGCCTCTTCGTAGGGTATGTGGAACAATCCATCTTCCGCAACTACACTGGCCCCACCCCCCATCTTTTCCTTCGCTACATTGATGACTGTATCGGCGCTACCTCGTGCTCCCACGAGGAGGTTGAACAGTTCATCCACTACACTAACACCTTCCACCCCGACCTCAAATTCACCTGGACAGTCTCGGACTCCTCCCTCCCCTTCCTAGACCTTTCTGTTTCTATCTCAGGCGACCGAATCAACACGGACATCTACTACAAACCAACCGACTCCCACAGCTACCTGGACTACACCTCCTCCCATCCTGCCCCCTGTAAAAACGCCATCCCATTCTCCCAATTCCTTCGTCTCCGCCGCATCTGCTCCCAGGAGGACCAGTTCAAAATACGTACAACACAGATGGCCTCCTTCTTCAAGGACCACAATTTCCCCCCCGACGTGGTCGATGGTGCCCTCCACCGCATCTCCTCCACCGCATCTCCTCCACTTCCCGCTCCTCCGCCCTTGAGCCCCGCCCCTCCAACCGCCACCAGGACAGAACCCCACTGGTCCTCACCTACCACCCCACCAATCTCCATGTACAGCGCATCATCCGCCGTCACTTCCGCCACCTCCAAACAGACCCCAGCACCAAGGATATATTTCCCTCCCCTCCCCTATCAGCTTTCCGTAGAGACCACTCCCTCCGCGACTCCCTTGTCAGATCCACACCCCCCACCGACCCAACCTCCACTCCCGGCACCTTCCCTTGCAACCGCAGGAGGTGCAACACTTGTGCCCACACCTCCCCCCTCACGTCTCTCCAAGGCCCCAAAGGAAACTTCCATATCCGCCACAGATTCACCTGCACCTCCACCCACATCATCTACTGCATCCGGTGTGGCCTCCTCTATATTGGGGAAACAGGCCGCCTACTTGCGGAGCGATTCAGAGAGCACCTCTGGGCCACCCGGACGAACCAACCCAACCAACCTGTAGCACAGCATTTCAACTCCCCCTCCCACTCCACCGAGGATATGCAGGTCATTGGACTCATCTACCGCCAAACCACAACAACCCGACGGTCGGAGGAGGAGCGTCTTATCTTCCGACTGGGAACCCTCCAACCGCAGGGGATGAACTTGGACTTCACCAGTTTCTTCATCCCCCCTCCCCCCACCTTGTCTCAGCCGGATCCCTCCAGCCCGGCACCGCCTTCCTGACCTGCAGTCTTCTTCTTGACCTCTCCGCCTCCATCCTACTCCGACCTATCACCCTCACCTTGACCTCTTTCCACCTATCACATTTCCAATGCCCCTCCTCCAAGTCCCTCCTCCCTACCTTTTATCTTCTCCTGCTGAACACTCTCTGCTCATTCCTGAATAAGGGCCTGTGCCCGAAACGTCGAATCTCCTGTTCCCTGGATGCTGCCTGACCTGCTGTGCTGTTCCAGCAATAAAGTTTCAACTCTAGACAATTGCTCTTTTGGAGACCCAGCACAGCCTTGATATGTTGAATGTAACGTTTGTGATTTCAGTTTTTAGATTAAAAGGGACAGTGGTCAGTATCCACAATAAGGCTTTTCATTTGGTAAATGAAGCTTAAATCTATTTCTCCAAGTTGTCACATTGATAAAGAGAGCATTGGTTTAGAATGTCCAAACCAAGAGGGAAGTTCTGTGTTTTCGTTATATTTAATTTGGATGTGAAGTGACTTTCCATAAGTAGTGTTAGAAATGGAATTAGTGATAGCATTTTTGAAAGGGGTGGGTAAATATTTGTGAAGAAAATTAGAAAGGAAGAAATGTGTTGCTTAGCTACTAACCATTGCTGGTATGTAAGAAATAAGCTGAAGAGTATCACTGCATGTTATAAGCTGTTGTCATTTGCAAAGAAAAACCCTGCATGTTATGAATCTACAAATTTAGATCAGGAAGCATTTGAATTAAGTGTCTAATTGGTATTGCTGCAATAATAGGGTTGTAGCAGTTTTTGTGTGTTTGTGCTGAGCAGAGGAAAATAATCAGCTAAAATTCCTACCAGTCTGTATTCTGTGATCTCTGACGTGTGGTAAAATATGTGGTAATCACAGGTTTAAAAAAATGTGTGCTCATGTTAGTTATTTGAAGCTGAAAGGGGGTTCTAGTTGCGACACTTATTGGAATGTTGTTCACAGCGATAAAACTGGACATCTCAAAATGAGGAATTGCTGTTATTTAATTTGACTGTAGCACTTAATATAAATGCACATGGTATTATTTTCCACTGTCTGGTCTCCCCTGCAGTGATGAAGGTGCTGAATCTTTGCTCATTTGAGCTTTTGTCATTTCAACTGAAAAAGGGGTGGAGGAAAATAGCTCTGACTGCATAGGAAGGTGATTCCTTAGCTTTTTAAAATAAAGGTTTGTTGAGTGAGTAATATCCAATTGAGTGTGTATTAGTTTATCATTTCTGATGTTTTCAAGGAAATGGTTGACTACCGCATTACTTGAAATGTGAACTCAATAGCAATTCAAAAGCCTAATATTTCCCCCATTAAGAGACTTAAAAACGGTCATTTCTGGAAACTGCTTTATGAAAGACCATCAGCCTATTTAGTTTCAAGAGCATATTGTAAGATTGTTTAGTTAAAAGCTTGCATTCATAAATTCAAGCATTTAATGGGCTCTCCCTGTGCGAATTAATTTTATATGTTTCAATTTAGCAGCCTGAAAGCAATCTGTTTCCGAAGGTGGCATTTTAAATGTACTCTTTATAATATTAAAAGCTGTTAAAGTTGCTGTAATATTACTAATTATAGTAGAATTGAACAATTATGGCATTATTTTGTTTTAAACATCTTTGTTTTCAAATTAAAGTCCAATTTTATTTTGTGCACCAAAGCATTGTAAATTTAAATAGAGAAGCAATGAAAGTTTGGGATATCTTGAGTTTGATAATACAGTAGTTTTGTATCAAACTGGAATGACTTTTTAATTTAACCTATTTTTCTCATCAATCTATTCAGATTATGGAACACCTCTGGAGCAGGTGGAATTTGAACGTAAGCCTCTTAGTTCAGGGATAGTGACACTATCACTGTGCCATAAAAGAACTCTTGAAATGTCATTTATAGTGGGTTGTGCAGATGGGTTTCAGGAGCTGCTTGTTTTTATGGGGTATGGTTGTTGCTGACAAGGCCTTATGGCCATCCCTAATTGCCTTTTGAGCTAAGTGGTGTGTGAGGCCATTTTAGTGCCCTTGGGAATTTCTAGTCATGCTTTAATAATAACTGAACGTAGTTACCCAAAACAATTCTATTTTGTATGAACAAAATACATTTTAAATTGATTGATTGAAGTTCGCATTTAGTCTGCATTCTGATCTAGAAAAGGTGATTTATTGGAAGCATTTTTTTAATATTATTAAGAATATCTTTGTTTGTGAGGTGTCATAAATGTTGCAGGGCTGAAGAAGAACACTGTGGTCAGTGACCCTGGACGCAACCATATAGAGAAAAAGTTTGTTTGATTTATTGGTATTTACTTCAATTCCAGGACTGCAGCATTAATCCAACAATTAAGAAGGATCTGAAGTCATCTGTTCAGAAACTGTATTGCTGCCCCATTGAAGGTTGTCCAAGAGGACCGAACAGACCGTTTACCCAGTTTTCCCTTGTTAAGCAGGTAAGTGCTACTGACCTGCAATCCCAATTGTTCGTGTCGCATGATGCATGGTTCACAGTGGACAGGCAACCACTTTTAATATGGTTGTCTGATTGATCAGTTGGTGAGTAGACGTGTTTTCTCCGGGCCAATGTTTATCCTTCAAACAAAAAAAATGGTATTTCTAGTCATTATAGCCTTACTGATTCTGGGAGGAGTTGTATGTAAATTGGCTCTTTCATATCTTTCCTGCGTTGCAACAGTGACTACACTTCAAGGAATGACCTAATTGGCGTTAAGTTTGCCAGAGTTTCTTTATGCTCTTGGATGCAGTTTCAGTTGACATATGTCTCTTTTGGATATGGGTTTATGATCAGTTGAGTGCAGCAGAGGTCATAGAGATGTACAGCATGGAAACAGACCCTTCAGTCCAACTCGTCCATGCTGACCAGATATCCTAACCCAATCTAGTCCCACCTGCCAGCACCTGGCCCATATCCCTCCAAATCCTCGTTATTCATATACCCATCCAAATGCCTTTTAAATGTTGTAGTTGAACCAGCCTCCACCACTTCTTCTGGCAGCTCATTCCATACACGTACCATCCTCTGCGTGAAATAGTTGCCCCGTAGGTCTCTTTTTATATCTTTCCCCTCTCACCCCAAACCTATGTCCTCTAGTTCTGGACTCCCCCACACCAGGGAAAAGACTTTGTCTATTTATCCTATCAATGCCCCTCATAATTTTGTAAACCTCTGTAAGGTCACTCCTCAACCTCCGACACACCAGGGGAAACAGCCCCAGCCTGTTCAGCCTCTCCCTATAGCTCAAATCCTCCAACTCTGGCAACATTCTTGTAAATCTTTTCTGAACCCTTTCAATTTTCACAGCATTCTTCCGATAGGAAGGAGACCAGAATTACATGTGATATTCCAACAGTGGCCTAACCAATGTCCTATACAGCTGCAACATGACCTCCCAACTCCTGTACTCAATACTATGACCAATAAAGGAAAGCATACCAAACGTCGCCTTCACTATCCTATCTACCTGCTACTCTACTTTCAAGGAGTTATGAACCTGCACTCCAAGGTCTCTTTGTTCAGCAACACTCAGGAGGACCTTGCCATTAAGTGTATAAGTGCTGCTAAGATTTGCTTTCCCAAAATGCAGCACCTCGCATTTATCTAAATTAAACTCCATCTGCCACTTCTCAGCCCATTGGCCCATCTGATCAAGATCCCATGGTAATCTGAGGTAACCTTCTTCACTGTCCACTGCACCTCCAATTTTGGTGTCATCTGCAAACTTACTTACTATACCTCTTATGCTGACAACCAAATTATTTATATAAATGATGAAGGTTGTGGACCCAGCACTGAGCCTTGTGGCACTCCACTGGTCACAGGCCTTCAGTCTGAAATACAACCCTCCACCACCACTCTCTTCTACCTTTGAGCCAGTTCTGTATCCAAATGGCTAGTTCTCCCTGTATTCCGTGAGATCTAACCTTGCTCCCCAGTCTCCCATGCAGAACCTTGTTGAATGCCTTACTGAAGTCCATATAGATCGCATCTACTGCTCTGCCCTCTTGGTTACTTCAAACAACTCAATCAAGTTTGTGAGACATGATTTCCCACACACAAAGCCATGTTGACTATACCTAATCAGTCCTTTCTTTTCTAAATACATGTACATCCTGTCCCTCAAGATGCCCTCCAACAACTTGCCCAACACTGACTTTAGGCTCGCTGGTCTATAGTTCCCTGGCTTGTTCTTGCTACCTTTTCTTAAACAGTGGCACCACGTTAGCCAACCTCCAGTTTCCGGCACCTCATCTGTGACTATCGATGATACAGATATCTCAATAAGAGGCCAGCAATCACTTCCTTAGCTTCCCACAGAGTTCTCGGGTACATCTGATCAGGTTCTGGGGATTTATCCACTTTTATACATTTCATGACTTCCAGCACTTCCTCCTCTGTAATATGGACATTTTGCAAGTTGTCACCATCTATTTCCCCACAGTCTATATCTTCCGTATCCTTTTCCATAGTAAATACTGTTGCAAAATACTCATTTACTATATTTCCCCATTTTCTGCAGCTCCACACAAAGACCGCCCTGCTGATCTTTGAGGGGCCCTATTCTCTCGCTAGTTACACTTTTGTCCTTGTGTATTTGTAAAAACCCTTTGGATTCTCCTTAACCCTATTTGCCAAAGCTATCTCATGTCCCCTTTTTGCCCTCCGGATTTTCCTTTTAAGTATACTCCTACTGCCTTTATCCTCTTTTAAGGATTCACTCGATCTATCCTGTCTATACCTGCTATATGCATCCTTTTTCTTAACCAAACCCTCAATTTCTTTAGTCATCCAGCATTCCCTATACCTACCAGCCTTTTCTTTCACCCTGACAGGAATATACTTTCTCTGGACTCCTGTTATCTCATTTCTGAAGGCTTCCCGTTTTCCAGCCATCCCTTTATCTGTGAACATTTGCCTCCATTCAGCTTTTGAAATTTCTTGCCTAATACCGTCAAAATTAGCCTTCCTCCAATTTAGAACTTCAACTGTTAGATCTGGTCTATCCTTTTCCATCACTATTTTAAAACTAATAGAATTATGGTCGCTGGCCCCAAAGTGCTCCCCCACGGACACCTCAGTCACCTGCCCTGCCTTATTTCCCAAGAGTAGGTCAAGTTTTGCACCTTCTCTCATAGGTACATCCACATACTGAATCAGAAAACTTTCTCCTTTTTTGGTCAGAGTACAGGAGTTGGGAGGTCATGTTGCAGCTGTATAGGACATTGGTTAGGCCACTGTTGGAATATTGCATGCAATTCTGGCCTCCTTCCTATCGCCAAAAATATGTTTGAAATTTGAAAGAACTGGAGGGCATAGGTTTAGGGTGAGAGGGGAAAGATATAAAAGAGACCTACGGGGCAACATTTTCATGCAGAGGGTGGTATGTGTATGGAATGAGCTGCCAGTCCTGTCCATCCCTGAATGTTTGAGGCTTCGGTGTTTTGCATTGATCATTGATGTTTTGCCATACCTTTTTAGACCTAATTGGGAAATGATATTTTAGCTGGTGATTTCCGAACTTTCCTTTATTGACCCCTTACTCTGAGATTATGCTGTCTGGTTCCACGGGAAAAACATATCTACCCTGTTAAGTTCCCTAAGAATCTTGTATGTTTCAATAAGATTGCATCTCGTTCTTCTGAGCTCCAATGAGTACAAACCCAACCAGTGAAAGCTGTCCTCATAAAACAGTTCCTCCATAATTGTGATTAACTTAGTGAACCTTCTCTGAACTGTTTCTGTAGCCAGTATATCTCTCTTGTTCAGGATATTCGAGGTGTAATCTCAAGAGACTGGAATTTGAGGAGATCTGAGTTCTCACAGGGTTGTATGATTGTAGGAGGCTATGTTATGGAGATTGGGATTGATGAGACCGTGGAGGTACTTTTTTTTTTCAAACAAGAGTGAAACTTTTAATATTCCATTGCAGGTATAGAATTGAGCATGGGGTGCTGTCTGATTAAGATTTAGTGCATTGTAGGATGTGGCAACAGAATTTTCAAAGATGAAGTAGGGTGGAAAATCAGTCAACCAGGCATGGATTAGAATGGCCAAGTCTGGATGTAACAAAGATATGGATGAGTGCTTTACTCAGTCAAGATTACCCATTCACTTTCCATATTCTAATTTAAGATGCCTTTTGTCATTTTCTTGTTTCCTAGCACTTTATGAAAATTCATGCTGAAAAGAAACATAAATGTGACAAATGTAGTAACTCATATGGCACGGAATGGGACTTGAAACGACATGCTGAGGATTGTGGGAGGATCTTTCAGTGCACTTGTGGGTGTCCTTATGCCAGCAGACCAGCACTGCTGTCTCACATTTACAGAACTGGACATGAAATCCCTGCTGAGCACCGGTGAGTAAATGATCTACTAAACATCCTCCAGGTAGGCTGAAGTGTTCATTTAAAGGGTTTTCATGTGGCATGCCACCAGATCTGCTGTCGTGCAAATTATTCAAGCTATTGTTTTTAAATAATAGACATCACGTCAAAACCATTCTGACTATTAACAAGTCTTTAACATGGAGGAGCCTTGTCTGGTGTTTACACTGTCTTCTGAGCACCAACTCATCTAAAGTATTGACTTTTTGAGCAAGCTGTGGAGTTGAAAAGTGTTAATTGCTCGATGCCACTTGAACATACAGGTGGACTGTAGTTCCATTCAACCTATACGTGCTAATGTTGTGCTCTTACAATACTTCCAACCTCTTAAATATTTGGGAGCAGCTCAACGTAAAATGTAGAAAATATATTTCTATTTTCAGTTAACACCATACAAAGGTGGTTTCAAACTTATGTAGACAGGCAGAAGGCTGCAAGAATACAGCGAGCTAGGCAGCATTAGGAGGTGCAGAAATCGACATTTCGGGTGTAACCCTTCAGGTCCTGGTCCTGAAGAAGGGTTGCATCCAAAACGTCGACTTCTGTACCTGATGCTGTCTGGCTTGCTATCTTCTTCTGGCTTTCTGCCTGTTTACTTTGGATTCCAGCATCTGCAGTTTTGTTTTTGTTTCAAACTTGTGTAACATTGTCATTCCTCTTTACTCAGCTGGACACCCTTTCTTAAGTCAAAGTGTGGTGCTGGAAAAGCACAGCAGGTCAGGCAGCATCTGAAAAGCAGGAGAGTCAACGTTTTGGCCATAAGCTTCCTCATGAAGGGCTTATGCCTGAAACGTTGATTCTCCTGCTCTTCAGCTGCTTTTTCAAACTTTTCCAGCGCATCACTTTTCGACTCTCCAGCATCTGCTGTCCTCACTTTCACCTTTTTTAAAGAAAAAGCCTGTATGGAGAGATGATCTGCAAACCGATGCACAAAAGAGATGGCGTTACTCATGCTCACTGTAACATCTCACCCCTAAATTTACCACAATCAAGTAATAGATGAATTGTTAATGTTCTGCAAAATTTTTTAGATCCTGGAAATGTTCCTCAGGCTGGAAAGTAACCGATATGATTCCTCTATTCAAGAAAGGAGAGAGGCAGAAAACTGTAGGCAGGTTTGGGTAAATCGTCAAAATTAATTGTTTGAGGCTATTGTTGGAGACTAAAAACTGAAGATCATTAGAAGGAGTTGAGTGGTGCTGGAAAAGCACAGCAGGTCAGGCAGCATCCGAGGAGCAGGAGAATCGACGTTTTGAGCAAAAGCCCTTCATCGGATGCTGTGCTTTTCCAGCACCACTCTAATCTTCAGCATCTGCAGTCCTCACTTTTGCCTATTGGAAGGAGTTGGTATGGCTTTGTGAAAGTGAAATCATGTCTAATCAGTTTATTGGAGTTCTTTGAAGGGGTAGCATATGCTCGTGATAAAGGGAAACCTGTATTGTATTGTATTTAATTTCCAGAAGGCAATGTGCCATAGGAGTTATTGTACACAGTATGCGCTTATGGTGTAGGAGGAAGCAAATTAGCATGGATAGAGGATTGGCTGGCAGAAAACAGAATGTGTTTGGGTTTTGGTCTGATTAGCAGAATGTGAAGAATGGAGTTCCCACAGGGGTCTGTGCTGCAATGGAGGCCTTTTTTTTCTTTCAGTAACTTGGATGAGGGGATGAAAGGCAAGATAGCTAACTTTGCAGATGATACTTTGCTTTTTAAATTTGTATGTTGTGACGAGGCGCAAAGAGATTGTAGACCAATGTAGATACGTTGAGTTGGTAGGCAAACACCTGGTGAATGGAGGAAAGTGGAGGAAAATTCAAAATTGTTTTGAAAGGAATAAGTTTAAAAACTGGAGTATTACCTAAATGGAGAATGTGCAAAATTCCAAGGTGCAGAGGGATTTGGGTGTTCTCCTGTATGAGTCACTAAAGGTTAACATGAAAGTACTACAACTGAGTAAGGCCCAATGGGATGCTTTCCTTTGATATTTTAAATTAACTTAAAACTAAGAATGTTATGCTTCATTTGTATAGGCTCCTTATGTAAGCATGAATGTAAATATATTGGAAGTTGTTCACAGGATGTTCACATAATCCTATAAATTGATATAGGATTAAGCAGGTTGTCTCGTGATGAAATATTGGACAAGTTGGGATTGTTTCCACTGAGGTTTAGAATGATGAGTAACGTGATTGACATATTATAACATTCTGAACAGTGTTAAGGTGGATGTGGAAAGGACCCTGCTCCACCTGTAAGACAGTGGAGGTGGAATCATTTTAATATTTTTAAGATGGAGGTAGAGACCTGTACTTTTGTCTCCAGCAGGGTGTTGTACCTGATAAGATAATGAACATAGAACATAGAAGAATACAGCGCAGTACAGGCCCTTTGGCCCTCGATGTTGCGCCGATCCAAGCCCACCTAACCTATACTAACCCACTATCCTCCATATACCTATCCAATGCCCGCTTAAATGCCCATAAAGAGGGAGAGTCCACCACTGCTACTGGCAGGGCATTCCATGAACTTACGACTCGCTGAGTGAAGAACCTACCCCTAACTTCAGTCCTATATCTACCCCCCCTTAATTTAAAGCTATGCCCCCTTGTAATACCCGACTCCATACGCGGGAAAAGGTTCACACTGTCAACCCTATCTAACCCCCTAATCATCTTGTACACCTCAATCAAGTCACCCCTAAACCTTTTCTCGAATGAAAACAGCCCCAAGTGTCTCAATCTTTCCTCATACGATCTTCCTTCCATACCAGGCAACATCCTGGTAAACCTCCTCTGCACCCGTTCCAGTGCCTCCACATCCTTCCTATAGTATGGCGACCAAAACTACACACAATATTCCAGATGCGGCCGCACCAGAGTCTTATACAACTGCATCATGACCTCAGGACTCCGGAACTCAATTCCTCTACCAATAAAAGCCAGTACGCCATATGCCTTCCTCACTGCACTATTTACCTGGGTGGCAACTTTCAGAGATCTGTGTACATGGACACCAAGATCCCTCTGCTCATCCACACTACCAAGTATCCGACCATTAGCCCAGTACCCCATCTTTTTGTTTTTCTTCCCAAAGTGAATCACCTCACACTTAGCTACATTGAATTCCATTTGCCACCTTTCTGCCCAGCTCTGCAGCTTCTCTATATCCTGCTGTAACCTGCCACATCCTTCCTCACTGTCAACAACTCCTCCGACTTTCGTATCATCCGCAAACTTGCTCACCCAACCTTCTAACCCCTCTTCCAGGTCATTTATAAAAATGACAAACAGCAATGGTCCCAAAACAGATCCTTGCGGAACACCGCTAGTGACGGCACTCCATGAAGAAACTTTGCCATCAACTACTACCCTCTGTCTTCTTCCATCCAGCCAATTCCTAATCCAAACCTCCAACTCACCCTCAATGCCATATCTCCGTATTTTCTGCAGTAGCCTACCATGGGGAACCTTATCAAACGCCTTACTAAAATCCATATATACCACATCTACCGCTTTCCCCTCATCAACCTCCTTCGTCACCTTTTCAAAGAATTCAATAAGGTTTGTGAGGCACGACCTGCCCTTCACAAAACCATGCTGACTATCCTTGATCACATTATTCCTATCCAGATGTGCATAAATCCTATCCCTTACAATTCTCTCTAAGGCTTTGCCCACAACAGAAGTGAGACTCACCGGCCTATAGTTACTAGGGTTATCCCTACTCCCCTTTTTGAACAAGGGAACCACATTTGCTATCCTCCAGTCTTCTGGCACTACTCCAGTAGACAAAGAGGACATAAAAATCAAGGCCAATGGCTCTGCAATCTCCTCCCTTGCTTCCCAGAGAATCCTAGGATAAATGCCATCAGGCCCAGGGGACTTATCTATTTTCACCTTTTCCAGGATTTCCAACACCTCTTCTCTACATACCTCAAAGCTATCCATTCTACTTATTTGTGACTCAGTATTCACATCGACGACAATGCCCAGTTCCTGAGTAAATACTGAAGAAAAGTATTCATTCAGTGTCTCCCCAATCTCTTCCGCCTCCACACGCAACTTCCCACTACTATCCTTGACTGGACCTATTCCTACCCTAGTCATTCTTTTATTCCTAACATACCTATAGAAAGCCTTAGGGTTTTCCCTAATCCTACCGACTAAGGACCTTTCATGTCCCCTCCTTGCTGCTCTTAGCTCTCTCTTCAGGTCCTTCCTGGCTACCCTATAACTCTCAATCGCCCCAATTGAACCTTCACGTCTCATCTTGAGATAAGCCGCCCTCTTCCATTTAACAAGGGATTCCAATTCCTTATTAAACCACGGCTCCCTCGCACGACCCTTTCCTCCCTGCCTGACAGGTACATAATTATCAAGGACACTCAATAGTTGCTCCTTGAACAAGCTCCACATATCATTTACACTCTTGCCTTGGAGTCTACTTTTCCAAGCCACACATCCTAAGTCATGCCTCACCGCATCATAATTTCCCTGACCCCAGCTATAACTCTTGCCCTGTAGTACACACTTATCCCTCTCCATCACGAGTGTAAAAATCACCGAATTATGGTCACTATCCCCAAAGTGCTCACCTACCTCTAATTCTAACACCTGGCCTGGTTCGTTACCCAGAACCAAATCCAGTATGGCCTCACCTCTTGTTGGCCTGTCTACATATTGTGTCAGGAAACTCTCCTGCACACATTGAACAAACACTGACCCATCTATCGAACTTGAGCTATAGCTTTCCCAATCAATATCAGGAAAGTTAAAGTCCCCCATAACAACCACCCTATTACTGTCACTCATCTCCTGAATCACCTTCCCTATCCTTTCTTCAATGATTCTAGGACTATTAGGAGGCCTGTAAAAGACTCCTAACAGGGTGACCTCACCTTTCCTATTCCTAACCTCAGCCCAAACTACCTCAGATGGCAAGTCCTCATCCATCGTCCTTTCCACCACTGTAATACTATCTTTGACAAGCAATGCCACACCTCCCCCTCTTTTACCCCCACCTCTGACCCTACTAAAACATTTAAATCCTGGAACCTGCAACAGCCAATCCTGTCCCTGTTCTAGCCATGTCTCCGTAATAGCCACAACATCGAAGTCCCAGGTACCAACCCACGCTGCAAGTTCACCTACCTTATTTCGTATACTTCTTGCATTGAAGTATACACACTTCAAGCCACTTTCCTGTTTACAGGCACCCTCCTTGGAAATTGATGCCATGTTCCTAACCTCCCTACACTCCAGGCCCTGCACCCTGAAGCTACAATCTGGGTTCCCATGCCCCTGCAGAGTTAGTTTAATCTCTTAATGCTTAAGAGATCTCTTGTAACA
This sequence comes from Chiloscyllium plagiosum, assembly GCF_037043375.1. Taxonomy (NCBI): domain Eukaryota; kingdom Metazoa; phylum Chordata; class Chondrichthyes; order Orectolobiformes; family Hemiscylliidae; genus Chiloscyllium; species Chiloscyllium plagiosum. Next base: position 17,598,260 of record NW_028270155.1, read on the forward strand.
TAAAAACTGAGCATGGATATGGTAACATTTAAAGATCCAAGTGGATATATTACATGTAATACATCCTTGTGTAGCAAATTCACATTCCTCAAGCACAGTTTACAGGGCTAACATTAAGCTCTTACTCTACTGGAACCTGTTGCTCTCTTGTAGGGTAATGCTTTACAAGTGATTTGAAGTAATATGAAGTGTGAGATCTTAATATCCTCAAGTCACATTCTATAATGTAGTTAGGGGAGATGGAGACTTTGGTAAATGTCGCTGAACAGCAATCCAGAGTCCCAGGCTAAAGCTCTGGAGATTTTGGATCAGATGCACCATTGGCAGATAGTGAAATTTGAATTCAGTAAAAATCTGAAATTAAAATCACCAGCTTTTGATTTTAATTTCAGATTTTTACTGAATTCAAATTTCACTGGCCATATAATTGTCAGAAAATCCATATGGTTTGCTAATATTATTTGGGAAGGAAATCTGCTGTCCTTGGCCAGTCTGGCCTACATGTGAAGAAGACCCACATCATTATAGTTGACTGTTAACTGCCCTCTGAACAGTTGGGGAACGGCAATAAATGCTGTTCTAGCTAGTGACATCCAGGTCCCATAAGTTAATTAGGAACAAGTGAAATGAGCACGTTTTTATTTAAAGCTATCCTGGCATGCTGACTGTGATACACAGCACAGCAGACTTCTGTTAAGCAAGAGAATCAAAGGTTATTGAGTGCAAATGGGAGTGTAGAATTCAAAACACAAACTTATTGAATAGTTGAGCAGGTTAGACAGGCTTAATAATTTACATTTGCTCCTGATTTATAAGTTCGTATGTGGTCCTCCTGCCCATTCTTCATTTCCCTACAAAATTTGATATCTCGACTACTGTGTGAAAGAAATGCACCACCGATTGAGGATGAATCTTTTTCAGGTCTTCTGGCTGGGCAGGATTTAAAGAGCTGTAGCTGAACCATAGTTCAAATCATCTTTGTCACAGTATAAAATGTGAGCACTGGATTAAAGGAGCTTCTTGATCATCTTGGGCACAAAGGCCTAATGTGTTAATGTTTCTGGATTAAAGGATAAATTTCTTTCATTAAACTTAGGTGCACATGGATGTTTTTTAATTAAGGAATTAATTCTGTTATTACTTTTCAAAAATATTCTTTTCCAATATGGCTCCTGAAAAGAGCATCTGAAAATAAAGCTGACTCCAGGAAGACTAGTTCAAGAATACTGTAGTGCAAAAAACACCTGATCTGGAAACATGTTTAATCCCTTTGGACAGCTGTATGTTTGTCAGGAGAGTTCAGGAAGAACCAAACAACTTCTGACTTTTTTTTCCCATTGGAACTATTTACTGTCAGTTGTTGTCGCACAAGTCCTACCTGGATAGGATAGTAATAGATCAAAAAAGTAAATCCTAAAGATGTTAGAGGTTCAGAAGTATTGACAAACGTAAATGACTATACTGAACAAATTTAAATTAAAGCTTAAAAAAAAAAGTGACCTTACAACCCTGGCCTTGACCTCAGCATTGCTTTCTGCCTATGACAATATCGGTAATACAAGGTCATCATTTTATCCATTTTACATTGGAGAATCTTACTTTTTGAGAAATCTAATACAAAAACAACATCTGCATTTCAAGAAGTGGGGAATCCTGTGTTTCTCTTGTCTGCTTGTAAACCGTTTTATAATTTTGGCTGATCCATCATTGATGGATCGTGTCCGTTTCGAGTTTTAAAGGTCGCTCGTCGACAGAATGACAACCCCTATCCAGCTAACCGTGGCCAGATGGTCTAAGGTGGGGACAGTTAAAATAATAAACACTAAGGGAAATCTTTGTGAAGCAGAACTCAAGGCGAGGAACAAAATGAGAGCGAGGGTCAGTTTCTAGCAGACAGTGAGGTCTTCAGATGCTGGAGATCAGAATTGGGAGTGTGTGGCTGGAAAAGCACAGGTCAGGCAGCATCCAAGGAGCAGGAGAATAAACCTTTCGGGCCGGAGCCCGAATTCCTGATTCCTGATGAAGTGCTCTGGCCTGAAACATTGATTTTTTCCTGCTTCTCAGATGCCACCTGACCTGTGCTTTTCCAGCAACACACTCTCAACTGAGTGAGTTTCTATTTCAAATGTTCTGCTCTCAAATGTAACTTGCATTTAAACGTCTGCTCCTTAGTTGCCAGCATCTCTTTCCCTACCAGTTATGAAACTGAACCAGACTATGGCCAACCTTAACAGTATATTTGATTCAGAAATTAGATTTCAACCACATTTTCACCATAACTGACATCACCTACTTCAACTTGCATAAAACTTCTGACTCCATTCCCCTACTCATTTACTGCTGAACACCCCATCCCTGCTTTTTGGTAGCTCTAGTTTTGACTATCTCCTGATTAGAATCTTATTCTACTGTTTGTAAACTTGAGATCATCCAAACATTTGTCCAGATGCCATTGTGCTTCTAATCCTGTTCACCCTGCACATGCCATTCCACACTGGTTTTCAGTTGAACAGCTACTTGGTTGTAGCTAATTCTGGCAGATCTGTCTTGGTATATGCCGTGCTTGTCTGTCTTGCACCAGCTTCCTACATGCACTGTTGTTGTTCTGTAACTGCTCCATGACATCTGTTATCCAACTCCTCCTCCTCCTCCTCCTCCTCCTCCTCCTTCCCCCCCCCCCCCCCCCTCCGGATTCCTTGGGTTTTTTTCTTGCTACCTTCCACTTTGTCCTCCATACGAGACCTGCAGCTTTTCTGCTCCAATCAAGTGGCTGAAATACATTTTCCTCTCTGGATGCATTTTCTTTAAAAAAAAGCATTTTTAATTTTCTCTTGCAATTTTGAGTAAGTCTTCAACTGTTTTCTGGCCTATATGTGAAATTATTGGTATACTCGACTCTGATGTCTTGACATCGACACTTCAAAGGCTTGTATTTCTTGTTCTCGTTTTATTGCTCAGATTTAGATTTTGTACTTGGATACCTTGGATACGTGGGCGGCACGGTGGCACAGTGGTTAGCGCTGCTGCCTCGCAGCGCCAGAGACCCGGGTTCAATTCCCGCCTCAGGCGACTGACTGTGTGGAGTTTGCACGTTCTCCCCGTGTCTGCGTGGGTTTCCTCCGGGTGCTCCGGTTTCCTCCCACAGTCCAAAGATGTGCAGGGTCAGGTGAATTGGCCATACTAAATTGCCCGTAGTGTTAGGTAATGGGTAAATGTAGGGGTATGGGTGGGTTTCGCTTTGGCGGGTCGGTGTGGACTTGTTGGGCCGAAGGGCCTGTTTCCACACTGTAATCTAATCTAATCTAATCTAATTTCTGAGGGATGTAGAAAATGGATAGAATGAAGCATTTTAAGTTTCTCTTCACAAGCTTGAGTTTTCCTAACACGTTTCATCATCACAAACTTACTTCTGGCTATCTTTCTAACTCTGACATCATATCTACAATCTTTAGAAGTAAGTTGTTGTCACATGTACTCACATGAGTATAGTAAAAAGGTTACACAGTGGCTCCTTACTGTGTCACCACACATACACAAATACCTAGGTACAGATTCTTAGGAATAAATCAGAAAAATAAAGAAATAAAAAGTCCAGCATTACGGACCTCTGTGCCATCTTAGGTACAAAAGGTATCCAAGTACAAAATCTAAATAAATTAGAATAAAGAAATAAGAAAAGTTCAGAATTACAGTCCTTCCAAGCAGAGAAGATTGAGCAGACGACTCCATATCAGCTTAGTTTGAGGCTGGGACTCCACGCTGACTTCACCTGGATGTCACTGATGTGCCTGAGAACATGAGGTTAGATGTAGTTTTAAAAAAAGAGGGAAACGGGGAGAGCAAATGAGCTCTGGCTCAGGAGCCCTACTCTGCCATCTTGCATTAGGATTAGTCATCTGTAGGATCGCAGGTTGGGCTAGCATTTATTGCTCATGTGTAACAGATTTAAGGTGGAAGTGTGGCACTGCAGTCCATTGTCACCCCTTCTCCTACACCGACAACTTCTTAACTTGTTTGTGTGACACCATTCATTTCAATCTTCGCTTTATTCTAATGAGCTTCTTCTAATTATTAATTTTTTCTCTAATTTATATGCTCAATCCATATTCTAAATGTCAAGATGTTACTTGATGTACACAATGTTTGCAAATAATGCTATGTTGTTAACATACCAGAAGTTTCTTGCCTCCAATTGTTACCCCTGGAAATTCATCTTATTCCTACAAATTTGTTTTGTTTGTTTGTTTTTAATTATTTTTATGTTGTGGTTTGTGATCTATGCTGACAAGTACTTGGTAAGTACTTCCACTGCTGTTTTAGTAATTTATCTTGAGATATTCTGCCATCTACTGGAATGCATTGGTCCTGATGATGATTAATTTTTAATCAAAATAGACGTGTCAAATTTGAAAAGGCTACTTTGCCATTGTAAATTGACTGAGCACCCAAGCAATATTGTCTACTGGAGTAGTCCATCAGTCATAGAGTCATAGAGATGTACAGCATGGAAACAGACCCTTCGGTCCAACTAGTCCATGCCGACCAGATATCCCAACCTAACTTAGTCCCACTAGCCAGCACATGGCCCATATCCCTCCAAACCCTTCCTGTTTGTATACCTATCCCGATGCCTTTTAAATGTTGCAATTGTACTAACCTCCACCACTTCCTCTGGCAGCTCATTCCATACATGTACCACCCTCTGCGTGAAAACGTTACCCCTTATGTCCCTTTTATCTTTCCCTTCTCACCCTAAACCTATGCCCTGTAGTTCTGGACTTCCCCACCTCAGGGGAAAGACTTTGTTTATTTTTCCTATCCATGCCCCTCATGATTTTATAAACCTCTGTATAAGCACATCTCAAATGTCACCCCTCAGCCCCTGGCGGTCCATGGTAAACTGCCCCAGCCTGTTCAGCCTCTCCCTAAGCTCAAATCCCCCAACCCTGGCAACATCCTTGTAAATCTTTTCTGAGCCCTTTCAAGTTTCACAACATCTTTCTGATAGAAAGGAGACCAGAATTGCACGCAATATTCCAACAGTGGCCTAACCAATGTCCTGTACAGTCGCAACATGACCTCCCAACTCCTGTACTCAATACTCTGACCAATAAAGGAGAGCATACCAAACTATCCTATCTACCTGTGACTCTACTTTCAAGGAGCTGCACTCCAAGGTCTCTTTGTTCAGCAACACTCCCTTGGACCTTACCATGAAGTGTATAATTCCTGCTAAGACTTGCTTTCCTAAAATGCACCACCTGGCATTAATCTAAATTAAACTCCACCTGCCACTCCTTAGCCCACTGGCCCATCTGATTAAGATCCTGTTGTAATCTGAGGTAACCTTCTTTGCTGTCCACTACACCTTTAATTTTGGTGTCATCTGCAAACTTGCTAACTATACTTGCTATGTTTTCATCCAAATCATTTTAAAAAATGATGAAAAGTAGTGGACCCAGCACCGATCCTTGTGGCACTTCACTGATCATGGGCCTCCAGTCTAAAAAAACAACCCTCTACTACCACCCTCTGTCTTCTACCTTTGCGCTAGTTCTGTATCCAAATGGCTAGTTCTCCGTGCCACTATTTGGTGTCATCTGCAAACTCACTAACTGTACCTCTTATGTTCATATCCAACTCATTTATATAAATGACGAAAAGTAGTGGACCCAGCATTGATCCTTGTGGCACTCCACTGGTCACAGGCCTCCAGTCTGAAAAACCACCCTCCACCACCACCCTCTGTCTTCTACCTTTGCGCTAGTTCTGTATCCAAATGGCTAGTTCTCCCTGTATTCCATGAGATCTAATGTTGCGAACCAGTCTCCCATGAGGAACCTTGTCGAAAGCCTTACTGAAGTCCATATAGGTCATGTCCACCGCTCTGCCCTCATCAATCCTCAAAAATCTCAATCAAGTTTGTGACGTGATTTCCTACGCACAAAGCCATGTTGGCTACCCCTAATCAGTCCTTGCCTTCCCAAATGCATGTACATCAGGATTCCCTCGAACAACTTGCCGACCACCAATGTCATTCTCACCGGTCTATAGTTCCCTGGCTTGTCCTTACCACCTTTCTTAAATAGTGGCACCGTGTTAGCCATCCTCCAGTCTTCTGGCATCTCACCTGTGACTATCGACGATACAGATATCTCAGCAAAGGGCCCAGCAATCACTTCCCTAGCTTCTGACAGACGTTTAGGTCCTGGGATTTATCCACTTTCATGTTTCAAGACATCCAGCACTTCCTGTTCTGTAATATGGACATTTTTCAAGATGTCACCACCTATTTCTCTACATTCTATATCTTCCATGTCCTTTTCCACAGTAAACACTCTTGGATCAGTCTTGGATGTCTTTATTCCTTGAGATGCATGATGCAAAACAAAACCATTTTTACTCACTGAGCTTACTTTCTGCCCACACGGTGGTGGAAGCAGGAACAATAATTTTTGAAAGGAAATTGGATGGGCATTTGTGGGTAATTAATCTGGTTGGCTCAGGGTTGTATGAGTGGGTGGGATTGATTAAGTTGTTCTATAGAGAGTTAGTTTGAGCTTATTGGGCTGAATATCACCTCCTATGACACACTGACTCTGTGAATGGTTAAACATCTCCTTAGCTGTTGAAACTGTATGAATCTTAATTGCACTGCAGTATCCTTCACTCTGCCATAAAATTAAGATAAATTGTAGCTGCTGGTGTCTGTTCATCACTTCTGCTGTGATATATCTAAACCTTCTGGGAACAAGCGTGATACTAATTGCTTTAATCTGCAAATGTTGGCTGTGCCAATGCGTCCCCAGGTTCAGCATTTTTGGAATATGTTGCCAGCGTTCATAGAATTCTCCTGCTATGAAACATAGAGACAGGGAAAAAGTCAACTTTATAAATGATGATCATTGGACAAATTCAAGGATCCTCTGATGCAGGTTGGAGAACCAAGGCATCGAGCATATGTTCATGGAGCAGCTGCAGACCTAGTTTCAGCCATGCCGTTGTGGCCAGACACTGAATGAAAGCCAATCAGTTACTCGTTGGGAGGCAGAAAAATCATGGGCAGTCACATGCTGCCTGTATGGTTGTTCTTGGTTTCCATTTGGTCACTGGTTTCTGACTTGTTAGTTTCCTTTGCTTCTACTTGGTTTGAGGTAAATCACATTAATTGCCAAACTAGTAATTTTAATTATTCATTGCACACTCCAGGTTTTAAAAATTCAAGGGGGACCTCTAGCAGTAGTAGTGTCCCAACCTCTGAGCCAGGAAGCACAGGTTCAAGCCCCATCAACTCCAGAGTTGTAACAATATCTCTGAGCAAGTTTACTTTAGAGCTCAATCTTAAAGTACAGATTGGCTCTTGGTATTAAGCCAGTCTTCAGCTTTACTAAAGTACATTTGTTTCAGTGCTAATATGGATTTCAGTTGCACAAAGGACTGGGAAGGGAAGATGCTTAAAAAAAAGTTTTCCTGCTGCAGTATCTAGAGCATGGGATTAGTCTTGAAATAAGGATTGGTCATTTTACTATTGGGATGAGGAGTACAGCAGAGTAGACTCAAAGGGCTGCCTGGCCTACTTCTATCTATTATTTTTGTGTAACTTTCTCTTTAGATTTGTTAAACACAGCTGCAGGCCTTTAAATTCTGTTTGAAATTAATAATCATTAGGTCTCCATCTACCATGAGCTCTGAAAGGCTTGCTAATCTTAACCACATAAATGATATGGTTCTTTTCATGTGTTAATCCTCATCAGAATTATGTATTCTAATCTTATTTCATTGCTGTTCCCCTGAATTCTTCAGACATCTTGTATCTAAAATAGTGTATTGTTTGTTTGTTTTGAGTTAACCAGCATCTGACTAGAGATTAATGTAAGCAAATTAAAAATGAGTAATTTTGCACCCTTTCACAATTAGTGGAGCTCTCTGTGCTTAATGCAAAAGTACAAAAATAAATCAGACATTCTTGATTGCATCATTAGCAACACTTTATCAACATGTGAAGCTGTGGATACTGTGCCTTATCGAGGTGGAATTTAAAATTTGTGTGATTCAGCCATAGTGCACTATGAAATAGTCAATATGTCACCTTGGTCATTCTTATGACCACTTGAATGTCCTTGTGCTGGGGGTGCAATGATTGTGAAAGAGGTAAGGTTTCTATTACTGGGGTTCTAATGGCCAAATTTGTCTTATTTACCGTACAGGGATCCACCACGTAAGAAGAGAAAAAATGAGTGGCCAAATCAGAATTGCTTGAACCAGGTAGCAAAAGTGAAGCAGGAAATCCAGATAGTTCAAGATCCAACAGAGATGAACAAAAGAACCTGCATCAAAAACTCCTGCGGAGATGATTGCATTAAGCAGCCTCCTGCCAAACAAATTCAGAAGTTGTTGTTACCAAAGCCCAGGGTTGCACTTGTTAAACTTCCTGTAATGCACTTAACACATTTACCAGTTATTTTATCTTCGGGCACATCCGTGGATAATTCAGTCAAGTCCATTGTTGTTGCTGTTGACGATCAAGGATCTATTCTAAGCACAATGCATATTTTACCTCCTTCAGTGGAAACTGTGACACCGTCTATGGAAGTGAAAGGGTTAAGTTTTAAAGGTGGTCTTCCCACCTCCAAGGTGACTAGCGTCATGATGGTTGAACCAGTCAGTACTGCAGTGCAAATCAACATGGATTCAGGTTTTGTCAATAACCAAGCTTTTCCTTCACTTGGAGACATAGGCAGTAAAAACAAATTTAACTCCACAAATGTTCAGACAGAGGTATCACACCTTGCACAGAACACAGCACCAGAATCTCTAGCTACATGCTATTCTACAGAGAACACTGTGTCGGCTTGTGCACAGACTGATCTGAGTATCAGCGCTCAAGTTTTGCTACCCGTAAGTGTCCAAACGCAAACTTTTGAACCAGACATGAAAATCACTACGTCAATAAGTGCTCAGACAGATTCGTTTGGTCAGACTTGTTTTCCATTGTTTGGTGTTTCAAGGAAAACGCAAACTAGTTTGGTGAATTCTGCTCATGATGAAAGCTCTGCAGTTCAAGCACTAATTAACACAAGTAATCATGAAGACATTTTTGACCATTCTTTAGTTTCCTCATACAGTGTTTGTACACAGACTCAAACTAATTTCCCTCTGGATGCAGTAGGCATGAACCAAAAGTTATCTCATGATGATCTCTTACAGAGCTCTAAATCAGCTGTTGAATTTCACATTAACTCCACTTTACTTCAACAGAATCCTATGACTGACAATCAAACTCAGACAATTAACCTGTTTAATGACTTGGAAAATATCCTGTCAGAAAGCATAGCCAATCATTCATTAGAAAATCGTGGTCTTTTATCCGATGCCTCTGAGAGTATGACAAGCAGCCAGGCACACAGCACGGGTATTGACTTTGATATTGAATTTTTATCTGCAAGCAACATACAAACACAGACAGAAGAGAATGAATTTGGTACTTTGCAAACAGAGTCTGCTTTGGAATCTCTGGATATCGAGACTCAGACCGACTTCTTCTTTTCAGACCATCCTGCTCAAGCATACAATGGCAGGGGACAGTCCACTTATTTAGGGCTAGAAATGTTTGATACGCAGACTCAGACAGACTTCAATTTCTTGATAGATAGCAGTACGCATCTGCCTCTGGACAGTATTTTGAAACAGTCCAGTTTATCTTTAAGTGCAGAGTCCTCTGGTACCAAAACTCAGACTGATGATGTATGTTATAGAAATAATTTGAATTGTGCCTCTGAAAGCCAAGTCCAGTTAAACTGCACTGAGACACAGACTACCTTTGAAAACCTCAGCAGTCTATTCTTCACTAGCAATGAAACACAGACCGTAATGGATGACTTTCTGTTGGCAGATACGGCATGGAACACAATGGAATCACATTTCAGCTCAGTGGAAACACAAACATGCGATGAAATCTTTTCCTTGTTTCGAAATACTGATAAAAACAGTGACTGAATTGCACAGCTATAAAGCAGCATTGATCTCTGGATTGGTGCCCTAGAAAGTGGCAACATTTCATGTTGAAGTGTGGTGTTGCATTACTGTGCACCTCTTTGGGCAGCTGTGTATGGGGCTGAGAGGAAAATGGCAGAGAAGTTTTAAACTGATCTGAAGTCTTTCTCTTTGGGTGTCTGGATACCCTTTTCTTGGGTTAAAAAGCATTTAATAAGTTTAGGCTTTACAAATGCTGTTCTGTGATTCAGCATTCTCTAGTTTTTCTAATCCATGACCCTATCCAGTTTGACTTTTGCTTTCCCCCTGAGACTTTCCTTCAATGCACTGCTAGTGTGTATACTCTGGAATGTTTATGAAGCCATGTCTTTCCATGTTTACAAGTGAGGAATTAGATATACCTTGCCATTTCTGATTTTCTTTTGTTAGTTTTCAGTCTCCTTTGTACCTTCCACCATGATAGTTGGCTTATTTATGGTTAGAAGATGGTTCAAGATGCAGTTATTCACACATGGCCCTCACTAGCTTACCTAGAAAGTTCTTCAGCTAAAGCCAATAACTCTGGATACATTCTTAAAGGTTTCAACACCGCCTCCTGTTTCTGTATCTCCTGTCCATTCTAAAAGTAGGTTTTCACCAATGTGATAAATGAAAATGTTCAGTGATCTTTATTTTAAATACTTGCTTTTCATGTCCCTGTGAGTTAAATGAACTCCAGCTTAAATTTTGAGGTTTGACAACCCTTTCCAAATCTGATATTGGTTATTGTCAGTATATGCACTTTGTAAACATGGTTTGTTGGACATCTGTTGGGCAGAGGAGTTCCTCTGCTAGTGGCAGTTGGTTAATCATCATGCTTCAGCCATGTTGATAGCACAAACTGCACATTGAAATTGTAACTGCATTGGTATCTGTGACTTCATTACTCATTCACATGATTAATTGAGTAGCTGAATACTTCTCACAATACAGTGAAATCATTAAACAGTGCATCTTCATTGTGCAAGAGTGCATTTTCCCCCATTAGATTAATGGCATAATGCAGTTCATGCAACCTGTTACTTTTGCTGTAAATTGGATTACAATTATTTAATTTGACCAGATCAGTGTAAAGCTTCCATGACCTTCCAAAAACCTAATTACCCAATCCTGAAGTGACCAATTTTGGTGATTCCACTCTTATTAGTTACTGAATTTGCACATGTAACCACTTTTAAGTCTTCAGTGGCAACAAATTTTAATTATTCATGTGTGTTTTTTTTGGGGGCATGCCCTCGGTCTTTAGAAATTGCTTTGCTGTTGCACATGACCATTCACAGTGCTGCTTGTAACCTAATCAAATTGCTGGCATGAAGCAGTTGCAAATGTTGTTGGACTACGTTTGGGCTCTCGTCTAGCTTTTAAGAATCTAAGAGCCCAAATTTATAATGTTGCCATTAGCTTGGCTAAAGCAGGCTGTAATTAATCAAGAAATGCTCCACCAGAATCCTACCTGAGTGAGGGTGAATGATCATTCATGTTTGTCTTTCACTGAATTAGTTCGTAGGCACAGCCTTGAAATTGATGTCTATACCTATTATGTGATTTTTAGCTTGATCACCTTATGACATTATCTCATAAAATCTTCCTTCCATGTAAATGACTGTGACTCAAGTAATGGAGATCCTGTATCGTTGCTAACTTTTGGATATCAAATCCAGGCTTGTAATAAGTATTATGAAAATATTCTCCTTATTGTGATGGGATCCCATCTAGACCTCATCCAAATAATATATGCTGCTGTATCCATGCTACATCACTGAATAATTTGAGACTCCTTTGGAAGGTGAGCTCTCCAGAGAAAAGTACTTTTTATTTTTTGCTTGCTACATATCGTGGCTGAATCTTTCTGCCTGTATCTCAGGAAAAATGTTTAATTTTGTTTCATTTCCTTGATTTCTACATCTTTGTATTCTAGGCTCCTAATGGCCACTTATTGTTATTGTGGAAAAATGGAGTCTAAGTCTGCTGGCAAGTTTGGAGTTCTTGTGTGACCAGAAGTCTTTCTGGAAACCAGCATCAATTCCTACATTGGGAGATAAAGTACTGAATTGTTAGTACTTGATTCGAGGGCTTTGCAGAATTGGTGATTCTAAGAAAGTAGTAAATCATTTTTTTTAATTCCATAGGACTGATTTATATTACGTACTAGGGACATGCTGAATTGGTTCTGTCAAATGAGGAGAGATGCAAATTAGTAAGCATCTTGATATCAAGATCCCATTTGCAAGTGCAAACTCCTGTTTATTGAAGCTTTGCACAAATTTACATCCATTGAGTTTTCCCATCTGAAATTTTTGCAAAGAAAATTTCAAAAATTATTTATAACAACATGATTGCAGTCTCCAGTAGTGCTTTGAAACCATGAGGCACCTGTTAAAGAAGGACAATTCCTTTTTTAAGGCTACATTTAGTGCATAACTTTATCTGTCTTCTGTCTGCCAGATGATCCAAAAATGTTAAAAAGCCCATTCACACCAAATGGCTCTGTTGGACTTGTGCTCCTGATTTCCCCGGTTAGAAGAATCATGAACACCAATCGGGGCAGTGTCTTTGATTACTCTGTTTCAACATGCATGTCTCAGTTTGGAGCAGTAGCTTATCACCTGAAACTGTTTTTAACACACTTTCATCCTTGAGATGTGGTGATAAAGCAATTTTGTATTACACAAAATACTGACTTGTTATATATCTTTATAAAGAGTTTTGGTTTCCTACATCTTGAGAGCTTCCAAGAGCTGAATTTGGATATGCATTTCATTCATTTAATATATGTAACTCCTACAGTATTAGACCAAAAGCTCAACTACATTTTCATGATATTGTCTGTATTTGTGTTCACGCTGCTATTTTTCAATGCTATGTCTAGATTTGTCTGTTAGTAACTTGGTGTCAATTTATTTTTAAAATTCCAACCAAACGTTGTTTCACAAATTGGTTTGCAGTTGATGTGTTGCAATACTTTCATAATACCACTTTAATTCTTTCATGCATTGAATAGATGTGCCATTTGCTGTTGGTAGTAGTTTCAAAAATAAATAAACTGTAATATCTGTGGCTTCTGGAATGAACTGTTTAATATAGCAATGCTTAACATTGATAGCTAAACTTAGTATTTGGTGGTAAATTTATTAAGGCTAAATAATACTCCAATCAGTACGATTTTAATGCTACACCAAACTGCCTTTTTGGCAGTACTTTATTGCTCAAGTTGGTTTCATCACTAGCAGTTTGTGATTAAACTGAAACCATAGGTATTTGTCATGTTTGCATGACAAAGTTTAAAATGCTGTCCCCAGACAAACTATTTTACCCCACTCCCAGGTCAAGTGATAGCAGTGACCAATGACTGACTGACTGAAATCTTAGTGTAGCAAATAGTGTACAGATGCGTTAGCATTTTAAACTCACTTTGAAATCATTAACACTGAATTAATCTTATTTTCATACTTATGAATTATACATTCAAAAGGTTTTTCCCATTGATCAAAGTTATTATCCTTTTCATAAGCTTAGCAAATGAGCATTTCTGCACACAGTGACCATTTAGATTAATTACTGCACTGTGGGCTTACAGGACTCTAACAGAGGAGTATTCTGCCTGCTTTAACCAAAGTGTTGTAGACATAACCTGCTGTGTTAGTGGACCTTGTGCACACATTTTTAAAATGCTTTGTTTCTAAGTCAGGTAATGTGTCACATGTAGCTTGTCCTGGGTGATGTACTTCATATTTCATGCTTTCTGTACTGGTCTTTTATTGAAGTAAACTTTATTTTAGTAAAATAAGCTACATTTTTTTGTGGGTAATCTCCTTTTGCAGTTTATTACTTTTTTAAAAAAGCGTATGTGCATGCAATACATTTAATGCTGTCTACATTCTTGGGTAGAGTACATTAAGATTGCTTGCTTCAGGAAATCTGTTTGTTTGGCTGAAAATGCTAAAGTGGTTAAGTTTTTGAGGTAGAATAAGTGGCAGTGTTACTTTTATTTTTGGTCAGCTGGTGAACTATATTTCTTAACTTTCTTTCAGTTTGAGTTTCACTTCCTTGCGTGCCTTTGTGTTATGTGTCTCAGTACCTTTTTCCCGCCTTGTGTCTCAGACTAGTTGTTCTGGATTTAGTTTTCAGTTTAAAAGTAACACCACTATTTTTGGTATTCCTGGCTCAGGAAGGGCGCAAATCAACCACCGTTCACATTCCCGTTTCTTGCTCAGTCGATTTGGAATGGCCTGAGGAGTGAAGCGGGCTCAGACATTAAATACCTAAGCTGTTATAGGAGGGATAGCAACGTGGTCAAAACTTCTGGAAGTTTGCTGATATTTTTGAGTGGGAGTTGGTGTCCTTTGGAGGGCACCAGCAAAAAGCAACTTACCCTGTAGCATATGGGTTGATGAATTTTTGCTTTTGGTTACTGAGATGATTTTATAAAATTTTGAGTTGTAATTTATTTTTTGTTTCAGTAGTTTGACATTTGCATCTAAAATTGCAAGATTCATGACTTTTTTGCTGCTTCACAAAAGTTTTGTGACTAAAATATGTTTAGTGGACAAGTAGTTGCTCCATTTAACTAGATAAGTTTATTTGCATACATTTTAATGGTAACTTTATTCCTTCGGCATTACATGTTGAATTTTGTCCCATTTTACTGTGTAAATATCTGTCATTTCAATCCATGTAAACTATATTGTGCCAAAAGTGACTTTTTTCTTTGTGTTAAATATGCATTTTGTCGTGAGTGACCATTTCTTTTAAGCTGATGCTTAACTTCAGATATATTTTGTTGTACTCCACTTCACTGGAATTTTGCACATTAAGTTATTTTCCCAATATATCATGTTAGTGGATGTTTTGTGAAAAGCACATTGATGCCGGTCAAATTATGCAGCGTTATACAAAATAAAGACATATTTCTTCTCTGACATGAGTAGCATATCTTTTTTAAATGCAGACTTAAATTATAAAAATGATATTCAACCGACTACAGGGTTGCATTACTGTTGTTAGAATTCAGTTATGAAGATAATCTTTGATTTTCTAAAATGCAAATAAACAATAAAAGTAAACCTGCCCTTTTTCGGTTACATTGGACTGTAGTTTTGTGTATATGTCACACACGGTCAAATGCTTGTGGAGGTGCTTGAGTTGGACTGGCGTGGACAAAGTTAAAAATCACACAACACCAGGTCATATTCCAACGGGTTTATTTGGAAGCACTAGCTTTTGAGATCTGTCTAAGTGGTTGACAACCACCTGATAAGCACGCAGCACCTCAAAAGCTAGTGCTTCCAAATAAACCTATTGGGCTATAATCTGGTGTTGTGATTTTTAACAAGGTCAAATGCAAATAATTTGAAGCACCTGAGTTTTTCCACAATGTGTTGGAAAAATTAGATTTTTTTTATTTGAAATGGCTTTGGAAATCTAATTGCATGGATAGGCAAATATGTTTAAAGAAATGTAACTATAAATTTTCAAAATCTTTTAATTTTAGAACTGTACTTTATATTTATTCCTCAATCAACATCACAAATCAATTGGTTATTATCATATTGCTGTTTGCAGGAGCTTGCTATGTGCAAATCACCGGCCATGCTTTCTGCATTGTAACAATGACTACTCCCTTCGGGTCCATTACCTCAGCAGATTCTCCACCTCAACCCTTCCCCTTGCCTTAGGTGTAAAGAGTCTCTAGTTAAACCATCACGAGCCATATCTCTCTAACGTGACAGCAGCCATATAGTTTGGTAAAGAGTATGGCAACTTTACCTTTTTTTTATATTTGAAAAGTGATATTATCACTCAACTATTAACTGGCGGTGAGTTAGCTTTCGATGGACAGCTGTTTTGTAATGCAAACTGATTCCGATAGCGCAGGCTCAGTTCAACATGAAGGGCACACTTTCTTAATCTTGACCCTCACCTGAGACATGGTGACCTTCGGTGTCTTTCTAAGGAGAGAGCAGCCCCATAGTCCTCCAGGACAGCAGTGACTTTACCTGGGTCTCTGAGGTAATAGAAGGTAATGTTCTGGGGACAGTACCACATGGTGAAATTTGAATTCGATAAAAGTCAGGAATTAAAAGTCTAATGGTGACTATGAATTAGTTTTGATTGTCAGGGAAAACCTATGGGGGAAGGAAGCTACCATGCTAGCCTGGCTTACATATCACTCCAGATTCACAGGCATCTTGTTGATTGTCAACTGCCCTATGCGCAATGTATGATGGCCTTGACACCAATATTTCATATCACTAATTTTTAAGAAACTTCATTGCATATAAAGTGCATCAAGATGTTTGATTGTGCAAAGTATTACATGAATGCAATTCCTCCCTCCCTTCAGAGATCAGGACTTCCAATCCCTAATTTGGAACCCCAGTGTCCAGCTATGTGGAGGCTATGTGAATTAGCATTGGGGAATGCAGGGTTACAGGGATAGGTAGAGGGATGGGTCTGGGTGGGATGGTCTTTGCAGGGTCAGTGTTGTCTCAACGGGCGGATGGCCTGTTTCCACACTAGAGATTGTTTTTTTTTTACCTCAACATAGTTTCTGGCCATTACTAAAACTTGCCCAATCTACAGGCTTATCATTCTTGGAAACAATTCTCTTTTCATCTAATATCTTCTGTATCAGGCAGGAGTTTCTCATAAGTAGTGTACTCTTTTTGAGGATAACAAATTATTTTAATGTTCTGGACCCTCCTACTTGAGAAAACAGTTTTGATGTCTACCTTGTCAATCCTTATACACAACTCTTTTAAAACACCCCTTCATCTGCATCTAGAGTGGGGATACAAGCCTGGTCTATTCAACTTACACTCAAATTAAAACCCACTTAGCTCAAGAATAGCTGGATTTTCAACCTTCAAGGCTGATATATCCCTCCTGATGTAGTGTCCAGAACTAAATACACTGTATCAAATTGAATCTGGCCAAAGCTTTCATAACAATTCGCTCCCCTGTGTATTCCAGATCCCTCAAGTTAGAACGTCAGCTAACAGAGAGTGGGATCAATATAATGTATCTTTGAATAGGGTGCAGTATGGGGTCTGGAGGTCCTGAAATGCCTGTAGGAAAATTGTATATGGGATTGTAACTTAGAGGCAAATGAGATGTTTTCTCTGAAATAAGTTGACATTTTTATAATTGCTTAATTAACCAGGTGCATAACTTTTAATGTAAAACCACATCTTCCAGGAGTGCCTGTCCTGGACTATTCTTTCTCACTCCACCCCACCCCCATATACACTGCCCATTGCATCCTTTCAACTTTAGTGTTGCTTCAACTTTCAGATTCTCACAACAAGTTTCAAGAAAGGAATCTTCAAAAATAAAATGTTGCTCTGACAAAAATAAAATGGTAGGGTGCCAGTTGTGAGTTGCGATGTTGTATGTCGTCTTAAACTCTTTTATTAGTACAAAGAGATGCCTATCCATACAAGAGGGAGTCCCTATAGTTTCTCATTTTGCAACGAATTTATGTACAAGGGCTGATGAGTGGCCGTTAGCGTAATAGAAATTGAACAATAAATAATGATTTTATAACTATGAAAAATAAGACTCGTAGAAAACATCCAGGGGTAAGTTTCTTGCTTTTGTCTCTTTCAATTTAGTCCAATGTTTCATGTTGAATATTCCATGGTTCTGTGTTCCATGTTTTTTATCCAAAGGTGAATGATCTTTCTAGAAGAGAACAAGTGTGGTTATTGTTTATATCAACAGCTGTGACAATGTACTGCTACAGGACTTGATTATTTTCTTCGTATGTTTTAGATGTGTTGTATGCAAAAATCTGTTGGTATGTGTTGACTTCAGATAACTCAACAGTAGTTATAAAAAGAGGATAGAAATTCTCAAGTTACAAGTCAGCCAGCCTCACATTGCAAGCCAGAAGAGGCACCGGCTGAGTGATGGTATGGCCAGACTATATATCAAGACACCCAGGTAATGTTCTGGGAACCGGGGTTCAATGATAACCATGAAGCTGTTGTCGATTGTTATATAAACCCTTCTGGTTCATGCAACATGGGGAAGGAAATCTGTGTTTATCTAGTCTACATGTTACTCCAGGCCTATTCAACATGTTGGTTTTTAACTACCCTGTGGGCAATTAGATGGGCAATAAATGCTGGCCATGGCCAGGAATGAATAAAACAGTCACTCCTCTGGTTCTGTTGGGCTCCAATGTTCGGTTAATACCTTTTAAAATTTGCCTAATGTGTTATTTTAAAACAAATCTCCTTTCTCAATAAGTTGTTGTGGTTCTGTTCGCCGAGCTGGAAGTTTTTGTTGCAAACATTTCGTCCCCTGGCTAGGCGACATCATCAGTGTTTGGGAGCCTCCTGCGAAGCACTTCTTTGATGTTTCCTCCGGTGTTTATAGTGGTCTGTCCCTGCCGCTTCCGGTTGTCAGTTTCAGCTGTCCGCTGTAGTGGTTGGTATATTGGGTCCAGGTCGATGTGTTTGTGGATGAATGCCATGCCTCTAGGAATTCCCTGGCTGTTCTCTGTCTGGCTTGCCCTATGGTAGTGTACAAAATACCATGCAAGGACTGCACAAAACACTAAATAGGACAAACAGGAAGACAGCTAACAATCCACATACATGAACATCAACTAGCCACGAAACGACACGACCAGCTATCCTTAGTAGCCACACACGCAGACAACAAGCAACATGAATTCGACTGGGACAACACTACTAACATAGGGCAAGCCAGACAGAGAACAGCCAGGGAATTCCTAGAGGCATGGCATTCATCCACAAACACCATCAACAAACACATCGACCTGGACCCAATATACCAACCACTACAGCGGACAGCTGAAACTGACAACCGGAAGCGGCAGGAACAGACCACTATAAACACCGGAGGAGACATCAAAGAAGCGCTTCGCAGGAGGCTCCCAAGCACTGATGATGTCGCCTAGCCAGGGAACGAAACGTTTGCAACAAAAACTTCCAGCTCGGCAAACAGAACCACAACAACGAGCACCCGAGCTACAAATCTTCGCACAAACTTTCTCAAGTTTATACATGACAGTCAAAAATGCTTAGTGATTTTTATCATTTTAGCCAAACTAGTTGTGCATGTTCTCATCAGACACCATCTCCATAAGACAACAATGTAGGTGAATTGTAATGGAATAGGCTAGGGCCTGGCCTCCAAATGAAATAATTATCCTGGGTCTCTGCTCTTGACTTTCTATTCACTGATTTATTTGAAGTGTACGGCGAGGACAGGATTGTGCACTAATATGATGGATACTCACTTCACACACACGATGGATCTGGGTGATTTTAGGTACAGTAGGCTTAATTAAATTATCCAGGGATGATTCAGCATGTTGTGGGGGAAGTGAAAGATGAGCGGTTTCATTTCAGAGGACAAATAAACTTTCATGCTGTAATTTAGCAGGAACTTTGGAGAAGTGGTGTAACTTCTATCCAAGGTGGTCAATTCCTTTAGTGAAGGGGAAATTATTTTGGTTATTGAATCTTATACCAGGTAAATAGTTAGTTGAAGTATTTTGTTTGCTATTACAGTTCTCATCCGAAGCAAAAATTAAATCATGTGACACGAGACAATGCATTTTGGATATTATTATTTGAGACCTGTAGGTGCACTTGTATAACATTGTAAGGTTCTGCCATACTAGATTCATTTTACTTAAGTTATAGAAGCATTTATCACTAAGTGAATATAGCTATCCCAAATACATCTTTGTTTTCTAATCACCATAATTAATTATTATAACATTGTTAATTCTAAGATCGCTACTTCCGTTCCCTGTGACATCACAATAAACCTTCCAATCTAGGTGTGGCATCTGCAGAAAGGTCTGTATCAAGTTAGTTTATCTCAGCCAAGGTAGCAGGAGAGGCACTCTGATCAATCTTGAAAACCACTAGCCCTAGTATTGGGGAGGGCAAAGAGGAGAAATCTTGATAAGACTATAAAAATTTATGTGACAGTATGGAGATTGGTATGGTAGCTCCAGATAACGGTGGTGGTCCTGGCTGTGGAATGACTGGGAGAATATCTCTTTCTGCAACATTCCTTTGTTTTATTCTGTTTGGATGTATATTAATTGGAGTACCGTGACTATAAGTAGATTTACTGAAGTTGACTTGCTTATAGTTCGTTGTGTGGTGTTTTGTTATTTTGGAGGGTTGTACTCTAATGCTGTGGCACTCCATTATTTTGGAGGCTGGAACACCATTGATGGCCAGGTTCTGGTGGCCTTGCATCAAAGAATACTGCCAGCACCAATGATTCATGGTGCTCAGGAAGGGAATCTTTGTAAATCGCACAGGAACAGAATTTCCAGCCTTTGGGATTTTGCTGACCTGTAACATTGCCATATTATAAGCATGGGCCCTAATGCACAAACTGTCCTTACTGTTATTGTGCTTCGACACGACACTCACAGTTTGCAGAGCGCGGTTGCCATTTTGTACGCCCAAACAAAATGTTCTCCCTGTTTTGAAACCTGAGACAAATGTTTCATCACCATTGGCCATTTTTACAGGCGGCAGCACACTGAAATGCTTTGTTGCTGATGTCTGGTCAGGTTCTGTATTGATAATTTCACATTCTATTTCCTGAGGTGAGTTAACTTCAGTCTCTTTCTTGGTGTCTTGGACTTGAAGTTCTGGAGTCCGTTTAGTAGTTTGACTTTCTGAAACTGCGGAGCCGAAAAGCTGCAACTTGGTTTGTGAAACAGGAGATGTTCGCTCTGTAGAGGAGTTGGTATTCCTCTCTGTGAAATTGGACACTATTGTACTGCTTGGTGATTTGGATGAAAATCTAAAATGTTCAATATTTTGAAAGGCTTTCCTTTCTGGGATGGGCACCATTTCTGCACAGAACACACAGTGGCTTCCATTCCTGTCGTCCTTTCGTGATTTCTTTGACTTCTTATGAAGGAAGTAGGCGTTATCCCTTCTCCAGCCATGCACCTATAAAACAAGGAAACCTTTTTAAAATTACACTGAAGTGATAAATGACTGGCCTTCAGAAAAATATTATTCTTCATATTTCATTTCATATCATAGACAAGAATGTCTGGTTGTCTAACCGTTATTCCAAGCAGCTATGTGATGAAATTGATGTCAAACTTACCAACTTACTTCTGAAACTAAATTCTGATTAAACCACAGAACTCAATTTTTTTCCACTTTAATATAATCAAGTGTTTAATGTCTTTGCCATACAGCATGGAAACGCACCCTTTGGTCCAACCTGTCAGGGCCGAATACAATCCCAAACTAAACTAGTCCCACATACCTGCTCCTGGCTAATGTCCCTCCAAACCATTCCTATTCATGTACTTACCAATATGGACAAATAATTAACAGAATAATGTCACATACCAGGGCATTAGCCCTGGTCCTTAGCCTGAGCCAACTAGACGTTATAAACAGGAAAATGCATTGAGTGAAAAAAAAACTGATCGATTTTCAACTAGGATTTTTTTCCATTGGAGGGTCAGAGGCTGAGGAGTGGCCTTTATAGAAGTTTATAAAATTGTGAAAGGGATAGATATGGTAAATAGCTCCTAGGGTGGGAGAGTCCAAAACTAGGTAAGTTCAGGAGACAGATTTAAAAGGGACCTGAAAGGCAACTTTTTCAGAGGTGGTGCGTGTATAGAATAAGCTGTCAGTGGAAGTGGTAGATGCAGATACAATCACAACATTTTAAGAGACATTTGACATACATGAAAGGGAAGGTTTCAAAGATATGGGCCAAACGCAGACAAAAGGGACTAGTTACATTTCGGATATCTGATTAGCATGGACGAGTTCGACTCATCTGTTATTGTTCTGTAAGACTGTGACTCAATGATGAATTCTACTATCTGCCATGGCAGTATTCGAACCCAGAACATAAGCCGAGTTTCTGTACTTATAATCTAGTGACAATACCACAAAGCCATTCCCTCCCCTTCACATAGCTAATTTCAGACCATAAGTGGGGAAAAAAGCTAATCTCCCCTCCTGGTTCTTTTGCCAATTACTTTAAATGCAGCAGAAGCAAAATGCAAGTTTAATGGAGTAGGTGGATAAAGCTTCAATAAAAAGTCCATTTGAAAAATAGCCTTAAGACATTAAAACAATTACTCAGACAGCTCTCTGTAAAAAATGGGCATTTTTAAAATTAATCCTAATTTATCGTGTAATTCAGATATACAAGTTCTTAGCCAATAATTGTAGAAAAATGAACATCTCTGTATAATTATCAAAAAATAATAAAAGGAATAAATTATATAAACATTTTACACTCACTGTGCCATTACAGCTAAATATGCACTTGCATTTTGAAGAGAGACTGGATCTGTTAGGACTATACTCACTGAAGTTTAGAAAAATGAGGGAAGGGGGTATCTCCTAGGAACTTATAAACTTATAACAGGACGAGACGGTAAATGCAGAAGAATGTTCCTGATGATTAAGGAGTGCAGAACTAGGTCTCATGATCCAAGAACATGGATAGGCTATTTAGGAGTGAGATGAGGAAAAATGTCTTCATCCAGAGAGCAGTAAGCCTATGGAAGTTTCTCCCACGAAAAGCAGTTGAAGTCAAAACATTGCATAGAAGGAAATAGTTTTTAGGGTTAAAGGGATCAAAGGATTTGGAGGGAAAAAAAAGGACATTTAGATGATCTTCTGTGATCGTAGAGGAGGCAATGCCCTAGTGGTATTATCACTAGATAATTAATCCAGAAACTCAACCAATGTTCTCGGGAGCTGGGTTCAAATCCTGCCAGGGTGAAATATGAATTCAATAAAGAATCTTGAATTAAGGCACTAATGATGACTATTGCTGACTGTTCAAAAAACCCATCCAGTTTGCTAATGTCCTTTTAGGGAAGGAAATTGTCATCCTTACCCACATTGCTTTAAGTTTGGAGTCACATGAAGGCCAGACCAGGTAAGGATGAAGGATATTAATGAGGCAGAATTCTGACAATCAGCAATGGTGTCATAGTCATCAAAAGACTCTTAATTCCAGATTTATAATTCTAGTCATCCTGCTGTAGGAAGGATGTTGTTAATTTAGACAGGGTACAGAAAAAAACTTACAAGGATGTTGTTGAGTCTGGAGGGTTTGAGTTAAGAGGACAGGGAAGGACTTTTTTTCCTGGAGTGTCAGAGGCTGAGAGGTTAAGTTTATAAAATAATGAAGAGCATAGATAAGGTGAATAGCAAAGGTCTTTTGCCTAGAGGGCATAGGTTTAAGTTGAAAAGTGTGGTGCTGGAAAAATACAGAAGGTCAGATAGCATCCGAGGAGCAGGAGAATTGACATTTTGGGCATAAGGCCTTCATCATGAATGTGCAGTGGGGGAAAGGGGGCTGAGAGTTAAATAGGAGGGTGAGGGTGAAGGGAAGGTAGTTGGGAAGGTGATAGCTGGATGCAGGTTGGGGTGATGGTGATAAGTCGGTGGGGAGGATAGAGTGGATAGGTAGGAAGGAAGATGGACAGATTGGGAAGTTCAAGAGTGGGGTGCTAAGCCAGAAGAGATGTTCTTCCTCCAGTCGTCAGGTAGCTAGGATTTGGCGGTGGAGGAGTCTCAGAACTTGTTTGTCCTTGGCAGAGTGGGAGGGAGTGTTGAAGTGGTCGGTCACAGGGCAGTGGGGTTGTTTGGCGCATGTGTCCCAGAGATGGTCCCTGAAACGTTCTGCGAGTTGGCATCCTGCCTCCCCACTGTAAAGGAGAACACACTGAGAGCAATGAACACAGAAGGTGAGGTATTTGGATGTGTAGGAAAATCTGCCAGATGTGAAAAGGTCCTTGGTGGCATAGGTTTAAGTGGTCCACATGTGACTCCCACAGCAATGTGGTTAACTCTTGACTGTACCTTGGGCAATTAGGGATGGACAAAAACTGCAGGCGTGGCCACAGTTGCCTACATCCCCTGAGTGAATTTTAAAAAAGATGGTGAAGCACACTTGGGGGACTGAATGGCCTATTCCTGCTCCAATTTTCTGTTTCTATGTAAAATTGAAATATTTGACACAAGCTATAAATGCCAATATTTCTGACTTCCTTCGTACCAATGGCAGTGAACCCTTAAAATGCCAAGGCACAGTAAATTATGGATCAAGTGCAGGTAAATAGGATTAGTCTAGAAATCAGAATGGTGTCTTACCTCCCTGGTGCCAGGATCAAGGATATCTTGGACACAGTGTAGAATATTCTCAAAGGGGACAGGGACCAGTAGGACGTGGTTGTACACGTTGGAACTAATGACATAGGAAGGGAAGAGACTTTGAAGGGAGAATACAGGAAGGAATTTAAAAAGGATGTCCTGGAGAGTAGTAATATCTGGATTAATCCCCATCCTACGAGGTAGTGAGGTTGGAATAGGAGGATAGAACAGATGAATGTGTGGCTGAGGAGCTGGTGCAGGGGAGAAGGGTTCACATTTTTGGATTATTGAAATCTTTTCTGTGGTAGAAGTGACCAGTATAAGGTTGGATTGTGCCTATACTGGCAGGGAGATTTTCTGGAGCTGCTCGGGAGGATTTAACTAATAAGGTGGGAGGTGGGACCCAGGGAGATAATGAGGAAAGAGATTAGTCTGAGGCTGGTCCAATGATTTTAATTTCCAAACATAGATTGGGACTGCCATAGTGTTAAGGGATTAGATGGAGAGGAATTTAAGCATGTACAAGAAAATTTTCTGATTCAGTATGTGGATGTACCTACCAGAGAAGGTGCAAAACTTGACCTACTGTTGGTAAATAAGGCAGGGCAGGTGACTGAGGTGTCAGTGGGGGAGCACTTTGGGGCCAGCAACTATAATTTTGTTTGTTTTAAAATAGTAATGGAAAAGGATAGACCGGATCTAAGAGTTGAAGTTCTAAATTGGATGGTATTAGTAGGAACTTTCAAATGTTGTTTGGGGAGAGCAGATGTTTGCAGGTAAAGGGAACTGGAAAATGGGAAGTCTTTAAAAATGAGATGAGAGGCCAGAGACAATGTTCCTGTTAGGGTAAAAGACAAGGCTGATAGGTGTACGGAATGCTGGATGGCTAGAGAAAATGAGGTTTCGGTCAAGAAAAAGAGGAAGCAGATGTCAGATCTGGACAGAAGACATCGAGTAAACTCTTCGAGTATAAAGGCAATAAGAGTACACTTGAGAGAAATCAGGAGGGCAAAAAGGGGACATGAAATAGCTTTGGCAAATAGAATTAAGGAGAATCCAAAGGGTTTTTACAAATACATTAAGGACAAAAGGGTAACTAGGGAGAGAATAGGGCCCCCTCAAAGATCAGCAAGGCTTCCTTTGTGTGGAGCCTCAGGAGATGGGGGAGATACTAAACAAGTATTTTGCATCATTATTTACTGTGGAAAAGGACATGGAAGTTATAGAACATGGGGAAATAGATGGTGACATCTTGAAAAATGTACATATTACAGAGGAGGAAGTGCTGGATGTCTTCAAATGCATGAAAGTAGATAAATCCCCAGGACCTGATCAGGTGTATCCTAGAACTCTGTGGGAAGCTAGAGAAGCGTTTGCTGGGCCTCTTACTGAGATATTTGTATCATCGATAGTCATAGGTGAGGTGCTGGAAGACTGGAGGTTGGCAAATATGGTGCCACTGTTTAAGAAAGGTGGTAAGGGCAAGCCAGGGAACTATCGACCGGTGAGCCTGACCTCAGTGGTGGGCAAGTTGTTGCAGGGAATCCTGAGGGACAGGATGTACATGTATTTGGAAAAGAAAGGACTGATTAGGGATAGTCAACATGGCTTTGTGCACGGGAAATCATGTCTCACAAACTTGACTGAGTTTTTTGAAGTAACCCAACAAAGAGCCTTGATGAGGGCAGAGCGGTAGATGTGATCTATACGGACTTTATTGGCTAGAGCATTGAGTCTAGGAGCTGGGAGGTCATGTTGTGGCTGTACAGGACATTGGTTAGGTCAATTTTGGAATATTGTGTGCAATTCTGGTCTCTCCCTGACAGGAAGGATGTTGTGAAACTTTGAAATTGTTCAGAAAATATTTAGGATGTTGCCGCGGTTGGAGGGTTTGAACTATACAGAGAAGCTGAATAGGCTGGGGCTGTTTTCCCTGGAGCTAAGGGGTGACCTTACATAGGTTTGTAAAATAATGAGCTGCATGGATAAGGTAAATAGACAAGGTCTTTTCCCTGGGATGGGAGGAGTACAGAGCTAGAGGGCATAGATTTAGGGTGAGAGGGGAAGGATTTAAAAGGAACCTCTGAGGCAACTTATTCATGCAGATGGTGGTGTGTGTATGGAATGAGCTGCCAGAGGAAGTGGTGGAGGCTGATATAATTACAACATTTAAAAGGTATCTGGTTGGGTATATGAATAGGAAGGGTTAGAAGGCCAAGTGCTCGTAATAGGATGAGATTAATTTAGGATATCCGGTCGGTATGGGCGAGTTGGACCAAAGGATCTGTTTCCATGCTGTACATCTCTATGACTCTAGTTTCTCTGACCACAACAACCTATTTTCTGCAATATTTGTTAAATAGAGGTTTTTTTTATAAATGGAATATTTAAAATACAGGTGAATACTATCATATAGTGAGAATATCACTGGGCTTGTAATTTGGAGGAACAGGCTTCTGTTCTTGGTATATGGGTTCAAACCTCATCACCGACAAAACCACCACAAATTATCACCTGGTGTCAAAATTCCATCTAGTTCATACTACCTTTGTGTGATCCCAGATCCATTATAAAGTAACTGATTCATAACTGTTTTCTGACATGACCAACAAGCTTAGTTCACAGGAAATGAGGGATGAGCAACACATGCTGTTCCAACCAACACCACCCAAATTCAATGAGGGAATAAAGTTTTAAAATTATGCTCTTAAACCAAATCTCTACAAAATATGCATCACAAGTATGCCTGTGGTAGACCCATGCATTACATTCTGTTGAGCGACAAAAGGAATTCTACTTACATATGCATTTTAATATCATTAGAGCTATTTCATTTTTATTAATGCTTGAGTTTTGAGTTACCATTGCACTGTCTGTGAAGTTAAAACACTGCCTTGTGAGGTTCATCACATTGCACACTATTTTACAATGCTTGGGAGTCAGAACATTTTTTTTGTAATATCATTTTTACATGAATCATTTCAAAGCTGATGGTGAAGTGGCATTGTAGAATGGTACTGCCACACAGTAGCCATTACAAGAGAAACCTTGCCTAAGACTGACTGCATTTGAAACATTAACCCTATAGTATGGAACTGAAACTGTGCTTTAATCCTAAGTACTCTTGCACTTTGCTCCTAACTAATCCCTCTTACTCTGTCAAAACCATGTTGTATATTCATAAGATGAAATAAATTTGTTTGACAACATTAAATGTCATGATTTTGTTCTTATACATATCATGTAACATAATGTTTCACAAAAATTCAGAGTACATTTTTCTGGTAGACATTTACTGAGCAAGCGTAGAAAAGGATATGCAGCTGTGATTTTACTGAATGGCAAAACAGGCTTAATGGGCTGAAAGGCCTGCTCATGTTCCTATGTCCTGCTTTGTCATCAGTTGAATGACTATGAGAAATTAGAGAGACAGTCACTGCAGTAAAACTTATGTTCCTTTTCTGACTAACTCTCTTGACTGGCTAAGTGCAGCATAGGCAATTTATTAAGTATCAGTTTATACTCTTGCTGTGGACATGTTGCAATTATGGGGAATTGGATAAGCAAATGAAGAGGAAAAGACTTTGCTGGGCAATGGGTAAAGGACAGTGAAGTGGGACTAGCAGAGTTTCTCTTGCAGGAACACTCCATTGATGGGGAGCTGAATGGTTGCCCCCTGTACTGTAACCAGGTTTTCAAAAATATGTATAATGTTCCCACACAGGCTACGTGTGAACTTGAGCCCTCTGGCCCCTCCACCAGAATGTTCTATGTTAAAAATGGACACATTTTACAACTTACAGTAGCAAGCTTTTTAAAATGCTCTTTGTTCCATTAGCTTGGAACAGGTTAGACCTGAACAGCCAACTGGAGTTTCTTTTTTTGTCTGGCTGTTACACCTGATGACGTGAACAGCTTACAGTGAAAGCACATCAACATTTGTACCCAATAATACATTTTGCAGTAAATGTGTCATGCTCATCTTGCAAATCATCTGACTTGCTGTGAGCAACATCATGAGGGATCTGAGAGTAATACTTAAAAATCTACTTCTGTATATGTGTGCCAATATCACACTATGTATGAAAAATGAACTTAAAATGCTGTTGCTGCTAAACCATACCTTTAAAGAAGTGGCATATTTTTCACAATTCCCTGATCATCTGTTCATTACGCTGAGTGACTCCAGCTCCATTTGCTTCAGTTATTACACTTTGTGACTACAAAGCACTTAAGTCAATACTTTGACAGTCACCACTTTTAATTCCTCCCATCTTGATGTGTTCCCATTGTGGCTTTGGCTCATGTTCACAGATCACAGTGAAAATTCAGAACTTGAATATCACTGCAAAAATTAAAATGCTTTTGAAGCTTTTCGTCAGGACAAATGTAAGATGTAAAATTTCAAAGGGAATAATTTACATGGCATGAGAAAAATATGCTGTCAGTTGTTGTTCGCTTTGAAATTTGGTGTTCTTGCACCTACCCTAATGAGTACAAGATGAAAAGCTTCAACAGCATGTCTTTCTTTCAGTAACACATTAAAAGCTGGTGCACCTTTACAATCAGGTACATGGAAATAATAACACTAAAGTAAGGACGTTGGACAGTGCCTTGGTTAGACATCATCTGGAGTATTGAGCTTACTATTGCAGACACACACTCCAGGAAGGATATAATGGCCTTGAGAGGGACACGGCAAATCTTCATCACAGCAATACAAAAGCAAAATAATCTGAACTCTGAAATATAGAGAAGACTGGAAACCAAGGTAGGGTTTCAGGTAGAAATAACTTTTTATCAATGTTAATATTTCAGTTTGATGCTCTCGCTCGCTCTCTCTCCAGATGCAATTTCACCAAATATTATAGCAACTAAGAGGTTAAATTATGAGAACAGGATGCATAAAGATGGTCTGTGTTCCCTAAATGATTGAGGGGTGATTTAATTGCTATCTTGGAAATGATTGTTTTGAAGAACATTTTAAACAATTCCTCTGGGCCAATCCAGGTTGAGGGAGCATCACTAAATTTGAGCTGAACCATTCAAGAGTAAAATCAGGGAGCATTTTATGCTCAAGGATCGTGAAAATCAGAATACTTCTATCCCTGGAAGGCTGTGGATAATGCATCAAAATGAATTATGATGATTGATATAGAATGCGTTTTGTTACTTGAGAATAAAGGCATATAAAGAAAAAGTTAGTAAACAGATGTGCAGATCAGACATGGTCAGGCCTGAAGGGAATACCCGCCTCCTGTTGGGGTTAGAGAACTGGGTTTTTCAATTTCAGAAAGCTACTATTTCTGCAGGTCTGACCAACATACTTAAAGTCTTGCAAGCTAGACTGTTCCTGTGTGTAATTATTTGATTGAGAAAATTTATGGAGAATCGAGAGGTGTTAATACGTTACCAATGTAATTTAGATGTCATGAACTTTGCATTTTGCAAAGGGTCATCGGTCTTTGGAATAACGTGGCAGATTCATTGCAGGTATTTAAAAGGGTGCTGGATGTCTTTCAGGCAATGATTGATATCACCGCCTATGAAGGTAGGTAAGATATGTCACTGGCAAGTTCTTGGTTACCTAGGTAAAAACAATGACTGCAGATGCTGGAAACCAGATTCTGGATTAGTGGTGCTGGAAGAGCACGGCAGTTCAGGCAGCATCCAAGGAGTTCTTGGTTACCTGTCTATTAGAACTTGGTCTGATTTGCTGGTTAAACCATGAATTGAATTCTGCCTTTTTTTCTTACTACTTATGCCTTTGCCTGGAGCTAACATAACTAATTGACAAATGGGGAGTATTAGCCTCTCATTCCCCAGTTAAAATGGGTGGCAAGGTGACACAGTGGTTAGCACTGCTGCCTCACAGCGACAGAGACCCGGGTTCATTTCCCGCCTCAGGCGACTCTCGTGTGGAGTTTGCACATTCTCCCCATGTCTGCGTGGGTTTCCTCCGGGTGCTCCGGTTTCCTCCCACTATCCAGAAATGTGCAGGTTACGTGAATTGGCCATGCTAAATTGCCCATAGTGTTAGGTGAAGGGGTAAATGTAGGGGAATAGGTCTGGGTGGGTTGCGCTTCGGTGGGTTGGTGTGGACTTTTGGGCCGAAGGGCCTGTTTCCACACTGTAAGTAATCTAATCTAAAATAGAGACTGTCTTTCTCTTTACTTTTTATATTCATGTTCATACAGATTAGGCTCAGTTATATATGGAAACCAAGTTGTTGCCAGAACACCAACAGTTGGGATAATGACTGCTTTGTGTGGATCACTAACCATCACAAAGCTAACTGTACCCAGCATGAAATCAGGCTCTTTTAGTGTTGCCAAAGCTGCAGCTGTTAAAGCCCCTCTCCTCAGGATGCAGCGGTAACATAACTAGACTTGTATTCTAGAATGATAGCAATGTGGTTGTCTCTTAACTGCCCTCTGAAATGGTGTATCATGCTACAGTATTCAGTTGAAGGGCAAATAGGCATGAACAACAAATGCTAGTCTTACCAGTGGCATCCACATTCCATGAAATAGGTTTTAAACCTATCAAAGTAAGTGGTGTTGGGCCATCAGAAGATCAAAACCTGACCACTTGGGGAACTGAGATGAACTGACAGTCTGTATAGAATTGATAGATGTCCCCTGTGCTGCAATGATTTTATGATCCTTTTTAGATAAATGACAATAGTCTGATTTGTTATTCTAAATTCAATGCTTTGTGAGGTGGTGGTTGTGGGTGATGTATGGATGAGAAGTTAAAATATTTCAAAAGAAATTCAGGGTGAATCAGGATTGATTCAGTGGATGCAGCTATGAATAATTGAGGACAATAAGCCATAGCAGCAGAAACCCATCATTTGGGACCATCAAGTGTGCTCCGCCATTCAATGAGATCATAGCTTATCTGAAAATCAGCAACTCTACTTTCCTGCCTTTTACCCATAAATTGATTCCCTTACTGATGAAACATCTATCCTTCTCATCCTTAAGTATTCTCAATGACCCAACAGGCTCCAACAGTAAATAATTCTGTCGGTTGACTATTGTCTGAGAGAAAGATAATCATCCATCTTTATTTTAAATGGGCAGCCCCTTACTCTGAGATTATGCCTCTGGTCCTAAATTCTTCAACAAAGACAAACAACTTCTTTGTATATAGAAGGGTTGATGCCTGAAACAGCGATTCTCCTGCTCCTCTGATGCTGTGCTGAATGTAGAGTTACAGTCATAAAGCATGGAAACAGACTCTTCAGTCCAATTCGTCTGCATAGACCAGACATCCCAATCTGGCCTAGTGTCATTTGCCAGCATTTGGCCCATATTCTTCTGACCTCTTCCTATTCATGTACCCATCCAAATGCCTTTTGAATGTTGTAACTGTATCTACCTCAACCACTTCCTCTGGCAGCTCATTCCATGCATGAACCTCCCACTGCATGTAAACATTAGCCTTCAGACCCTTTTTAAATCTTTCCTCCGTCACCTTAAGCCCATGTCCTCCAGATTTGGACGCCCCCCCATCCTAGGTAAAAAAACATTAGCTGTTCACCCTATCCATTGTCCCTCATGAACTTCTAAACCTTTATAATATCATCCATCAGCCTATGACACTCCAGGGAAGAATATCTGACTATTCAGCCTCAATTCCTATATTCAATGTTCTGACCAATGAAGGGAGCCATTCGCCACCCTGTCTACTTGGGACTTCACTTTTAAGGAACAATGCACCTGTACCCTGTCTTTGTTCTGCAACGTGCCCCAGAGCCCTACTATTAACCATATAAGTCCTACCTGGGTTTGCCTTATCAAAATGCAACACCTCACATTTATCTAAATTAAATTCCATCTGCCACTCTTCCGCCCACTGGCCCACCTGGTCCCATTGTACTCTTCTTCACTATCCACTGCACCATCTATTTTAGTGTCCTCTACAAACTTACTAATCATGCCTCCTATATTCACATTCAAAACATTTATATAAATGACTAAAAGCAGTAGACTCAGCACCAATTCTTGGGCACACTGCTGGTCACAGGCCTCCAGTCCAAAAATCAACCCTCTCCCACTATCCTTGTCTCCTACTTTAGACTTGCAGGCTAGCTTTTTGTGATTCAAGCATAAAAACCGAAATCCCTCTGCGGCGCAGCTTTTTTCAGTCTGTCCCTATTTAAATAATATGCATCTCACTTCATCCTGCCAAAGTGCATAATCTCACATTTTTCCTCATGCCAAGTTTTTGCCCATTCATGTAACCTGTCATAGAGTCATGGAGCTGCACAGCATGGAAACAGACTCTTTGGTCCAATTCGTCCGCGCCAACCAGATAAATAAATTAATCTCTTCTCATTTGCCAGCACTTGGCCCATATTCCTCTAAACCCTTCCTGTTCATATATCCATCCAGATGCCTTCTAAATGTTGTAATTGTACCAGCCTACACCATTTCTTCCAGCAGCTCATCCCATACATGCACCACCCTCTTTGTTAAAAGGTCACCCATTAGGTCCCTTTTCAATGTTTCCCCTCATCCTTAAACCTATGCCCTCTAGTTTCAGACTCCGCCCTACCCCCTTGTGTCACTCACACTATTTGTCTTCCCACCTATATTTGTGTAATCTGCAACTTGACAATTATGTATTCAACTCACTAATGTATATTCTAAATGATTGTGGCTTTACAACTGATTCCTATGGCACTCTACTATTACAAATTGCTATTCTGAAAATGCTCCCATTGTAATGTTAAAAGATTAAATGGGACCATCTCTCTGGACATTAATGTAATATTAAAGAGTTAAACTGCACTGACTGACTGTTCTGGAAGTGGGTGGAGACAACAGTTATGCAGGAATGCGAATGATTCCCACTCCATTTAGACAGTCATTTGCTAGTACTCCCCCTACTATTATCAAATTAACTATCATTTAATCTCTTCCATTCAGAAATACTTACTAGCCATCCCCTGAAGCTAGGTATATCAAACCTACATTGTCTGCTGCTCGTCGGATGCTGCCTGAATTGCTGTGCTCTTCCAGCACCACTGATCCAGAATCGGTGAATCACTGAATCAGGAGATCATCTGCATAATGATTCCCCAGGATTAGGGCATTTACATTTGCATTATCTCTGAGGATGATCTCATCCTACCATTGTACCTGGGGTAACGTGACTGTGAGGGAATGGCTGGGGTTTGGCTTGAGTGGCATGTGACTATGGGGGAGTGGCCAGAGGATCTGTAAGCATTCCAACTGACCTGTATAAAGGGGATGTATTTTCTTTGTTTGGGGTCTCTCTTCTAACTCGAAGAGTATCAGAGGGGTCACCTAGCTTGTACAAGCTTTATTAAACTATAACTGTTTGCAGAAGTTGGCGTGTGAGAATTGCATCTCGTGTGTGAAACCTCGGGAAAAGAACCTAACACCATGATCCCAAACTCTTTCTTCTGTTTGGTTAACCAATCATCTATTTGCTGATATACTACCTCCAATCCATGGGTTCTTATAAATAGTCTTATGCTTATTCTGAATGCTTTTCAGAAATCCAAATAGATTTGCTTTCACTGAGTAGCACTGGAATGTACAAACGTAAGAAACAGGCAAGAGTAAGCCATTTAACCCTTTGAGCCCTCACCATCATTTAATGAGATTGTGGCTGATCGTCCACTTCAAAACCTTTTTCTTGCACTATCCCCGTATCCCTTTGTTTTTAATAGGTTGAAATCTGTCGATCTCAGACTTGAAACTATGCAAAGATTGAGCCTCCACACCCCTCTGGAGTAGAGTTCCACTAATTCACCTTCTCTGAGTGAAGATATTCCTCTCCACTGTGGTCTTAAATGTCCTATCCTTCTTTTGAGTTAGTAATACTGAGAATGGGGAGCTTGAAATGAATTTGATAACTTATCTGTAACAGGAGTTACCTGAATTATGCAATTATCAAATTTTACTTAGGCTGAATAAAGTTTAATCTCTGCCACCAACGTGGCCAATGTTTCAATGTTTACCTAGCAGAGTTTATCAAAAGTTAATCGAAATTCAAATGTACTACAGTTTACATTATACAGCTTAATACAACACAATGATTAATTTACAACAGGCCTGATGATTATCTGGTCTTTTCCAGCCATAATTTATACTTGATTGTTTGAAGGACTGAAAGTTAAAGGGACCAAAGATTTCCAGTGTCTGTGGAAGAGCAGTCCAAGATCAGTTAATAAAGTAAGTAGAAAATAATAAGTAATGAGACCTAACAGTAGGCAATGTGGTCCATTGAGGTTATATGCTATTCAATATGATCAATATGGTTGAACCTCCACATCAATTTCCATTTTTCCTTCAATACCCAAGAATTGATTGATCCTATCCTCGGATATGCAGATTGACTGAGTATCCACCAACTCCTCTGATAAAGTATTCCAAACATTCACAATTTTTCCTTGTCTCAATCCTACATGATTGGCCCCTTATCCTGACAAAATGCTAGAAGTTCCAGTCAGGCGAAATTGTTACTTTGCATCTATCTTATCAAAAGAATTTAACATTTTTAAATGAAATTGCATCCTATCTTTCCATTTTGATTCCAGCGGATGTTATTACTGGACAATTCAGATCCCAGACTGAAATCTGAATTGACAGATTGTTAGGTTTTAATGAGGTGGTCATTCACTGAAACACAGCTATGCAATTTCACAGGTTTGCCTTTAAAAACAAAACAGAATTTTATTATGCAAGAATAAATAAAACTGAATAAACCAAACCAGTTACACATAACACAAATTTAAAGATTTCCAAACACATGATGAAATACCATCCTGTTAATCCCAAACACACTCTTTTACTGTACCTGCACTAGAGTTCTGAAAAAGAGTCTTAGGACCCAGAACATTAACTGTGTTTCTCTCTCCACAGATAATGCCAGACCTGCTGAGTTACTCCAGCACTTTGTTTTTAATTTCAAGAAGAATTTCCCCCTCTTTCATATCTAAAGGTGGCTTTAATTCCCCATCTTAAAAATCTAATAGCTTTTTCCTGGAGCCTCCATATAACTGAATTAGACTTCCTCAGCTTCAACTTGCCTCTCAGGGTTTTAAACACGAACCTCTAGTCTATGACATTCAAAATTAACTCCTTATACTGAGTAAAGTCTTTCTTAACAGTTCTGAAAGTCCCTCCCTTTTTGAAAAGTGACTGTTTTACACATCCAGCTTCAGCTAAAACGTTAGCAAATTACTCCAAACTGAAACTAAAGAATTTTTGTTTTGAAAACTGAGCTATGGGTGTTTCCCCTATCCCCAAAGAAAAGTGCAGAATTTTTGATCTGAAAGTTTAATATACTACACTGTTACCTTTGTTCATCAGTAAACTCTCCTAATGTGAACAAATTACCAATAGCCTTCCCTGACAATCTCCCTCAGACTCCTATTTTAAAAGAAATCATCATAGCTAAAGAAATTTCTAAAATGATCACAAAAACCCTTTCATGCACACAGAAAATTCACGTGCCATTTGTTCAAAATTCAGGAATACAAACTAAGTGCGGTAAATAAGTGTACATATATATGTCATTAACCTTGCACCATGCTCTTAAACTCTGAGTAGGTTGGGCCTATATATTTCAATCTCATATTCATGTAAAATGTCCCATAAAAATTAAAAATGGTATATCAAAGGAAATCAAGACTAATGTTAGCACTTTCACAGTGAAAATATAATCTACCTAAACAAATTTAACAGAAAATGCTGAAATAAAAGGTTCAACCACTTACTGCATCATCCCATCCATTGCTAACAACGGTCTGATCCATTTGCTTTTGGTCGTCATCGTACGTTTCCTCACTAAGTCTGATGAGAACATCTATGAGTTTCCTTTCAGACTCCCAGGAATGCATAAAATGGGTAGGACTTGCCACTTTACTGTCTCTATGGAGAGCATCGGAAAATGTTATTTTTTCACACTCGATCATGTCTTCATCCTGAGATTCCATTTTCCAAGTAAGGTTTCTGTCAGGTTATTTACCTGCCAAATGAAGTGAAGCATGCAGTTAATCGTCTTACTTCATTCAAGTTAAAGCAAAATCATTAAATATTAAATAAGACATTGTACTTACTATTTAATGACATTATTTCACATATAATTGATACTGTTTGTTCCGTTTAAAAGAAGATGCCTTCTCAGAAAGTGGCAAACCTTTGAGTTGCAATCATATAGAATAGTATGATGTAAACCACAAAGTTGTCCCATATCCATCAAAGAGGCAATATGGTTTCAAAACCAAATAGATACAAATATACTCTTTGTAAGTTCTGCCTGGCCAAATAATACACTATGCATGACATCGTACATCATGTTGTCTAGATATAACAATATATCATTTGACTTAGCATTGGTACTGCCACAGCACATCTGTTGATACATTTGTATAACAATTACTGGATGAAAAAAGAAGTGACATTATCCATTTTGGTAAGAAGAATGTATGCAGAATATTTCTTAAATGTAAAGATGTTGGAAAGTATAGGCATAAAAAGGAACCTAGGTATCTTTGTTGATAAGTCATTGAGGCTAACGTGGAGGTGCAGCACGCTGTTCGGGAGGCTAATGGAATGTTAGACTTTATTGCAAGAGGCGAAAGTGAGGACCGCAGATGCTGGAATTAGAGTCTAGATTAGAGTGGTGCTGGAAAAGCACAGCAGGTCAGGCCTGATGAAGGGCTTTTGCCCAAAACGTTGATTTTCCTGCTCCTCGGATGCTGCCTGACCTGCTGTGCTTTTCCAGCACCACTCTAATCTAGACTTTATTGCAAGAGGATTTAAGTACAGGAGTAGTGAAGTCTTGCTTCAATTCTATAGGAGCTTCATTAACCTGCACCTGGAATTATGTATAGTTTTGGTCTCCTTTTCTGAGGAAACATGTTATTACCATTGAGGGACAGCGACAAAGATTCACCATACTCGTTCCTGAGATGGCAAAACTGTCCAAGGAAGAAAGATTGAGCAAACTGGATCTGTTTCTCTAGAGTTTTGAAGAATGAGAGGTGATCCCATTAAGTCTACAAAATATTTAAAAGTGTAAAACAGGGTACAAGCAAGTAAGATGTTTCCTCTAATTGAGGAATCTAGAACTGGGAGCACAATTTAAAATTAAGGGGATGACTCTTAGATCTGAGATGAGAGGAGACAACTTTACTCAGAGGATTGTGCACTTCTGGAGTTCTCCCCACAGCGAGCTGTGAAATTGACAGGTTTCTGACGACCAATAATTGTATAGGATTTTGAGAATGGAGTGGGTTAAAGGCATAGCAGTGATTGATCAACCATGATTGACAAGCTGAATGGCCTACTCCTGTTCCTATGATCCTAAAGATCAAGAGCTATCTAGTTCTCTCTACATATGAGCAAGAAAGAGGATGGAAATAAGAGAACAATTAAAAATAACAATCTATTGTGTCTACTGGCTTCCCAAACCATCAGTTAGGTTATTCTACCAATCACATTAAGGTAAGTGGATATAAGTCATTGAAGGTATAGTGGACCATGTTAAAGGAGCAAACGGAGGAAGGATGCTACATCACAAATACAGATACAGGCATCATCACCAGTGACATGGAGTATGGCCATTTGGTGGGACAATATCTGATTAGAGAGATCTAACAAGGAGTTTTAAAGGAAGATCGATACTAAATTGAGAAGAAATTTAGAGATGAGGAAGGAGCTTGCAAGGGCAGTGTAATTTTAGCAGATCATCTCCTCATGACTTTTAATGGCATTACCATTATTGAATTGTCCCAAGTATCAACCTGGGTGTTATGACTGAGCAGAAACTGAACTCGACCAGCGCTTTAAATACCGTGGCTACAACAGCATGTCTGAGGCTAGGAATTCTGCAGCGAGTAGCTCATCTGCTGTCTCTTTAATGCTTGACCACCACTTACAAGGCACATGTCAGGAATACAATGTAATAACTCCACTTGGCTTAATGAATACAGCTCCACCAACACACAAGATGCTTGACACCATCCAGGACAAAGTAGCCTACTTGATATATACCCTATTTTCAACATTTATGCCTTTCATCACTAATGCACAGTGACAGCAGTATGTATCATTTACAAGATGCACGTAACTAACCTAATGAGTTCACATCCCACACTTCAATTTTTGGGATTTAAATTCAATGAATAAGTTCTGGAATTGAAACCATTGATGTAATAAAAGCTACCTGGTTCATTAACACCCTTTAGGACTCCAGAACAACAGAAATGTGTTTGATTTTAGGAAGGCTCTTAGTTCAAGGACAGTTAAGGATGCAAAAGGAAAGTATGGTGGAATGTTTGCTGAAAAGAGTAAAGCAGTCATCTGTCTCTTTTGAGAACAGCCCATGATCTGGTAAGACACAAGCTGTCGCACCTGCCCAGAGCCTGCTGGAACACGAGCTCGCAGCCCATCTGGGTGTTTGGAGAAGTACAGGCCACCCAGGTATGATGGCAGAACCAATCCTGAGAAAAGGATCACACCTCTTGCCAGGAAGACTTGAAGAATGCCCTGTAATGAGGCAACACTGAACTTAGAAGTCTTAGAGAGAATTGTAAGGGATAGGATTTATGAACATCTGGATAGGAATAATGTGATCAAGGATAGTCAGCATGATTTTGTGAAGGGCAGGTCGTGCCTCACAAACCTTATTGAATTCTTTGAGAAGGTGACTAAGGAGGCGGACGAGGGTAAAGCGGTAGATGTGGTGTATATGGATTTTAGTAAGGCGTTTGATAAGGTTCCCCATGGTAGGCTATTGCAAAAAATACGGAGGTATGGCATTGAGGGTGAGTTGGAGGTTTGGATTAGGAATTGGCTGGCTGGAAGAAGACAGAGGGTAGTAGTTGATGGTAAAGGTTCATCTTGGAGTGCAGTTACTAGCGGTGTTCCACAAGGATCTGTTTTGGGACCATTGCTGTTTGTCATTTTTATAAATGACGTGGAGGAGGGGCTAGAAGATTGGGTGAGCAAGTTTGCGGATGATACGAAAGTCGGTGGAGTTGTTGACAGTGAGGAAGGATGTGTCAGGTTACAGCGGGATATAGATAAGCTGCAGAGCTGGGCAGAAAGGTGGCAAATGGAGTTCAATGTAGGTAAGTGTGAGGTGATTCACTTTGGTAAGAGTAACAAAAAGATGGGGTGCTGGGCTAATGGTCGGATACTTGGTAGTGTGTATGAGCAGAGGGATCTTGGTGTCCATGTACGCAGATCTCTGAAAGTTGCCACCCAGGTAAATAGTGCGGTGAAGAAGGCATATGGTGTACTGGCTTTTATTGGTAGAGGAATTGAGTTCCGGAGTCCTGAGGTCATGTTGCAGTTGTATAAGACTCTGGTGCGGCCGCATCTGGAGTATTGTGTGCAGTTTTGGTTGCCATATTATAGAAAGGGTGTGGAGGCACTGGAACGGGTGCAGAGGAGGTTTACCAGGATGTTGCCTGGTATGGTAGGAAGATCGTATGAGGAAAGGCTGAGGCATTTGGGGCTGTTTTCATTGGAAAAAAGAAGGTTTAGGGGTGACTTGATAGAGGTGAACAAGATGATTAGGAGTTTAGATAGGGTTGACCATGAGAACCTTTTTCCACGTATGGAGTCAGCTATTACGAGGGGGCATAGCTTTAAATTAAGGGGTGGTAGGTATAGGACAGATGTTAGGGTTAGATTCTTTACTCAGCGAGTAGTGAGTTCATGGAATTCCCTGCTGGTAGCAGTGGTGGACTCTCCCTCTTTATGGGCATTTAAACGGGCATTGGATAGGCATATGGAGGATAGTGGGCTAGTGTAGGTTAGGTGGGCTTGGATCGGCGCAACATCGAGGGCCAAAGGGCCTGTACTGCGCTGTATTTTTTCTATGTTCTATGTTTCTTTGAGGACAGTTTCTTTTCAGTCTGAGACATTCCAGGGGCTTGCACTGAGTTGAGGGTTGCCAGGTGACCATTGAATACCTTTCGACATTCGAAGTAGTGTCCCATCCATCCGGTAGGATTCGCCATCAACATTCTGTGATTTTGCAAGAAAGCTCATGTTGACCCCAAGGGGAAGTGATGATCTTTAACGCGTCTGTTGCCAATCAGCTGGTAGCTCTGTTTGAATCCTTCCTGAATTTTGTTCCCACATTCATTCTATTACACAAAGGCATAATCCACCGCTTTGTGATTTCTGCTTTACTTTCTACCACTCATTAACTTATGCTAAATGCCAACACCAACCTTTATTCACATGTTTTACACAATAGCCCTATTAAAGTGGCTCAGTAGCTAGCACTACTGCCTCACAGCGCCAGGGAGCTGGGTGCTATTCCAGCCTTGGGCGATTGTCTATATGAAGTTTGCATATTCTCCTTGTACCTGCGTGGGTTTCCTCCA
Organism: Chiloscyllium plagiosum; assembly: GCF_037043375.1. Classification (NCBI taxonomy): domain Eukaryota; kingdom Metazoa; phylum Chordata; class Chondrichthyes; order Orectolobiformes; family Hemiscylliidae; genus Chiloscyllium; species Chiloscyllium plagiosum. The sequence goes on from NW_028270155.1 coordinate 17,638,835, forward strand.
TGACTCCTTTGTTAGGTCCACGCCCTCCACCAACCCAACCTCCATTTGCAGCACCTTCCACTGCCACCACAAGAAGTGCAAAACCTACGCCCAAAACTCCTCCCTTACCTCCATCCAAGACTCCAAAGAATCCTTCCACATCCAACAGAGATTTACCTGTACTTCCATACACATCATCTACTATGTCTGTTGCTCTCTAAGTGGTCTCCTCTACATTGGGGAGACAGAACACCAACTTGTGGAACGTGAACTAAACAACCCTACCATCCTGTGGTTGAATACTTTAACTCCCCCTCCACTCTGCTAAGTACATGCAAGTCGTCAGCCTCCTCCACTGCCAAACTCTGGAGGAAGAATGCCTCATCTTCTGCCTTGTGATCCTTCAACCACATGGGATCAATGTAGATTTCACCAGTTTCCTCATTTCCCATCTCCCCCACCATATCCTAGATCAAACCTTCCAACTCAGCACTGTCCAAGCTGTCCATTTTCCTTCCCACCTATTCACTCCACCCTCCTCTCCAACATATCACCTTCACCCCTACCTTCATCTACCTATTGCATTCCTAGCTACCTTGCCCTCAGTCTCACCCTCTCCCATTTATCTCTCAGCCCCCTTGGGCCACAAGCCTCATTCCGAATGGCTTATGCTTGAAACGTCAATTCTCCTGCACCTCGGATGCTGCCTGACTGGCTGTGCTTTTCCAGCTCCACACTCTTCGACTCTGATCTCCAGCATCTGCAGTCCTCACTTTCTCCTTTCCTCCCACAATCCAAAGATGTGCAGGTTAGGTGAATTGGCCATACTAAATTGGCCATGGTGTTCAGGGATGTGTAGGTTAGGTCCATTAGTCAGGGGTAAATATAGGATAATAGGGTAGGGGAATGGGTCTGGGTTGGTTACTCTTCGGAGGGTGTGTGTGGACTTGTTAGGCCAAAGGGCCTGTTTCCACACTGCTGGGATTCTATGAACGGGCCCGAGTCCGTTCCCCGGGACGAGACAATCAGGAGGAGAAGGTGCCAGCATGTACTCCTGGGGCAGCGCGGCCACCCTGCATTATTTTTTTTTTACCTTTTTGCTGATAATGAGCCAGGGAAGACAGATGATGACAGGGACTATGACTGAGTGAAAGTGACAGAACCTTTCATAAGCCAAAAGCATAAGTTGCTGGAGAAACTCAGTGGGTCTGACAGTACCTGAGGAGGGAAGACAAAGTTGACCCCCTTCTTGAGAACTGTTGGGGGGGGGGGGGGGGAAGGGGGATTGTAATCGACGGGAAAAGGAAGGGTAAGGAGGTTCCGACTCCAGTGTGAGGATGCACAAAGCCCTGCTAACTCCATGCCCCACCACACTAACAGTGAGCCTGACTTGCCTGTTCAGTTCATGTATTGTTCCACTCACATGCTTCAAGTGATGAATGATCATTGATTCGCAAACAAGAGTGTAGATGGTGGTGCTGAGGCTGGCAGCGAGCTCATTGTGTGCTCTCCCTCAGCCTGGGGGTGAGGGGGGCCGTGGGTTACAGAGAGAGACGATTGAAGAGACCATGAAGGAGCTGGATGAGAGCGGTTACCATGGCAGCCACTGTGCGGCCAGCCGCTGTGACGCCGGCCGGACGTGACGTCACGCGAAGCCGCCCGTTCCTTCGAAGCGACCGGAAGTGACGGCGGGGGGAAATCAGCCGGTGGCGCACGATTCGAGAAGGTTCCAGGCGGAGTAGGCCTCAGCCTCGGGCGTGGAGTGAAGCCGTACGCGGAGGAGAGGCGCCGCGGGAGGGGGAGAGAAAGGAAAACAAAACACACACACGCGGGACGGCAGTCTTCCCCTCCCTCCGAGGGAAATGTTCAGGCCGAATTTCCGACCGTCCCGGGCCGGGTTCCGCAGCCCGCCGCCAGGCCCAGGCCCGGGCTCGGGTGTGAGCCCGTTCCCCGGGACGGGACAGTCCGGAGGAGGAGGCGGAGGCAGCAGCATGTACTCCTGGGGCAGCTCGGCCACCCCGCCCTACGGCGGCTGGCAGCCCCCTCGTGGGGTTTATAACAAATCGCCGCAGCAGCAAGGCCCGGGCTCGGGGTCTTTCCAACACCGTTACCAGAGCCCGTCTCCCGGACAGCAGCAGCAGCAGCAGGGTTTCAGCGGCGGAAGCAGCAGCCCCAGGCACCGGGGCCGATACTCCTCTCCCCCTTACCTTCACCATCCGCAGCAGCACACACTGTCTCCGGGACACTCCCCCAGCCCGCACCATCGCAAATACCAGGCTTCGCCCAGGACGTCCACCCCGTTCAGCGGTGGCGGGGGCAGGTCCCCGGCGCCGGTGGAACAGTACTACAAAGCCTCTATGCTGCAGGACCCCTGGGCTGACCTGGAGCCAGTCCTTGTCTCTGACATTCACCAGCAGTACAGCAACCTGCAGACCCCCAGCACTGGCAAAGGACGGAGATATTTCTCTTAGCAGCAAAAAAAAGACTCTTGCATTAACCATCCTTTTCTCACGTGTGTGTGTGTGCGCGTATATGTCTGTGTGTATCTACCAAAGGTAGAGTAACTCCCTCAACCGGCCAACATGGATCGAGAGCTATTCTGGTTCCCACTAGCATTGCATTCCACAGACTTTTTTTTAAACAAAACAGGATTTTGATTACAATTTTTTTGCAGAATCAACTTTTTAAAAAATAAGTCCTATTTTTTTACCCAGGCACCTTTTTTTCCTTTTTTGGCAACACCAGGGTCTCGTTGGATGTTACCCGGAGAGTATTAACTACTTCAGAATTGGGAAGTGCCTGCTCAGAAGAACTGTTGAAATGTTCTTTAAAATCACCAGCTAGTAAACAATGACTAATTGTTTTACAGGTGTCCACTACTCCTATGCATTAATGAACAGGTTAGACAGCATGTGATCTGATTTTTACTGTAAACCATTGAATTGGTCATTTTTAAAATTTTTGTCAACTTTTTTAATTGATTGAAATGCCAATGTTTAATTTTGTATAATCCATGTTTCTAGCATATATGCGTGTGAATGTTAGGATAAATGAAAATGATTCAGGTCTGGTTCAATAATGTCATGGCAATTCTTGGGTTACGTGCAGTAAAAGTGTACAGTTTTCAGTTTTTGATTTCAATTTTTTTTCAGATGAGTCAAGAAGAACAATTTGAGGAAATGTGAATTCAATTTGCAAACTTAAGTTGTGGGAGTTTAATGGATTGTTCTGTAATTACTGCTAGCATACAAACCTACCAGTATATAAGAGATTTTTATTGTAGAGTGGATGGAAAGACCGATTTCTCAGTGGCTGATGGCTTCCAATTGTTTCTTGCCTTGGTATTTATCATAAAAATAAAAATTTCCTGATTTTTAAAAAAAATCTTGAGATTATAGAAAAGGGACGCTTGTTGTTTTCTTAAGTTCTCATTTGAGTGAAAGTGCATACTTTTAATTCTACTTACAATCAGTCAGCATTTTATCAATCATCTTCCTAGATCTTGAAGAAACAAGTGTGCTTCCATTCCATATGTGCTGAAAGTTGTATCTACCTGGCTCAGGTGGTCATACTTATATAAAACTAGACATTGAGTTTTGGCAGATTGGGTTCTGCAGCTAAGCCCAGTGGTCCGTTCACCTGGGCTGTATATATGCATTTTCTGACATGGTTGGGGGGTGACAGTGGCAACGTAAACACCATTGACCCCCAGGACCAGAGCATTTGTGCAAGTAGTGCCTGCACTGCACCATGTGGAAAATGATGGAATAAAACTTCAGATTCTGATCTTTTGTGGCACATTATAATATTAAAGAGGAAAAAGTGGGGACAGTAGATGCTGGAGATCAGAGTCGAGAGTGTGGTGCTGGAAAAGCACAGCAGGTCAGGCAGCATTCTAGGAGCAGGACAATCAATGTTTCGGGCATAAGATTCCTGATGACGGGCTTATGCCAGAAACATCGATTTTCCTGCTTCTCGGATGCCACCTGACCTGCTGTGCTTTTCCAGTGCCACATTATAACTTTAAATAGGATATAAACTGACAGAATATGTACATTTTTTGCCTTAATACATTTTAAATGTACATTGAAGAGCACTTCTGTGTACATTGGAGGATAATGAAGTATATAGAAATAAAAGCTTATTTAAATTATGCAGGCAGTCTTTCCAGTGCCAGAATGTCTCTCTCAGTAATGCGTGTGACTTGGGATGTACACTCTTTTAATGTGGTTCAAATTTCAGCACAGTTACATTAGCCCTTCCAATGCTGTATGGTAATACTCTGCATTGCTATCCTAATCAAACAGCTCTATGACTTGCAGGAATTTTGATAATATTACAAAAACAATATGATAACTGCATGTTTCCTGTCTTATTGTACTCCTGTCACATTCAGATATGTTTATATTTTTAGAACTCTCCTAAACTTGAATATCTACAGCATTTAGTGGATGTTTGCACTGGTTACAGTTTTTTTTAAAAATGGATTTATCTCCACAGAGGCTGAACATTAATGTTTTAACTGGTGTTGTGTTCTTGCCCATGTTTTCATGTTGTCTTAACTGTGACTGTGGGAGACTGGATGTTTAATTCGACTGGTATGTGTTTGAATTTTGTGAAACAATTATTTGAGATGAAGGTGTTGTAGGTCAACATTTAATGCTAATCCTAATTGCCCAGAGAGCAATTAAGAATCAACCACATTAGTGCAACAAACAAAGAACTGCAGATGTTGGAAACCTGAAATTGTTGGAGAAACTCAGATCTGGCAGCATCTGTGGAGAGAAAGCAGAGTCAGTGTTTTGGGTCCAGTGACCCTTCTTCACTCCTGAATTTTTCTGGAAGTTCCTGTTTTTGAATTTCAGCATGTTGGGAATCGGACGTAGACCAGACAAGGATGGTAAATTTCATTCCCAAAAGGGTATTAGTGTACCAGCTAAGTTTGCAATGGTCATTATTAAGCTAATGTTATTCCAGATTTTTATTGAATCAAATTTTGTCATGTGCTTGGACCCTTCAGTCCAGCTAGTCCGTGCCAACAATATTGCCAAACTAACTAGTCCTACTTGCCTGGTTATGGCCCATATCCTGCTAAAGCATTCCTATTCATGTACTTACCAAAATGGCTTTTAAATGTTGCAACTGTATCTGCGTCCACCACTTTCTCAGGCAGTTCATTCCACACGTGAACCACTCTGTGTATAGCTAAGGTAGGTCACAAACACTCATTTGAGTATGTTTGCAAATCTATAATTTGAATATGGACAGATAATTTTAAAACATCAGAGAGTGATCAAAAATTTAAGGTTGTGGCAGAATGCTGAAACTGAGCATTTCTGCTGTTTCTTATTAAAAGTTTTAGTACTAGAAAGAATATAGGTTCTACTATAATGCATGTCTCGTCAGCACAAATAAACTATAACTTGATTGAATTGTGGGCATTGTTTGGATAACACAAGCTTTCTACTGAACGGGTATAGTCATTTTCTATTAGCAATCCTCTGCAGCACAATTTTCTATAGCGCGAGGTTACAGAGGGACGCAACTGTCATGTTATAGCAGAACAAATGCTAGGTGAAAGTTAGTAGACATTTAAACAGTGCGTTTTCATTCTCAATATTTTGATTTCCAGCACTTGTGGTTTGATCTTTACCGTGTATGTTTTCTGGTCTTGGTTTCAGGTAATGCAAATAACTAAAGCAGTCAAATGTGAAAACTTCTTGTCATTCAATGCCGTTAATATATTGATAGCTGTGCCTGATGCAAAGCCAACTCTAGGTGGGAGAAAGAGCACACTCATGATCTGACGCCATGGAATGATGGAAGGAAATGCTGTTGATGAAATTGTGATTAATGGAGTTCAAGAGTTGGAGACCTGAATCGCTCTAATCCCACATTAAGGGTGAGTGATGGAGGAAACCAGTGCAGCAGCAACCCTGCTTATGGCCTCTTGGCTCCAGAAGGTCTCATGCCCACCTGCACCATTCCCCATGGATATGTATTTTGATGGTAATTGCAAGGAGTGGGCACACATGCCACCCCAGACAAATCTGCTTATGCTGATGTCACTGCAGGAATTTAGTGAGCTGTCATGGACTGCCTTTGAGTACCTTTCCATACTGAGGTTGATAGATTTTTATTGGTTATAGATATCAAGAAATTTGAAAGGACAAGGAAAGATTGCATTTATGTAGTGGCCTCCATGGAACATTTCAAATGCTTCACAGTCAATTAAGTTTTTTATTTTTGCCCTGCAGTGGGGTATATTTTGACTTTTCCTTGGGGACAGTACAAGAACCATTGCTTTTCTTGAGCTCGACTTGGATGTTTTGAGCACAGTTTCAAAATTTGCAGATGACATCAACTTCAAACTGTTGATGACGGTGATAGATCTAAGACGTAGACAAGCTAGTGAAATAGGCAAATGTGGCAGAGAAAAGTGAATAGTACATTTTGGGAGGAACCCCAACATAAGGCAATATATAAAATAAAGGACAAATACTAAAGGAGTTGTAGGAGCAGAAAGACCTTGGGAGTATATGGGCTCAAATTATTGAAAGTGGTACGGCAGGTTGAGAAAATGATTGAAAAAAATAAGGGATCCTAGGCTAAAAATGTCAGGATTATCAAAAACAGCAATTTCCTAACATGACTTGCTGACATTTTTAGCTTTAAAGAATGCTTATCCACTCAGTTCTTGATTTGAAGAAACGCCCATGAAGTAATTAAAATTGAGCTTATTTTAAAAGAATTTAAATGTGGAGGGATCTTGAGGGGTTGAGAAAGTATCAAACTTGTAAGGAATAACTGTTCAGCTATGTCATTTTGTATAGAACTGGTGAATGTCCATGGCAATATTCTGGCCAAATCCATTCACAAAGAATGAATAGAGAACCAAGTAAAGTTTAAAAAGTGGCTAAATTTACCATTCATTTTTAATACTGTCCTTAGTGCATTGTTCTTTAATATATCTTGAACATCTCCAGTAGAGGCTTCTTTTGTCTGAGCAGAACATTCCTGTGCAAATGGTGCTCCTCTTAAGTTTTGGCCTGTAGCATGCAAATTCTTAACACTCCAAACTTATGGAATCCATCAGGCCCACGATATTTGAAGTGTCTACGTTTTATTCTGTGAAGCTAAGGATCAGATTCCTTAGAGTTCCTCCACAATCTTAAGGACTCGAGAACCTTTTCCATGCATGTTGTGGCTCAATTGGTAGAACTGTCTTCTGAGTCAGTCTCTGGTTTCAGCACAAAAATCAAGGTAAATATTCCAGTACAGTGCTGTGTATATCACTGTCAAAGTAGCATATTTTGCATGAGAGGTAAAACTAAAGCCCCATCTGCCTGCTTAGGTGAGTGTTAAGAGCTGTCACTGCATTGTTTTGAAGAACAGCAGGGAAGTTCGCTTTTGTGTCCTGGGTGATACTTATCTCTCTATCTAGCTATCATTACATTGGTTTTTGAAAGAATTTGCATGCAAATTGGCTGCTGTATTTCCTAAATAACTATTACTTTAAAGTACATTATTTGATGTAAAACATTTTGATACATCCATTGGCCATGAAAGGCAGTGTACATGTGCAAGTGTCTACTTTTAGTATGATGTCTTTATTGATCCAACTATGTCATTCAACATTTTCCTTGCACTAGTCACTTGCTCAAAGAATAACTGGTAGAGTAATAAGGGAGTCCGTGACTCTATTTGGATTTTCAGAAGTTATTTGATAAGGTATCACAAGGTATTTCATTTTCATTTTGTCTGACATTGAATAAAAGCTGGCTATTCATGCGGAAGCATATCCTTGCGCTTAATTCATTGTATTAAAGATTTTGCGGGCTTGACTAGATTTTGTTCGTCCCATCTTCACATTTAACGTTTCTTAAGGCTGCTTTAATTGTCAAAAGTCTGCATTGAACGAATTGTACATCCAACTCCAACTGAATATTTTCTAAAACACTTCTGCCAGAAGCCCATAGATTTCGGTGTTGTGTTGCTGATCCCATTTTATTTCATTCTTGCCCAAAGGCTGAATTTATTTTATCCAGTTTCCAAGATTATGGCTTTATTTAATTGTTGACTATATCTTGACTTCATGTTGCTTTTTTTGTTTCTACATTTCATCTAATTAATTACCAACCGCAGAGGAATCTAATGGATTTACAAATTAAACGTGTAGTTATTTTCACAGTTCTTTTAACATAATACTGCATGAAGTAGTGAAACTGTTTGTCTGACTCTTGAAAGTATTGATGAGCACAGCACTCTATGCAGTCTTTCCAGTACATTGCTAAGAACAGAGATCGTCAGAGGTCTATCTTTTGGAAGACCTCACGGGCTGAGGTTTTATCTGACCCCTCATAGATTTAGAAAACTATTTTGAAGAACAAGGTTTTTATCCCCCATGTCCTGGACGAAGCCTTTGTTACCTAGTATGGTGGCAACACGTCTGAAATTGAACCTTCCAGCTAAGCGAACAAACCTATATCCAGAGCAATGTGACAATTGGCTGCTACATTTCTTAAGTTACAACACTTCTAAAAGTACTTCAGCTGTAAAGCATTTTGGGATGTCAGATACCCATGAGGCAGCTATATAAATGTTACTTTTTCAGGAAGGCTGGTTATAGGTTGCTTTTGCTATCTCCTATAGTTATTCCAATAAACTCCTGATTAGTCTTCCCTATGCTACCCTCTACAAATGTTGGATTATTTAAAACTGTGTATCTCTTGACTCTATCTGATTATTAGTCCTGCTTATCAACTTCTCCTGTGTGCACTGATTTACTTTGACTCCTGAACAAACAGTACCTTGATTTAAAAATGATCTTTATTTTCAAATCATTCAACAGCCTTGGGCATGTCCACTCCAGTCTGTAATCTTCTTTGGTCCTGGTACACTGTAGATCTCTGTGCCAAGACTTCTCAGGCATAGCCAGTTATAATTCTTTCTTTGGCTGGGTCTTCAGTTGCCTACACCCTAAGGTTAGTACGTCCTTGCTGTGTGTCTTCACCTCTACCTCTTTAAAACCATCTCCTGATTAAGCTTTTGGTCATTTGAGTCATAGGAAAAATTAGACCAATGGTAACAAAATCAGAAATTTAGCTGGTCAGGCATTATTTGTGGGAAGAAAGCAAAGTTAACATTTGAGTCAAATGACTCTTCAAACTCTGAAGAGACACCAGACTGGAAACTTTAACTCTGATTTCTTACTGCAGATGCGTCCAGACCTGCTGAGTTTCGCCAGCAATTTCTGATTTTCTTTCAGATTTCAAGTGTGGCTGGTGTCCTTTCTACCTCAGCCCTTTTTGACTTATGCTCCAAAGCCAGTTAAAAGTGTCCAGTTATTAACTTTGGTATAATTAAACAAACTCAACATTGCCAGGTTATGAAATATTGTTCTCTAGTCAGTGTCAGAGCAGGTGATGAGCTTAACCACTTGAACACTGGGGTAACCCCACTATGGTGGTAGATACATATTACAGTAGATTAAATATTTTTCAGTCAGAATAATTCGATGCAAAAGGACATAAACCTTTATCGTACCAATACTGGTTCTTTTGTAAAGCTATTCAATCAATCCCACTCCTTTGTTCCTTCCACAAGCAGCAGCATTTATTTTTCATTAATTCACTAGATATTGGCAAGGCAACCATTTGCTTCCCCTTAATGGGGCTGGAGCTGCTTTTCTTGAACCTGATGTACTCCATGTGACAGTGTGTTCTCCCTTTGAAATATTTATTTAGTTTTTTAATGTAGGATTGAATCTGCATTTAATATCCTTTCATCCAGTGCATTCCATATCACAAAACTCAATGTGTACATATAAAAAACTCATGTCACCTCTGGTTCACTTGCACCTTAAAATCTGTCTATTCTAATTGCTAGTCCTTCTGCCTCCGGAAACACACTCATTTATTGAAAGAAACATTTTCTTTGAGTCAATTGCAAAGTCTTGGCGTATGATTAATTTTCTTTGTCACATTTTGTGCGCAGTGATACACTGCTCAGTAATGTGTGCTTTTTGCCTTTTACTAAATTCTACATGATTAAAACAGCTGAACAAAATTATTTAAATTTTGTTTGTGTATAAGAATTAAAATTGTTGCACTGTGACTACAAATTTTATGAAAGCCTACATCCCTCAAGTCTTAAACACAGATCGATCTCTTAGAGATTAGCAAATGCTGTAACATAATTTGCTGGCAGACAAACATTCACATGAGAAAGGCTGCTTGCCCAGTAGCAATGCAGACACATTGTAATAAACAATGTTTTGGCTGTCTGCTTTGTGCCTTTAGGAGACTCCAAGCTGTATAATGATGTGGTCCTTTGTATGGTATAACATGAGAATCTCAGTGTGCTGTGGAAGTGCATTAATCCAGTGTTGAAGGGTCAATGCGTTTGCTGTTTGGTAACTGAATATAAATTTGAGAGCTGTGATAATTGAACAAATAAAGGGAGGCATTTTCTTAACCTAATATGTAACTCCTATACATCTAACAGTATAATACATTTTAAGAGTTGGACCAAAGGGTCTGTTTCTGTGCTGTGCATGTCTATGACTCTGAGGTTATCTTGTTGGATGATGGTAGCATTCCTACATCTGGACCAGAATCTTCAGCTTCAAGTCCTACCTCAGGACTTGGTGGCTATGAAAGGTGTGTCATGAGGTGAGTAAACAGATTATCAAAGAACTGAAAGACCTATGGATGCTGGAAATCTGAAATAAAAATAAATTTCTGGAATATCTCAGCAGGTCTGGTGGCATCTGTGGTGAGAAATCAATGTTGAGTTCTGAAGAAGGGTCACTGGATCCGAAACGTTAACTGATTTCTTTCTACAGGTTGATAATTAATCTGTAAATCTTTAGGTGGTAAGAGTGGGAGAGGTTACAGTATGGAAAGTGACCCTTTGACTATTATATCCATGTTTGCATCAAATGTCTGTTTATTCTGACTCCATTTCCCAGCATTTGACCCATAGCCTTGTATGTTATGCTGTATCGAGTGTTGTCTAAATAGTTCTTAAGTGTACTGATGGTTCCTGCCTTTAGCAGTCTTAGCAGAATGTTCCTGATACCTCCCTCTGGGTGAAAAATAACTTATTAAATCCTGTCAAAACCTCTTGCCTTAAATTTATCCCTGCTGGTAATTGACACATTTCCAAGAGGGGGACGTTTATTCCTATCAATCTTGTGCCCCTTATAATTTTGTAACCTCCATCAGGATTTCCTTGTCTTTGCACACGTCTCCACCTCCCAGCTTTCTCTGTTACAAGGAAAACAACCAGGAGGGAAACAGAACCTTGTGGTAGGTGGAGTGAAACTCCCTCCCTGCATTAGACTCATTCTGAGGGGCTAGAGTCATTTAAAACAAATGTAATATTATTTTGTCCACCAATTTCAAGAAATTGGAAACTACTTCCATTTGATGAAACAAAACTTTTGGAATTATGCCAAGCTTCATAAATTCCCTATCAATAATTTACAAGAGCATTTAACTTTCTTTCTAGTGACCACTCATGTTCAATAACAAATTTTTTCACACCATTTTAGGATGGGAGAACTTCTACGGTGTCAGTCTCTGTAGTGGTACAAAGTGCTAGATGCTTAAACAATGCTGTGTCTTTAACATTGTAGAGATAGGTTCCCAAAACCTATTGGGATACTGTTGGGACTTTATTTGAAATTGCACATTTGTTTAGGAAACATACACAATAGCGGTGCATCTCTCAATTGTAAGACATGCCGAAGTATTTTACAGCCTGTCTAGTGCTTTGCAGTTTGTAAAAAAAAACTCTATCAAATTTGCACATAGCTAGCTCTGAAGTGTAGTAAAATAATAATGAGCACATAACCTATTTTGATAAATGATTGAGGGGTCAATTTTGGCCTGGTCCTCCGGGTTAGCTCCAGTGCCAAGGAAACTTTTGCATCCACCTGAGAGCGCTTAACATTTCCACATGAAAGACAACACTTTCACCAATGCAGCACATTTGCAGCTGCTCTGTAGACTCACCTGTGAGTTTTGTTCTCGAGTTCTTAAGTGAGACCACCAACTTTCTGACTCAACAGTAAGGGTTTTGCCTGCTGAGTCACAGTTGACACCATTCAAATGGAAGCAGCGTCCCATTTCTTGAAATGGGTAGACAAAAAAAATTACTTTTTTATTGTCTTAAATAACAATAGAATCTCTAATGAGGCAGTTGAGATCAAATTACATCGTGTCAACTGCATTCATATTTGGCAGCTTTCTCACCTCCATCCTGATTGCATCTCCAACTTCCTGTTGAATGTTAAGATTTAGGTAAACAAAATATCCTTCACTTTAATGTTGATAAATCAAAACCATTCTTGCAGCTCCATGTCAGTGTGTTGAGAGTCCATTAACATTGCTCACTGTTATTCCAGCTTAGGCCAAAGAAATAAAAGTATAGCATTTCATTTGATATTCACTGTTCTCTATTTGAGACTGAGTTTCTTTCCCACATCCATTACCTCACCAAAACCACTCTGCTCCAATTCTGTTATTTTGCCATTATTGTTCCTGCTTCTGTGGTGTTTTTCATTCATGACGTCTGATTTCTCAACTACTGTCATCATCAGTCTTTCTGTTTCAATAGGTCACACCTGAATCACGATGATGTGGCCTGATGTCCTTCTCTGCACCAAAGCTTGCCTTTCCTTAAGCTCCTGACTTATTGCACTCTCTCAGATAAAATCTGCGTGTTCAGATTCCTCCCTGGCCTCTTGATCTCTTCCTTGTGCTTACGTACCTTTGCATGTATTTTCCAATTCTCTGACATCAATGTACTCATTTCCTGCTCTAGCACTAGTGATTATTCCTTCAGCTGCTTCATCTACACCCTCTAGAATTTCCTCTCAACCTTTTGCAGTCTCCTCCCTCCCGGCTTTGACACCATTTAATTGTATTTTCATACTGAATTTATTTCTTCCCTCGGTCTTAAATAAGTGTTCTTAAAACAGCACTGAGATATCAGAAATGAAACAACTTATGCAAAACATTGTCTAACTTTAGACTGCAGTTTTATCTCCCAAATTCTTGCACCATTTCCACAATAAAACAAACTTAAAAATAAAATGATAATCTATTCAGCATTGTTTGCGTCCATGCTAACTGGGTTAATGCAGTCAATAGCACATTTCATTTGTCTTATGTCTTGTCCCCCGACACCCATAGCAGCCATGTCTGGCATATCACAAATTATTTCATTAAGATGGTGTGCTGAAATACTTAAATTTTCTTGCTGTACTCTAATTGTAATGCTTGAAAGAAGGTAAACCAGGCACACCTCAATATGGGTTCCCTGAGTGGGGCTGTTAACCTGGTCCAATCAGAGTCCTGGCTGACAGAAATAAACAGGAATGTCTGGTTTCTGCTCACTACAGGAGCCAGCTTGGAGCTGGCTGATCAGTGTCATGTGCTGTGCAGATGTAAATAATGGATGACTTGGTTACAGGATACTGGCCTTTGTGGAGTTATTTCACTGATCACTTAGGTGATTAAGCTTCCCTTTGAAGTATTTTTTTAAAAAAACAGATAATTGGTCTGATCTGATGATTCATCTGTTTGGGATATTTTGTCTTAAAGTTGCCATCTCTTTCAGAGCCAAATACTGTGGTGAAGTTTTAAGAATGAACATTGGAGTGAATCATAGGACACTTTTAGGCACCAGTGAGTCTAGCTTAGTAGTAAATGGATGTCGATGCTGCATAGAACAATACAGCGCAGTACAAGTTCTTCAGCCCTTTATGTTGCGCTGACCTGTGAAACCAATCTGAAGCCCATCTAACCTACACTATTCCATTATCATCCATGTATTTATCCAATGACCATTTATATGCCCCTAACGTTGGTGAGACTACTGCTGTTGTTGTGGTTCTGTTTGCCGAGCTGGAAGTTTTTGTTGCAAACGTTTCGTCCCCTGGCTAGGCGACATCATCAGTGCTTGGGAGCCTCCTGCGAAGCACTTCTTTGATGTTTCCTCTGGTGTTTATAGTGGTCTGTCCCTGCCGCTTCCGGTTGTCAGTTTCAGCTGTCCGCTGTAGTGGTTGGTATATTGGGTCCAGGTCGATGTGCTTGTTGATGGAGTTTGTGGATGAATGCCATACCTCCACTGCTGTTGCAGACTGGGCATTCCATGCCCCTACTACTCTGAGTAACATAACTACCTCTGACATCTGTCCTGTTTCTATCACCCCTCAGTTTAAAGCAATGTCCCCTCGTGCTAGCTATCACCATCCAAGGAAAAAAGCTCTCTCTGCCCACCCTACCTAATCCTCTGATCGTTTTGTCACCTCTTAACCTCCTTCTCTCTAACAAAAGCAGCCCCAAGGCCCTCAGCCTTTCCCCTTAAAACCTTCCCTCCATACCGGGTACTATCCTGGTAAATCTCCTCTGCACCCTTTCCAATGCTTCCACATTCTTCCGACAATGCAGTGACCAGAATTGTTCGCAACACCCTAAGTGCAGCCGCATCAGAGTTTTGTACAGCTGTAACATGACCTCATGGTTTTGAAATTCAATCCCTCTACCAGTAAAAGCTAACACACTGTATGCCTTCTTAACAGCCCTAACAATCTGAGTGGCAACTTTCAGGGATCTATGCACATAGATAACAAGATTTCTCTGCTCATCCACACTACCAAGAATTTTATCATTAGCCCAGTACTCTACATTCCTGTTACCCCTTCCAAAGTGAATCATCTTACACTTTTCCACATTAAACTCCATTTTCCACCTCTCAGCCCAGTTCTGCAGCTTATGTATGTCCCTCTGTAACCTCCAACATCCTCTGCCACTATCCACAACTCTACCGACCTAGGTATCATCTGCAAATTTACTAACCCATCCTTCTACGCACTCATCCAGGTCATTTATACGAATGACAAACAGTAGTGGCCACAAAACAAATCCTTGCAATACGCCACTGGTGACTGAATTCCAGGATGAACATTTCCCATCAACCACTACCCTCTGTCATCTTTAAGCTAGCCGATTTCTGATCCAAGCCATTAAATTGCCTTCAATCCCATGCCTCCATATCTTCTGCAATAGCCTACCATGGGGAATCTTATTAAACACTTTACTAAAATCCATATGCACCACATCAACTGCTTTATCCTCATCCACCTGTTTGGTCACTTCCTCAAAGAACACAATAAGATTTGTGAGGCACAACCTATCATTTACAAAACTGTGTTGACTATCCCTAATCAAATTATTGCTTTCAAGATTATTATAAATCCTATATCTTATAATCCTTTCCAACACTTCACCCACAACTGAAGTAAGACTCACTGGTCTGTAATTGCCAGGATTGTCTCTACTCCCCTTCTTGAACAAGGGGACATTTGCTATCCTCCAGTCTTCTGGCACTATTCCTATAGACAATAACAACATAAAGATGAAATCCAAAGACTCTGCAATCTCCTTCCTAGCTTCCCAGAGAATCCTAGAATAAATCCCAACCAGCCCAGGGAATTACCTATTTTCACACTTTCCAGAATTATTTTGACCACCTCCTTATGAACCTCAATCCTGTCTAGTCTAATAGCCTGTATCTCAATATTCTCCTCAACAGCATTGTCTTTTTACTGTGTCAATGCTGACAAAAAAATTTCATTTAGCATCTCTCTAATCTCTTCAAACTCCATGTGTAATTTCCCACTATTGTCCCTGACAGGCCCTAATCTTACTCTAGTCATTCTTTTATTCTGGACATGGCATTAGAAAGGTTTTGGGTTTTCCTTGATCCTATCTGCCAAAGATTTCTCATGTCCCCTCCTGGCTCTTCTTAGCTCTCTCTCGAGGTCCTTCATGGCTAACTTGTAAGACCCAGGCATCCGAACTGAGCCTCACCTCTCATCTTTCATAAGCCTCCTCCTTCCTCTTGACAAGAGCTTCAACTTCTTTAGTAAACCACGATTCCCTCGCTCAACCACTTCCTGCCGACCTGACCGGAACATACTTATCAAGGACACGCAATAGCAGTTCCTTGAACAAGCTCCACATTTCAATTGTGCCCATCCTCTGCTGTTTCCTTTCACATCCTATGCATCCTAAATCTTACCTGATTGCATCATAATTGCCTTTCCCCAGCTCTTGCCCTGCAGTTATATATCTGTGGTGAGCATAGCTGCCTTCCAAGCAGTTGACCTGGGTTCAATTCCCGGCCATCACAGTGTTGTGGTTTCTAAATTGTCGTTTACCAATATCATTTATTGTATCTGTTGCTCCCGATGAGGTCTCCTCTACATTGGGGAGACTGGACGCCTCCTAGCAGAGCGCTTTAGGGAACATCTCTGGGACACCCGCACCAATCAACCACACCGCCCTGAGGTCCAACATTTCAACTCCCCCTCCCACTCTGCCGAGGACTTGGAGGTCCTGGGCCTCCTTCACCGCCACTCCCTCACCACCCGACACCTGGAGGAAGAACGCCTCATCTTCCGCTTTGGAACACTTCAACCCCAGGGCATCAATGTGGACTTCAACAGTTTCCTCATTTTCCCCTTCCCCCACCTCAGCCCAGTTCCAAACTTCCAGCTCAGCACTGTCCCCATGGCTTGTCCTACCTGCCTATCTTCTTTTCCACCTATCCACTCCACCCTCCCCCCTAACCTATCACCTTCATCCCCTCCCCCATTCACCTAGTGTACTCTATGCTACTTTCTCCCTACCCCCATCCTCCTCTCACTTATCTCTCCACCCTTCAGGCTCTCTGCTTTTGCCCGAAACGTCGATTTTACTGCTCCTCAGATGCTGCCTGACCTGCTGTGCTTTTCCAGCACCACTCTAATCTAGTCTCTATCTACATCTGTGTCAGGGAACCCTCCTGCACACATTGGACAAAAACTGCTCCATCTAATATACTCGGACCATAGCATTTCCAGTCAATATTAGGAAAGTTAAAGTTTCCCTTAATAACAACCCTGTTACTTTCATTCATATTCAGAATCATCTTTGCAATCCTTTTCTCTACATCTCTGGAACTTTTCAGAGGCCTATAGAAAACTCCCAACAAGGTGACCTCTCCTTTCCTGTTTGTAACCTCAGCTCATACTACCTCAGTAGACGAATCCTCATCAAATGTCCTTTCTGCCACCGTAATTCTGTCCTCTCCTGCTTTTTTTACCACCTTCCCTGTTCTTGCTGAAACATCTAAACCCCAAACCTGCAACAACCATTCTTGTCTCTGCTCCATCCATGTCTTCGAAGTGGCCACAATATCGAAGTCCAAGTTATGAATCCATGCTGCAAGTTCACCCACATTAGTCTGGACGCTCCTGGCATTGAAGTAGATACACTTCAAACCACCTTCCTGTCTGCTGGTACACTCCTGTGACCTTGAAACCTTGTTCATGACCTCACTACTCTCAATCTCCTGTACACTGGAGCTACAATTCCAGTTCCTACCCCCTGCTGAATTAGTTTAAATCCTCCCAAAGAGCATTGGCAAACCTCCCCCCTAAGGATATCGGTATCCCTGTGGTTCAGGTGTAGACCATCCTGTTTGTAGAGGTTCCAGCTACACTAGAATGAGTCCCAATTCCAGGTATCTGAATCCCTCCCTCCTGCACCATCCTTGTAGCCATGTGTTCAACTGCTCTCTCTCCCTATTCCTCATCTTGCCACCATTTGGCATAAGTAACAAACCAGAGATAATATCACTGTTTGTCCTAGCTCCTTGAATTTCTGCCTTACATCCCCATCCCTTTTCCTACCTATGTCATTGGTGCCTATGTCCACCACAACGTGGGGCTGCTCCCCCTCCCCTTAATGATCCTGAAAACACGATCTGAAACATCACAGATCCTGGCACCTGGGAGGCAACACGAGTCTCTCTCATTCCCACAGAATCTCCTATCTGTCCCCAATAACTAATGCTCTACTCCTCTCCCCCCTTCCCTTCTGAGCAACTGGGACAGACACTATGCCAGATATCTGTACCGCTGGTAAGTTGTCCCCCCAACAGTATCCAAACAGTATACTTATTATTGAAGGGAACTGCCACAGGGATCCCTGCACTGTCTGCCTGTTCCCTTTCCATCCCCTGACTGTAACCCATCTACCTTCTCCCTGTACCTGAGGTGAGACTACCTCTCTGTAACTCCTCTCAATTACCCCCTCAGCCTCCCTCTGAAGTTCATCCAGCTCCAGCTCCCTAACGTGGTCTCCGAGGAGCTGGAGTTGGGTGCACTTCCCACAGATGAAATCAGCAGGGACATTAGTGGTGACCATTGCCTCCCACATTCTACAGGAGGAGCATTCAACAGCTCTATCATCCATTCCCACTGCACTGAATTCCCAAAGAGACTATCAAGAAAAAAACTAGTAGCTTTACCAAATCAGTGCACAGAAATTTTCTTTTGGTTACAGGAGGGGGATGGGCGGGAGACAGTATGTAAGTAGTGTTGCGGGTGAAGCAACCGCCCAAATATATAAGCTCATTTACTCAGCCATCCCATTTCCTCTCCTGCTCAGTGCACACTCTGCCTATTCATGAGGTAAGTTTTCATAGGATTTACTTACCTTTCCAGCAGCTGCCTGGTCCTCACTCTCACTTCTCCCACTGCAAAAAAACACTGATTGACTAGGAAGGTATCCTGAAGATCTTTTCTTCCACAACCTCAAGTTAAGATTTACAAATTAAGGTTTAATGTTGTGGGAATTCAGCAGTGCTCTTCCTGTTGGTCAAGAATTGCAAATATTTTGTTGGAAGACAGTAGTTTCATTGACACAAGTGCAGGTACTTGAGTTAAATTTTGCAAAGCTGCCAGCCAACAGGGTATACAAATAGGGGTGCATCACTGAGGAGCTTGCATTGCTGATGGTTAGCATTTCTCACAGGATGAGAAAATGAGGTCTGCAGATGCTGGAGATCAGAGATGGAAATGTGTTGCTGGAGAAGCGCAGCAGGTCAGGCAGCATCTAGGGAACAGGAGAATCGACGTTTCGGGCATTAGCCCTTCCTGAAGAAGGGCTAATGCCCGAAACGTCGATTCTCCTGTTCCCTAGATGCTGTCTGACCTGCTGCGCTTCTCCAGCAACACATTTCCATTTCTCACAGGATGTTTGCTGTGGAGCATTTGTTGGGAGAAAGTTAGGACAGCGTGCTTATTAGGGAGTTAACATTTGCCAGTTGACAGGTATTTGATGGGCTTAGGTGTTACCATAAGAATGCAGTATTAGAGATCAGTGAATCCAGCACAGATAGGATCATCAGGGCTAAAACATGTCCTTGGAGGAAGAGAGAAAGAACACTCAGCACCAGGCAGCTTGAAGTGTGTAGCTTCAGCAATTAAAGTGGAGTGACAACAAGATCCAATAGAATTCAAGACTTAAAGCTGCAAAGGAATTTGCATGTGAGCTAGTTACAGACGCAAACTAGATTCAAGAAATTGAGCACTTTCTTGAAGTGTGTACCATCTACAAGATAAACTGCAGAAATTCACCATAGATCCTTCAACAACATCTTCCAACTCATGACCGTTTCCACCTAGAAAGACAAGGGTGGCACTTACACAGAAACACCACCACCTCCAAGTTCCTCTTCAGACCGCTCATCATCCTGATGAAGGAGCAGTGCTCCAAAAGCTGGTGCTTCCAAATAAACCTGGAGTTGTGAGATTTTTAACTCTTTCTACAGTGGTTTCATATAGTTGAGTGGCTCACCTGTCCATTCAGAGGGCAGTTAATAGGTTGTGGACCTGGAGTCACATGGAGTCTAGACCAGACAACAATTAGATTAGATTACATTACAGTGTGGAAACAGGCCCTTCGGCCCAACAAGTCCACACCGACCCGCCGAAGTGAAACCCACTCATACCCCTACATTTACCCGTTACCTAACACTACAGGCAATTTAGTATGGCCAATTCACCTGGCCCTGCACATCTTTGGACTGTGGGAGGAAACCGGAGCACCCGGAGGAAACCCACGCAGACACGGGGAGAATGTGCAAACTCCACACAGTCAGTCGCCTGAGGCAGGAATTGAACCCGGGTCTCAGGCACTGTGAGGCAGCAGTGCTAACCACTGTGCCACCGTGCCGCCCACAATGGTAAATCTCCTTTCCTGAAGGCCATGAGTGAACCTGATTGATTTTTTAAATGGGTTTTATGATTGTTATTCGTGAGACAAGCTTTTTAAACTCAGATTTATTCAGTTATTGAATGTATAATTTATCCGGCTGCCACTGCATTGGCATCTGAACTTCTAGAACATTAGTCCATGTCTCTACAGAAAGCTGACACTCCAGTACTGTACATACAGTCTTTTGGATGAGATGAGAAACTATCTCCTGTTTGGTTGGATGTTGAAGATCCTAAGATACTACTTCAACAAAAAGCAGGGAAAGTATCCATACTGTCCTGGCTAGTAACATCAAGCAACATCAAACCAAAAAAAAAGGTCATTATTACATTGTGTACTTATTTGCTGCACACAGGTTACTTGCTGTGACTTCAATATTAGTTACAATAATGCTGTGTTGCTGATAAAACAAAGTTGGCTTGGGTTGCAAAGGATTAACTGCTGGAGAGAGACAAATCATTGAAGCGTATTTACCGTATGTACTCAATTAATAGTCTAATTTTTTTAGGAGAAAGTGAGGACTGCAGATGCTGGAGATCGGAGCTGAAAAATGTGTTGCTGGAAAAGCGCAGCAGGTCAGGCAGCATCCAAGGAGCAGGAGAATCGACATTTCAGGCATAAGCCCTTCTTCAGGAATGAGGAATAATTTTTTTAGACTACGTTTTTAAGGTTATATTTGTGGGGTCAACTATTACATGGATACCACTTTTGAGGAGCTGAAATTCATGCCCATCAAAATTCATATCGTATCATTAGCAGAAGCCCAATTGATCTCTAAATGAATAAAGAAAAAGAAATGCAACAAATTACCGGATAAAGACAATTTAAAAAATGAATTACTGCTAATAAGCTTTTAATTATACATACAAAAAGTGAAGTAGAAATATGATACCGTTTAAATCACAATTACCGATACATATTACATCTTAAGTATGTCAAATACAAAAGTTCATTAATATCCTGCAAAATGACACTATTCAACATCTCCAGCATTGAATAAAGCTTCCTAATCATCAGGATGAATGATATCATCGTATGGATCCTCTGCATCCTCACTGTCTGTAGTTAGAGGTAGTGCATCATCTGCTTCTTCTTCATCTGTGTCATCTCATTGGTGATTGTCCTCTGTACCATTCAATGCATTCAAAATTTCACATTTCTTGAACGATTTGGAAATACTGTCAGCTTTTGTTTCATTCCATGAATCAACGATCCAATCACAGATTAGTGACAGTGATTGAGCTCACATACTGCCTCCTCTCGTGTACTTTTTTTCTCTACCACATATCCAGTTATTCCACTTCATTCTCATCATGTTCATTTTTGGCTTATTGATACCAACATCTATTGGTTGCAAAATACTTGTAAGTCCACTGGGAATTACAGCTATGTCAGTGTTATGTGATCGGATGTTAACAATGGCATTTTTCACAAGATGGTCCCAGATGAGCAAACTATTTTCCTTGCATGGTCCACCAGGTCGTAAATTACAAACTTCCTTTATCCATTTTCTACACCTACCTTTATCCATCCAGCCTTGTGGATGCACATGGATGTCAATTCCTTTAGGAAATTTCTCCTTTGGCAAAATGTTTCTCTTAAAAACAGCCGTCACTTTTAACTTGGTGCCATCAGTCATACAAGAAAGAACTAAAGTACCTACTTTTCTCATGGCCAGTGGTTCTCACCAATACTGCTTTTTCTCTTTTCTCGTTCACAATTTGACTCTCTAGCTGAGGGTAATAGGCGTTTTGTCTATGTTTCCAATGTACGATAGCATGTAGCCTTCCTTCTGCCGATTTCTGATTACAAACTGGTGAAACTGTAATATCTTATCTTCTAGATTAGCAGGCAGCTTTTGTGTAATAAGTCATGCCTTCTCATGAACCTTGGGCACCGTTCCAGCACTTGCCTTAAAATCTGAAATTCCATCCTTCTTTGATTCATTTCGTGCATGGATACGGATGGCTTTACATCTTCCATTTTGATGACTTTCAAGTACCCACTCAGCAACTTTTTTCTTCAATTGTGGCCACTTGCTAGGTTTACTTCTGCTGGCACACTTTCTTTTTACCATGATCTGAGGTTGGTTTGATATCCTTCTCCAGTCTCTCCCAAATTTCTCCGAAACACAAAATTCTCTTGCTGCCACACAGTTATTTGTCTTTCAACTTCAATAACTTTCAGTTCATATTTTTTGTTTTTTATGACATTTTTACATAAAATGATGAAGAAATTTGAAAACCTCAACTAGGTATATGACTGTATTCCAAGAGGTTGGTTGTCACCTGACTCTCGTGCTGAATTGGTGAGATTTGAATATCAAATTACATAGCAGTATGAAAAAACATTCACTTCCTCATAGTAACATTTATGTACAGGATATTAGCTTGACTCACAATGTTGATCTGTTATCTGTGAAGAACTAGGGTTGACTTTTACATGAGATATATTGAAAATTCCAGATTGTTTGGCCAAAAATAGGGGTCGATTTTGAATGAGGTTGACTATTACTTGAGTACGTACGGTATTTGTCTTTGGCAAATAGAACAACAGATGAATGAACTGTCGAGAGTGTCCCTTCTCACATATCGCATCACTGTGAGATGGTGAAAACCATTGTGCAGAGCTGACTGCACCTTTAATGCTAGAAAGATCTTTGATTAATTATTGCTGCTGTTGTTATGAGTCCCACCAATCAAGGATGATTTGCCAGGCTTTCCTGCAGCTCGATGACTCAGCAGCTTAATCCTGGAGCCACGTGCATTTGGGAAGAGAGGACAAGAGTTGCACAAAAGCCAGAATTCAGCTCTCTCACCTTCCGCTGCCATTGCATTTCTGCAGCAGAGTCTGACTATCCAGTTTCCTCTGTGCTGTGCCTTGTTTGATAAAGTATCTCCATGAGGCATGGTTAGTGGCAAGTTTCTCTCCTACACCAATATGAATTTGTCCCTTTTTCAATCAGGCCTTCACAGTGTCCTCAAAACTTTCCCTCTGTCCTCCTCAAGGCCGGGTGCCAAGTTAATTTGTGAAAAAAGGATTTGTTTTGACTTTAGGCGGATGAGTGCAATATCCAGAACAGCAGGTTTTCTGGTGATCACAATTTTTAGAGTTATTGCTTTCAGGGAGGATGCTGAGGTTTGTTCGCCTGACTTCCCATTTGTCTTTGTAAAGGCATTGCTGGTGGAAATTCTCCAACATCTGTGGGAAGATTAGGCGCTTGGCCAAATGGAAACTGTTTCCAATGCAAGAGTGAGGTTTCTCAACTGATGAGCAAATATTCAACATGGAGCTGAAGGAGGACTCAGGCAAGAGTCTTCTCAGGCAGTCAGAATGTGAAACAAAAGGGCTGCCAAAGATGGGTGGGTGTAAAAAGCCAGTTAGTACAAGGGTGAATTGAATTGAATTTATTGTCACGTGTACCGAGGCACAGTGAAAAGCTTTGTGCAATACAGGCAGATCACAGAGTTAAGTAGCATAGACAAGTAAATAATAGGTAAACAGTGGCAAAAACAAAAACACAGATACAGGTAAATGTTAAGAGTTTGTGAGTCCATTCAGTATTCTAACAACAGTAGGGTAGAAACTGTTTCGAAACCGGCTGGTGCATGTATTCAGGCTTCTGTACCTTCTCTCCGATGGTAGAGGTCGTAGAAAAACATTGCCAGGGTGGGATGGATCTTTGAGAATGCTGGCAGCCTTCCCTTGACAGCGGGCCTGGTAGATGGATTCTATAGATGGGAGGTTGGCCTTCGTGATTGTCCGAGCCAAGTTCACTGCTCTCTGCAACCATTTCCAATCTTGAATGATACCGTTACCATACTAGGTAGTGATACATCCAGACAGAATGCTCTCGATGGCACACCTATAAAGGTTGCCAAGGGTATTCGCCATCATGCCAAATTTCCTCAGCTGCCTGAGGACGAAGAGACGTTGTTGGGCCTTTGTAACCAGTGCATCCACATGAAGAGTCCAAGATGGCTTGTTGTGGATGGCCACTTCCAGAAGCTTGACAGTCGCCACTCATTCTACCTCTGTGCTGTTATTGTACAGGGGGACATGAGTAACATCCTGCCGAAAGTCAATAATGAGTTCCTTGGTTTTGCTGGCATTGAGAGCTAGGTTGTTCTCAGTGCACCATGTTTCCAGGTCTTCCACCTCCTGTCTGTAGTCTGTTTCATCACTGTCTGAGATTCAACTGACTATGGTGGTGTCATCTGTAGTGCCTTAGGCTTAACTAACTTCAACTGCTTCATCAATTACCTTCCCAAGTAGCATGTACATTTAGCCTGCAACAGGTAGGACTACATATTTTCGTACTGTGAACAGTAACAAAAAAGCCATTGTTAAATTACTCATCTGCATTCCATTCCTATATCACATAAAATAAATCACATTGTTGCTCATGACTAGCCTTATTGTAACACTATTACCATCCATAATGTGTCCTCTCCAACTCACAGAGGTGGTGGCACAGTGATACACAGTCAGCAATGAATTGCCCTGGAAGAGCTCAACATGGACACTGGACCCTATGAAGTCTCATGACATCAGATCAAGAAACCCTCCCATTAATTACTATCCGTATGCCACCAACCTCCCACATATCCATCTGTCAATATCAATCTTGATAAGAGTGACCACTGCACATTTCCTTGCAGAGACAAAGTCTCAATTTCACATCATGTGATATGGCACTACTATCATACAGAATGGGATAGATTTTAAACATATCGAGCAACTTGAGATTGGTATCAATGAAACACTGTGGTCAATCAGCAGCAGAGTTTTATTTAACTATAATCATTTACTCCATGGCCCAGCATATCCTGAAGTCTACCATTAACAAAACGTCAGGATGAGGTCAGCCCTGGCTCAATGAACAGCGCAGAGAAAATACTAGTAGTGGCACTGGGAATATCAAAAAAGAGGTAAAAACGAGGACTGCAGATGCTGGAAACCAGAGTCTAGATTAGAATGGTGCTGGAAAAGCACAGCAGGTCAGGCAGCATCCGAGGAGCAGGAAAATCGACGGTTCGGGCAAAAGCCCTTCATCAGGAATATCTAAAAAGAGGTGTCAACATTGTGAAGCCATAACACAGAGGTACAACCAAACAGTGTAAGCAGCATGTGACAGACATAGCTAAGTATCCCACAATAAAGATCAGATCTAAACTCAGTCACAAATAATGGTAAACAACTAAACAGGTAACAGGAGGTGGTGACTCCACAAATATCCACATGATAAGGGAGCCTAGAACATCATTGTAAAAGACAAGCATCTTCTGCCAGAAATGCCACCTCAGCCTCCTCCCAGGAGCTCCAGCATCACAAATTTTCAGGGTAATGCCTTAGGCTCAACCAACCTCAGGCACTTCATCAATTACCTTTCTTCCATCACCACATTCACAACACCTGATACTTAAGCAGTCATTGTGCAAATACAGCAAGACCTGGATAACATTCACACATGGGGTTGATAAGTAGCAAATTGCCTTTGCACCATACAAGAGTTAGGCAATAACCATCCAAAAAGAGAGAAACTGCATTGACGTTCAATGGCATCACCATTACTGATTGCCCTGCTATCAACATTCTGGAGTTATCATGCATTAGGGACTGATCTGGACTGGTCAGAAAAATACTGTGCTTTGAGGTGGGAATTCCGCAGTCAGTAACTCACCTGCTGACTCTACCATCTAAAAGGCAGATCAGGAATGCGTTGGAATATTCTCCCCTTGTCTGGATGAGTGCAGTTTCACAACTCCTCCACCATCTTGAAGGGCAAGGAACACCACCATCTACAAGTTCTCCTCCAAACCACTCAGTGTCCTGACTTGGAACCATTCTTTCATGCTCAGTGGGTTCAAATCCTGGAACACCCACTCAACCAGCACTGTCAGTGTGCGTAGACTGCAGCGGTTCAAGAATGGAACACACCACCAGTCCCCAAGGGCAATTATGGATGGGCAAAAAATGCTGCCCAGCTAGCAATGCCCACATCC
Organism: Chiloscyllium plagiosum; assembly: GCF_037043375.1. Lineage (NCBI taxonomy): Eukaryota > Metazoa > Chordata > Chondrichthyes > Orectolobiformes > Hemiscylliidae > Chiloscyllium > Chiloscyllium plagiosum. Next base: position 17,664,939 of record NW_028270155.1, read on the forward strand.
GGGAATGAATTTTAACAAAAGTTCACAATGCTCTTCAGTCTAACTTTTGCAATAAAAAGAGATTATCTTGTCAGACACAGGAAAAAGGCATAAAGTGTTATGATCCTATTGGACATGAGTTCCACCTGCACCAGAGACCAGAGGTTCTGCATCTAACAGTGTCAAGTGCAGGCCTGAAATTCATAACACTTCAGCTGGGTTAAATATGGTTCCTTTAAGATTCAGAATCTGATTGTACTGGCTTTACTGTGTTCACATGTTCTACACCGGCTTTGGCTGTTCCATTTGGATTTGCACAAATATCTGCATTATGCCTTTGCAAATGTGCTTATTGTGATGATGTGCAGAATGTATTCAATTTTCAATGACAAAGAACTTGCACACAGTTTAAATATCAATCAACAGACTTAGTGGGAAGTTAAAATCCATCTAGACCATGTTCAGAGAATGACTGGAATGCCAGATTAGTGAGCTCGCCAGGATTCAAGCACAAGTATCATAAACTACTTAATTTATTCCATTCTTTCTCCTGCTTACAGGAATCCATGGTGATGTCCGATGCTAAAGACCATCATTCTTTCATTTTATGGCCTACTATTATTTGGTTGGAAAAGAAGACATAAAACTGAGCCTTTGCCAATAATAAATTGCAGTAACAGATAATTCAATTGTCAATGATACGCACAGCAGATTCCAAAGCTTCTGATGCCAATATGGACACTTGTGACAGGATCTCAGTTAAGAATATTCTATAAACTAAATGAACTTCTTTTACTCTGTAAGAATAATAGGGTGGTTGTGGTAGGGGATTTTAACTTTCCAAACATAGACTGGGACTGCCATAGTGTTAAGGGTTTAGATGGAGAGGAATTTGTTAAGAATGTACAAGAAGATTTTCTGATTCAGTATGTGGATGTACCTAAGAGAAAAGACGCAAAACTTGACCTGCTCTTGGGAAATAAGGCAGGGCAGGTGACTGAGGTGTCAGTGGGGGAGCACTTTGGGGCCAGCGACCATAATTCTATTAGTTTTAAAGTAGTGATGGAAAAGGATAGACCAGATCTAACAGTTGAAGTTCTAAATTGGAGGAAGGCTAATTTTGATGGTATTAGGCAGACTGGGGGGCAGATGTTTGCAGGTAAAGGGACGGCTGGAAAATGGAAACTTTCAGAAATGAATAAACAAGAGTCCAGAGACAGTATATTCATGTTAGGATGAAAGGAAAGGCTGGTAGGTATAGGGAATGTTGGATGACTACAGAAATTGACAAGCCTGGGAACTATCGACCAGTGAGCCTGACGTTGGTGGTGGACAAATTGTTGGAAGGAATCCTGAGGGACAGGATGTACATGTATTTGGAAAGGCAAGGACTGATTAGGGATAGTCAATATGGCTTTGTGCTTGGGAAATCATGTCTCACGAACTTGAGCTTTTTGAAAAAGTAACAAAGAGGATTAATGAGGGCAGAGTGGTAGATGTGACCTATATGGACTTCAGTAAGGCGCTTGAAAAGGTTCCCCATGGAGACTGGTTAGCAAGGTTAGATCTAATGGAATACAGGGAGAACTAGCCACTTGGATAAAGAACTGGCTCAAAGGTAGAAGACAGAGGGTTGTTTTTCAGACTGGAGGCCTGTGACCAGTGGAGTGCTACAAGGATCGGTGCTGGGTCCTCTACTTTTTGTCATTTACATAAATGATTTGGATGTGAGCATAAGGAGGTACAGTTCATAAGTTTGCAGATGACACCAAAATTGGAGGTGTAGTGGACAGCGAAGAAGGTTACCTCAGATTACCTTGATCAGATGGGCTCATTGGCTGAGGAGTGGCAGATGTGGTTTGATTTAGATTGATGCGAGGTGCTGTATTTTGGGAAAGCAAATCTTAGCAGGAACTATATGCTTAATGGTAAGGTCCTAGGGGATGTTGCTGAACAAAGAGACCTTGGAGTGCAGGTTCATAGCTCCTTGAAAGTAGAGTCACAGGTAGCTAGGATATTGAAGAAGATATTTGGTATGGTTTCCTTTATTGGTCAGAGTATTGTCTATAGGAGTTGGGAGGTCATGGTGTGGCTGTATAGGACGTTGGTTAGGCCACTGCTGGAATATTGTGTTCAATTCTGGTCTCTTTCCAATGGGAAGGATGTTGTGAAGCTTCAAAGGATTCAGAAAAGATTTACAAGGATATTGCCAGGGTTGGAGGATTTGAGCTATAGGGAGAGGCTGAATAGGCTGGAGCTGTTTCACTGGAGGGTCAAAGGTTGAGGGGTGACCTCATACAGGTTTATAAATTCATGAGTGACATGGATAGGTTAAATAGACCAAAGTCTTTTCCCTGGGATGTGGGAGTCCAGAACTAGAGGGTATAGGTTTAGGGTGAGAGGGGAAAGGTATAAAAGAGACCTAAGTGGCAACTTTTTTTATGAAGAAGGTGGTGCATGTATGGAATGAGATGCCAGAGGAAGTGGTGGAGGCAGGTACAATTACAACATTTAAAAGGGATCTGGATGAGTATATGAATAGGAAGGGTTTGGAGGGATATGGGCCAAGTGCTGGCAAATGGGACTAGATTAGTTTGGGATATCTGGTCAGATTGGATGAGTTGGACCAAAGGGTCTGTTTCTGTGCTGTACATCTCTATGACTCCATAACTTGTCTGCTGGAGTTTACAATCTTAGCTGAAATTCTGTTCAAAGTTATTGTCACCTTATTATTATATGTTCTCTACCTATTTTATATATAGGATACTAATCTAGAAGACATATTTATATTTAGGCAATGCTTTTATTGTAACAAACGTAATGTCCTAAGGAGTTTTACAGGAGCATTCTGACGCAAAAATTGACACTGAAGTTACATTTGACAATATTAAGCTAAAATCTTATGTAGATTTTAAGAAGTATCATGTCCTGATACATCACTGTCTAACTTGCATACAAACAATATAAGAATCATATCTGAGAAACTGAATTAAAAATACACAATATAGACATGATGGGAAATATTGCTTTTGGGAAAAATAGAGGCTGGTGCTGAATGGCCTCTTTCTGTGCTGTAAATTCTCTATGGTTCTATGGTGGAGTTTTAAAGTTTGCAGCAACACAACCAGTTCATTTGTCTTGTTGAGATCATATAACTAATTTATGTTCCGTCTTACTTGTGATAAATAAGTCTGCTACAAGCTGTTCTTCCTCTCAACATAATTGAAATTAACAAATAACATTGTTGCTTAAATTAATATAACCTTTCTCAGGATGTTAAAAACAGGGAAAACTGCTTACTTCCCACGTCTTCCTTTTCTCCTACATCAAACAGATTACTGAATCTGAAACTTGTTTTCAATAAATTATTCACTCCTAATTAACACTGACTCTGTACCTTCTCCTGTCCCACAACCGACTACCCCCAATCCTGTAATATGCTGCACTGTATTCTTCAACACTGAATGTCCTTTATTTGCAGAAATAATTACTTGATTCACTGCTAGTGAACAAATCATCAAGGTTTCCAGCATCTGCAGTCCTTTTTTATACCTAGTCCTCACTTTTGCCTACAGATACAGGCAGGGCATCTATTGAGCTCAAAATTCAGGTGTGTGAATTCAACTGGATTGAATCCAGATTGCTGATGGTTTCCAGCATCTGCAGTCATTGTTTTTACCTAGTTGATTTTAACCCTACTGCAAATCCTCTTGCGAGGATGCCTGCCTTGAAGA